>NW_026907677.1:2801215-3112462 GCF_028389875.1 Rhea pennata
GTCCATACATGTCTCCTATCAAAACTACTGCTTTTCCTCCATGCTCAGACTTCATTCTGGCAGAGACACTCCGGGTTACTATGATCTGGAGAGTGTGGCTATCACTTTCTCTGTAACCTGAAAAGTAAAGAGAGCTTAAAAAGCAGAAACCCTTTCTTTTTCAGGTGTTCATTGACAGCTTGCTCTTGTAAATACACTCCTGAGACCTCTCCCATGAGCCACCCAAGAACTGAAGAAAATCAGGGGGAGTGAGATGGGTTGCTAGGGCTTTGAGTATTTTAATGACCCGTCAAGTGTATTTGGTGCTGAGTCCATGAGCCTCGGGTACTGAGAGGAGACTGAACAAACCTCAAGTAGTTAAAGTCAGCAGCAAATGCCAAAGCTTCTTGGAGCATTAATGAGTCCCACTGAGGGCCATTACTCAGAAAGCCTCCCCACGGGGCAATTACACCCAAAAGTTGGAGGCACTAGTTGCAAGTAGGCAAAGGAAATGTGCAGGTGGCCCCAATGTCATGCAAAGCTGGGTGAGTTTTGTCAATCAAAATGGCCAGGCACTGACACCCTGGCCCTGGGTAGGGTGATGCTTTCCCTTGCACTGTGCTCAGGCCTCTTCCTAGGGCAATGTGAGTGTGGGGGTGCGCCATACCGAGAGCAGGACAATGGTACAGCACCTCCTGGGTTTCCCGGGGACAAGGAGGCAGCAAGGCCTCAGTGCCGTAAGGAAACCTCTTCTCAGAGGCCTTAGTGGCAGAGACAACAGCCATAGCCAAAGGACAAAGACCTCAGTTCTGCTGGGAGCTTTCAGCCTCGGCTTTCACCCTTGGTTGTTTCCACCACAGGCTGTCCTACGCTGTCTCATACCTCCTCCTCTTTCCTTGCAGACTGTAGACACCCAACCTGCTTCCTCACCTCACTACCACTGCAGGATCTCTCTGCCTTTACTGATGTCTCCCTGCCCTCACTTGCTTTTCCTTGAAACACAAAGCCAGTAGCAGGTCACAGACTCCCTCAGGGTGACCTGTTGCACTAAAGCACTACACTTCAGGTGACATTTCTTTTCCTGAAGTCACATCTGCACGTTACAAGCTGCAGTTTGTGGTTGTTTCCCCTTCTCATGCTGTTTGCCAAAACCAAGAAAAGCTCCATCCTGTCTGAAACTACCTTTCAAGCAGTCTCTCCTGAAGAGTTTGGACCCTGCCCTCACAGCCCTCTAGCTGTATGAGTGGTCCCACCACATCTCAGTTCCATGAATCCATGCTGACTACTCCTGATCACCTTCTTTTCCTTCTAAGCATGATCATATGCTTAGAGGTGACCTGCAGGGTGAGCTACTCCATCAGCTTTCCAGGGATGGAGGTGAAGCTGACTGGCCTGTAGTTTCCTGGGTCATCCTTCTCACCCTGGCTGAAGACTGGAGTGACACTGGCTTTCTTCCAGGCTGCAGGCATCTCTCTGTTCTCCATAATATTTCAAGGATGATGGAGTGTGGCTTAGCAGTAACATCCACCAGCTCCCTCAGTACTGGTGGGTGCATCCAATTGGAGCCCATGGATTTGTGGATGTTAAGTTTGCCTAAATGTTCTCTAACCTGATCCTCCTCAACCAAGGGAAAGTCTTCCTTTCTCCAGACTTTCTCTCTTGTCTCCAGAGTCTGGAGGGGTGTAGGTCCCATGCTGTGTCTGCTAGAGCGGTGGTTGTGCTGGACACCCTGAGCATCTGACATGGTCCTGCTCATCTATTTTCTGTCACTAAATCAAGTGTCTGCCCTGAATTACATTAACTATCTGCAATGTAGAGATGTGCACGAGTCTCAGCTTCCTAGAGAGCAGAGCTCTAGTCATAGTAGGCATCCAGTGTCATTTCGGGGAGCCAAGAAAATTCCTCACCTGGCTCTCACCTCAGGCTCTAGAAGGACACGGGGCTCACAGCTTCTCCTTCAGAGTAGGTAGACACTGTCACATATCTTGGATCACTGCTGTCTCTTCATATTTCACAAGGTGTTTTTGTGTGAACAGTTGATTCCCACCCTCCATCTCCACTGATAATAATGGGAGTGTAGACAGGGAGCTTGCATGCAGACATCTGTGTTGTTCACAGTTCAGTCTGGGCAATGAGAATGCCACCACCTGTGTTTTGTGGAGTCCAAAGGAGGGATCTGAATCCCATTCCAGACCAGGGACTTCTAAAGGGCATATGATGCCTGGATTGATTCATCTGAACTGTACCTGAGCCATGGGGAAACAAACTCCCTTCTTGTCCCTCTTGGGGTGTCCTGAGCTGAGAATAGAGTCTTCCAGAGTGGGACATTTCCACCTCCCTTAGAAAACCGTCCCCTGATGTGACAAATTACAATGCTGGAATCGGTGTCTCTTCAGTCTCTCCTAGGGAGAGACTAGAGATGATTGTTTCAGTCTGCTTCAGTGAACATTTCCCAGGAGGAGGGAGTACGAAGGAAAGATAAAGTCACACCTTCAGCTGGGCAACTATTCCCAAGCAGGGCCAGGCTCCTGAGATGGAGGGATGAGCTCATGGCAATGTGGCAGCACTGCTGAGAAGCAACTCTGCCCAGGAGCAGCTCCTCTGCATACAGCAGCAGGGCTGCAGGTGTGCACTTGCCAGGTGCCCAGAGGAGACAAGCAAGGTGAGCAAGATGAGTGAGACAGAAGGAAGTTAAAGGCAATCAGGAGTGGGAGGACAGCTGAGAGCTCACTGGGAGATAAATCTTTGCCGCCCTTAACACAGTAAGTCTGTGGCTGCAGGGCAGTGCAGGTGAGGTACCCTGAGGCTTTCTCTGAAGCTAGCACATTCCATGGCCTATAGGATCTTTCACAATGGGTATCCCCATTTTTCTGGTGTGGAGCAGCTGGTGCTTCAGAGCAGGGATTCCTAGGGACCCTGTCAGAGGGACAGGGCATCCTGCTTCCTTCTTCCAGGGATGCTGCAGGGCTGTGAAGCCAGGGAGTGCACTCAGGTCTGCCCAGGGCTGTAATTCAGAGCAGTGTTTCTGCACCACAGGGTGCAGTGCGCCCAGGGCAGTGACTCTGCCACCTGTGAGGGTCAGCACTCAGCGTGCCCAGGGAACTCCCCACAGTGCTGTGGGGAGGAGCTCTGGGTGGGAGGATCACACCCCTGCAGGACAGGTTATTCTGCTGTGGAGGGGATGCTGCCTGGGTCAGGGCTGCTCACAGCTCCTGCTCACCCTGCGAACATTCTGGAGGGGGGTTTCCAAAAGGAAGGTCAAGGCAGGCCATACTTGAAAGGGAAGGGACATCCATGAGTCTCTACCTTCAGTCATATTGTCTGTGGGTGGGATGAAATGTTGCTGGATCTGTCAGATTTAGACAGGCAACTGAGGCTCCAAAACTTGACAGTGAGCGAGCTGCAATTCTGGAGGGAACTCAGCAAATCTCTTCATCCACCCCACAGCCTACAGACAGAACGAGCATCACCTTTCCAGCCTCATCAGGGTATATCTCACCTGCTCCTTAGCCCCTGTGTCACTGAGATGCCCCTGGGCAGTTGCCTGTCCCTGGGAGGTGTCTGCAGGGCAAGGTTGAGTGCCCCATGAGGGGAATGGGGTTTGTGAGCAGTGACAGGAGAGAGACGTGGGGACAGAGAAACACCTCCCTGCAGGGATAGCTCCAGGTAGCAGTCATGGTCAAAGTGCGGGAGGAAACTGCAGACTTCAACATCTCCTCTTCTCACCCATCAGCTCACCAAATCACAGAATGGGTAAGGTGGGAAGGGACCTCTGGAGATCATCTAGTCCAACCTCCCTGCTCAAGCAGGGTCACCTACAGCATATTAGACAGGATTGCATCCAGGCGGGTTTTAAGTATCTCCAGAAAAGGAGACTCCACAAACACAACCCCTCTGGGCAACCTGTTCCAGCTCTCTGCCCTCAAGCCTGTAGGATCCATGGCATGAGGTTTTTCCTTGGCTGATGGACACCCAGGAGAGGAGAAAACCCTGAGTGTTCCCCTGAGTCTCCATGTTCCTGCCTCCCTCAGAAGAAATGCCACGATACTGCCCTGTATTTCCCTACCTGTCTATGCTGTTCTTGTCCTTCCACTTGGACTCCCTGGGCAGGAGTGTTTGAGATGCAATTCAGACACTGACCCTGCAGGTCCTGCCATAGAGATGCATATTTGAGAAAGGTAATCAAGTCCCCCTCCAGCTTCTGGGGCTCTGGGCAGTGCTGGGGCGGGGGGAGGAGCAGGGGAGAGGGGCTAGCAATGAGCCAATTCTCTCTTCAGAACATCCCATCCTTAGGACCTTTAACCATTTGACTGTGGGATATCTGGCTGGGCTGCAAACCAAGGTGGGGACAGGTGATACATGTTTTTGGAGGGGCAGAGTACTAAGAAATAGAAAGTTTGGCCCAGAGAATTCTGTCCTAACTTGTCTATGTCTTGTCTTTTTGGACGATCCCCCATGCGTAGGGGGAGCAAATGTCCAACAGCAGCTCCTTCAACAGGTTCCTCCTCCAGGCATTTGCCAACACGCGGGAGCTGTAGCTCCTGCACTTTGCGTTCTTCTTGGGCATCTACCTGGCTGCCTTCCTGGGCAATGGCCTCATCATCACAACCATAGCCTGCAACCACCGCCTCCACACCCCTATGTACTTCTTCCTCCTCAACCTCTCCATCCTTGACCTTGGCACCATCTCCACCACTGTCCCCAAGTCCATGGCCAATTCCCTGTGGGACACCAGAGCCATTTCCTACTCAGGATGTGCTGCCCAGCTCTTTTTTCTTGTCCTTTTCATTTTTGCTGAGTATTTTCTTCTCACTGCCATGGCCTATGACCGCTATATTGCCATCTGCAGACCCTTGCACTATGGGACCCTCATGGGCAGCAGAGCTTGTGTCAAAATGGCAGCAGCTGCCTGGGCCAGTGGTTTTCTCTGTGCTGTCCTGCACACTGCTAACACATTTTCAATACCACTCTGCCAAGGCAACATCCTAGAGCAGTTCTTCTGTGAAATTGCCCAGATCCTCAAGCTCTCCTGCTCAGACACCAGCCTCAGGGAAGTCAGGCTTATTGTGGTTAGTGCCTGTTTAGTCTCTGGGTGTTTTGTTTTCACTGTGCTGTCCTATGTGGAGATCTTCACTGCTGTGCTGAGGATCCCATCTGAGCAGGGCCGACACAAAGCCTTTTCCATGTGCCTCCCTCACCTGGCTGTGGTCTCCCTCTTTGTCAGCACTATTACGTTTGCCCATCTGAAGCCGCCCTCCATCTCCTCCCCATCTCTGGATCTGGTGATGGCAGTTCTGTACTCTGTTGTGCCTCCAACAGTAAACCCGCTCTTCTACAGCATGAGGAACAAGGAGCTGCAAGATGCAGTGAGGAAGCGGATCAGGTGGGTACAATGTCGGGAGCAGTAACTGCCCTATGTGCACCTTTTCCCCATTTCCAGCGTATTTGGCATCAAAGCAATGTGTTATTTATTTTTTTATTATTTACACTCCTGAAAAAAAAAAAAAAAAAAAAGAAAAGTGCTACTTGTCCTCTGGAATCTCTCATTTGAATCTGACCCAACAACTGTGCTGAAGGAGGAAGCCAGGCTTCCCCCTTCATCAGCAGGGAGGAGGGAACCTCAAAGGCATACTAGTCTGAGCTCCCTCGGATGCCCCAGTGCAACGAGGAGAGTTTCCCACTGCAGTGTCTCTTTCAGCAGTGATACCAAAGGAGCTCGGGGGGAAGAGTCAGGCTTGCACAAGTACAGATGGGTTGACAGCATGGGTCCCATGTGCATTAGGAGAGCTCAACTCCCCTGGCCACAGTCAGAGTGTGATCTCACATGCCTCTTCTGCAAGGGTGGCAGGCAGCTATCACAGTGGGCCAGTCCCTTCCCTCTACAGGGCTGCAGTGCACAGAGCAGAAGTGGAGGAGCGTCTGGATGCAGCCTGTGGGGACAGACCCTATGCTCTGCAGGACCATTCTCCCTCTACCACAGCAAGTATTTCCTCCCTGCAGCTGTCACATGGGGGCTGCAGCTTTCCTGGAAACACGTCTGCCCAACAACAGCAGGATTTTCTCTGTTCGGAGCTGTTCTCTTCATTGCCACACTGTGCTGCTGTGCTCTAGTGTGTATATACAACCTAAGAGCTCTCCTAATGTGGTGGTGGTACGGTTATGCTTCCCCGTGCATTCCTGTGAGCACAGGCAGGACGAGGCAATGGGCACCTTTATGTCAGACCTGGGGTCCCAAATAACGTTTTGTAATAAAAGGGGATCTCCTGCGTGCTGTGCCGTGAGTCTTGCCTTTCTTCAGAAAGGAGAGTAAAAAACACACCCAAGGGTTGCAGCACAAAAGGGCCTGCTGTCCTGCTTGTGAACTCCATGGGCCCAGCAGGATGAGCTCAGAGTCCCAGTGTGATCCACCAGGGACCGAGGGCTGGATTTGGGGCTCCTTTCGTGGTGACCAGTGCAAGCAGAGATGGTGAGTGGTCTCTGCGTTGCCTGTCTGGGGCTGCTCACAGATGCCATCCTTCTGGAAAGGAAGCTGGCCACCAGGAGAGCTCGGGGGATCTCTAGGAAGAGTGTGTGCCTCAGGGGTGGGCAGGGAGTGGAGCCTCACAAAGTGAGGGATGTTTCATGGTGGAGTCACATAAAGCCCTATACCCAGGTATGCATAGGAAAGGAGGGCTCTGCAATCCCTGCAGAAGCAGTGGGGACCCAGGACACCTAGGGAAAGGGGGCTGGAGAGTGATCCATGCACTCTCATGTAACACCACAGGCCAGAGCTAGGGCACACAAAAACACATCTGCTGCCATTGCAAACACCCTGGGATCACTCTCAGCACATCCATGAGCACAAACACGTGCTAGCAGTGTCGGTGGTGTTGAGCCATGTCTGTCTGGTTCTCCTTCCTACCCCAACCAGCACAGCCAGTGAGGAGTCAGGGGTCACCCCACGGCGCTGTAATCCCACCATCTGATAGCACTGCAGTGTAGCAGTAGTGCAAGACCCTGTGAGGAGCAGAGGGGAGGGGTGCATGAACTGCTGTGCAGGTCAGCACAGACCCACTCACCTGGGGAAAGACTCTCTGGGGAGCAGGGACATCCCAGGAGACAAGCAGGACAGAGCTCAGAGAGAGAAAATGAGTGCAAGAAACAAGTTTGAGCACCATCTCAGATCAGAGTGCGCTCTGCCTGGGGCAGCAGGAGCTACCGGAGGTACTATAGGGTCAGGGCTCTGGTGCTGTCCTGGGCAGCAGGCTGGGCAGTGAAGGAGCTGCAAGCCACTCAGTGAGTAGAAAAGTACAATACCTTACCAAATGTGAAGGTTTAATGGCTCTGAAATGCATGAAGGTATGCAATAGCAGCGCAGTGGGATGGTGTGAGATGCCATACCACTAATGAGAAACTGCAATGAGAGGTGTGTGCTGTTTTGCATAAATGGTAGTGTGTGGTGGATAGGAGTTAGAGAGAGACAGAGAGGTCCCAAGTGCTGATGGCCCTGGGCTGCAGTGGTGCTGTGAGCTGTGAGCACTGGGACTCTGGTGCACAGGGGACCCCTGTCCCCCTGCCTGGCCCTGAGTAGAGGGGCCCAGGAGTGTTTTGGTCACCTGCGGGGAAAAGGCCACCTCTAGGACCTGTTTGTGGCACCTGTGTCTGCAAAGGCAGCAGGAGCAGCCCCTGCAGCCCCATCCCTGGGAGCAGGTGTGAGGCTGGAGCTGGCACAGTGGCTATGTGCTGTGAGCCTGCTTGGGGAAGCAAGCCCAGAGAGAAACCACTGTCTTCCTGGCTTGGGTGCTGCTGCAGGGAGAGCATGGTGCGGACTGCTGAGGTCTCGTGGGCTGTGGTTTGTGCGCTTATAGAAAAAGCTTTGATCTCTTGATGAGCCCCAGCGAGGGAATAACGGGCTGTTTCTGGGAACAGCTTTTTTTCCTGGTGTTAATTTTTCCTTCCTAAGCTGTGATTTGTATTCCCTACTTTCCCCATTGCTACTTTTTCCTTACTCACTTTTGTCCTCCCCCTCACCCTGCCTCTTACGCATCCATCCTCCACTCATTTACTGATTTCAGCCTTCCCAGTCACAGGAAAGCATGAGGCCATATCACTGCTGGCAGCTCTCCTCTCCCTGCCAAGCTGCCCCAGCACAGCTCACCTCTCCCCCGCAGCAGTCACCATCAGGCTGGAAGACAAAGCCAGACACGTCTGCCCAGAGTCTGGTGCCTCTCTCGAGGAGGCAGACGATAACCTCCGCAGCCCCAGTGCTGCCCAGAGCTGGCTCTGCTTCGCAGGAGGGTTTCAGCCCTGGGTCCCAGGAGGGGCAGCTCTCCTCTGCCCTGGCAGCCAAGCCACAGCCCAGCAGTGGGGTTGTGTGAGCCCCCTCCATTCCCTAGCATGGGCAGGGCAAAGTTGGGCTCCCTGCTGGGAACAGCCAGAGCTCTGCAGCACTGCAAACAGCAGGATCTTGGCCTCCAGGAGAGGAGGGAGGCAGAGGCTGTCACCAGCACCCTCTCCCATGGCAGCACATCCCCATGCTGGGCTGGGAGCTCCTCCAGCCCTAAGGCCTGCACAGGCCCTCTGTGGGCAGTAGCACATCCTGGGGCTGGGGATATTTTGGCTCCACTCCAGACTGCAGCACTTGTGCTGGGGCCCCATGTATGGAGCTGGGAAGCAGTTGTGGGAGGGGCCTGGATCCCTAGTGTAGATGTGAGGGAATAATACCACTGCTGCTGATGGTGGCGGGGATGGAGTCACCAGCACATCCCTGAAGCAGTGGGGCAGGGCAGGGGTGACTCTGGGGGCTCTGGGGAGAGCCAGGACTCAGATTTTGCCTCTAGTCCTGAGACCAGGAGCCTTCCTGCTGACAGCCCCTGCCCCAAGGCAGCTCCTACCCTCCCAACCCCCTGCCCATCTGTCCCCGTGGAAGATGCAGGGCTGAAACTTGAGCCCCAGGAGGAGCAGGAGTTTCCAGGGGGATGAGGGTTGTGTTTCTACTGCCCATGTGCATTACTCACCTCCATGGGGTCTTACTCTGCAAATGCCTTTCTCCTGCTCAATGGGACTTTTGTGAGGCTCAAGGCACTAAAGTGTGTCCTGCCTGGCTTTGTGTGGTGTTGGAGGGGTGCCGGAGGAGGGCTTTCTTGGGAGACTGGCAGGCTGTGTGTGGGGCCAGCAGTGCTGAGTAGCTGTGCTGATGGCTGCAGGGCAGACCTGAGTGTCCTCAGATGCAGTGCCAGTGAACGTGCGAGTGGCTGCAAGTGAGCTGGAGGGCAGGGCAGGAATCTGCAATGGTCTTGGGCTATGGGAAAAGGAGTGACCTGTGTGTCCTCGCCAGAAGGAAGGTGAAGAGGAGAGGAGAGCTGGTGTGTGAGGGCCGAAGGAGGATTTGTGTTCGGAGGACCTTCCCTCCAGGAAGGACAGCAGATTGCTGGCACCAGCTGATGGAGGGGACGGTTGTGCCCCGCCAGGCACTGCCAATATTGCCAGTGTCTCCTGCCTAATGCAATGTGACAACCCCCAGGCTAGAACTCTCTCCATGTTCACGGCTTCAGGATGTGTCTGCCAGCTGCTGTGGGTCCAGGCAAGGCCTGGAAGCAGCAGTTCTCCTCCCCTGTGACCCTCGTCATCCTCCCCGGGGCTTGTTTCCAGCCAGAAATCCCTCTCAGCACAGACCAGCCATCCTGTGACAGCAGGAGCGCAGGACTGTAGAGGAAGGGCCACGTGCTGTGGCAGCATGGTTTTCCATGCCCCTCAGCTGACTGTGACACCACCCGCTAATGTCCCCTCCTGACCACCCTAACAGGGGGAAAAGAGCTTAGCCACAGCGCTGACCTTCGGCAGGTGGGCTTGATCGTCATCATGGTCATTTACATGTCACGAGACCCCTGCCCTGCAGTGTGCTGCAGAGCCAGGTCATAGCATCTTCCCGCTGCCCTCTCCCCTTGTACTTGTCTAAGTCCAAGTGAAATCATGCCCCTGAGTTGTGTGTCCATGTCCGTGAGAAGCTAATACCATGGATCAATTACAGACTATTGCCTGACAAATTTTAAGGGAAGGGAAAAGTGTCTTTTGTCTTCTTGATCTCCGTTGCCTGCTTTGCCTATAGCAGGAGAGCAGCATCCTGTGCAACTTTGTTCATAGCTCCCTTTCTTCAGGTCTCTGCTTTCTGCACCTTTGCATTTCCAACCTCCTGCCCTGCATCTCCCTCCCCTCCCCCGTCCCTCCACACGCATGCACGCGCGCACACACACACACACACTCTCACTTATCTCTTTGCTTTGCATCTTTTTCAAGTGAGCAAACCTTGACAGAGGCAGCCCAACCTGAACAGGCCGATGCCCAGAACAAGAGCAAGCAGAGTCGAAAACCTCTTTCTTGTGCTCAGCTTCTTCTATGCCCAGCTGTCACTTGGCATACGCAGGCTTCAGGTGAAGTTGTACGAGGTGTGAAATACAGGAATGCCACCAGAGGAGAAAGTGTCACTCATGCACTTTGAGGCGTACTCATGACACACAAGCTATTGCAGTGTGACAAGCCGGGAAGGGCTAAAGGGAAGCAAGATCACCGTGATTAGAGTTAGATCTTCCTGTGTTTCCATTTTTTGCCTGTTAGTGGCTATTCACTGGGCTTGCTCCAGTAGCTCCATCTCTCATACCTGGGAATGTGGAACTGGACTCAGTACTGCTGGTGTGGCCTCAGCAGGGCTGAGCAGGGGGGAAGGATCACCTCTGTCGACCTGCCTGCAATGCTCTTCCTAAGGCAACCCAGGATACCTTTAGATGCCTTTGGCACAGGGGCACCTTGCTGGCTCGTGGTCAGCTTGGTGTCCGCCAGGTCCTTCTCTGCGGCACTGCTTCCCAGTGGAGCCTGTAGTAGAGCATGGGGTTATTCCTCCCTAGGTGCAGGACCCTGCATTTGCTTTACTGAACTTCATGAGGTTCCTCTCTGCCTGTTTCTCCAGCCTGTCGAGGTCCCTCTGAATAGCATCAGAGCCTGCTCAGCAAACTTGTATCATTAGCACACTTGCTGAGGGTGAGCTCTGTCCCATCATCCGGGTCATGAATAAGCTGAACAAGACTGGCCCCTGTACTGACCCCAGTGGACACTGCTGGCTTCCAGCTAGACTTTGCGCTCTGCCCTCTGAGCTCTGCCACTGGGCCAGTTTTCAGTCCACCTCACTGCCTACTCCTCTTGCCCATACTTCCTCAGCTTGCCTACGAGAATGTTACGGGAGACAGTGCCAAAAGCCTTGCTGGAGTCAAGGGAGACAACATCCACTGCTCTCCCCTCATCTCCCCAGCCAGTCATTCCATCATAGAAGGCTATCAGGTTGGTAAACCATGATTTCCTCATGGTGAATCCATGCTGACTGCTGCTGGTCAATATCACCTTCTTGCTCTTCATGTGCTTGGAAATGGTGTCCTGGAAGAGCTGCTCCATCACCTTTCCAGGGATGGAGGTGAGGCTGACTGGCCTGTAGCTCCCTGGGTCCTCTTTGTTGCCCTTTCTGAAGACTGGAGTGACACTGGCTTTCTTCCAGCCCTCGGGCACCTCTCCTGATCACCTTGCCCTTTTGCAGATGCTTGAGAGTGGCCTTGCAATGACATTGGCCAGCTTCCTCAGCACTCCTGGATGGATGTCCATGTCAGGGCCCATGGACTTGTAGATGTCCAGTGTGCTGAAGTGACTGCTAACCTGATCCTCCTCCAGCAAGGGAAAGTCTTCCTTTCTCCAGACTTTACCCGTGTTCTCCAGGGCCTAGGATTGCTGAGGGCTGGTCTGAGCAGTGAAGTTTTACTGCCGATGCGAGGAGTAAAACCTGAGGCAAAGGCAGCACTCAGGCTCTCTGCCTTTTCTGTGTCCTCTGTTGCCAGGGCCCTTGGCCCATTCAGCAACCTTTTGTCACAGATGTATTTCTAGAAGCCCTTCTTGTTGGCTTTGACATCCCTCACCCGATTAAACTCCAGATGGGCCTAGGCCCCGTCTGTGTGTCCTGGGACATTGTGACTGTTTTCCTCCCAGGCTACCTGTCCCTGCTTCCACCTTCTATGTACTCCCTGTTATGTTGGAGTTTTGCCAGGAGCTCCCTGCTCGTGCATGCAGGTCTCGTGCCCACTTTGCTCGACTTCTTGCTCCTTGGGGTGGACCACTCCTGAGCTTGGAGGAGGAGCTCCTTGCATGTTAACCAGCTTTCTTCCACTTTCCCCTCTTCCTTTTAGGACCTATCCCATGGGATTCTCCCAAGCAGGTCCCTGAAGAAGGCAATGTTTGCTCTCCTCAAGTCCAGGGACAACTGCCTCATACTGGCCTTCAGGTACTGAGGCAGCCGTGACCTTGCTGTCAGCATAAAAGTCATGTGCGTGCTGTGGGCCTGGGAGACACTGCAGCACAAGTGACTTCAGCAGCTCAAACAGAAGCAGTGTTGCTGCTGTTTTAGCCTGTCAGGTTGTGAGGCAGAAGTGACCTTGCAAGCATAAGCAACAGCAATGTGCCTGCTTATTGCCCATCAGGTCCTGCAGGGCAGGTCCTGCCCCAGGGGCAGTGGCAGGCTGCTCAGAGGCTGGACCTGGCACCTGGGCCAGGCAGGAGACCCATGTCTCAGGCACACAGCACTCCTCTAGAGCCAGGCGCTGGGGCCAGAGCTCATCCACGCTTTCGTCAGCATGTCTGAATGGAGTTCCTGCCCTGACAGCAGTGTGGGGAACAGCTGCTTTTCCAGCCCTCATGGGCATGCATGCTCCAGCTGTGGAAATACTTGGCTACATTTTTACAGCTTGCGGGGCTCTAATCTCCTGGCAGCTCTAGCTTCACCCTTCCTACTCCTAAGAAATCAGAAGCAGTTAAAGCTGCTTCCTCTCCAGCAAACGCAGCTGCAGCTAGCTCCAGCCCTTGCGCTGGCAGAGCCTAAGCCCAAGCCCAGGGCAGGCACTGCCAGCAGAGGCTGTCTGAGCCACAGAGGACCACGGCTCTGTCTCAGTGCTCCCACAGCCCAACACTCCATTGGGCAGGAGCGCTGGGTCTCCTCCCCTGCTCCCACAGGCGCCATGGAGGCTGCTGCTCCCGGGGGAAAGCTCCTGGCCCCTGGGAATGGGCTGTCTGTGCCAGCCAGGCCCCAAGGAGAGGCAAGCACCTAGGGGCCCCTGGGCCCCTGGGGTGAGGCCAGGCAGGGCCTGGCAGCAGGTGCTGACAAGCATCTGTGCCCCCAGGAGGGCTGGGGCACCTCTCTGGCCTCTGTGGCCCTAGGCACAGTGGGCCATGCTGCTGCCCTTCTCACTCACCCTTACAGCCTTACAGCACTCAGAGCTGGCTGGCCCCAGTGCCACCAGCCAGGCAGACCCAGCATCGCTCCTCACCTCTGTGGCTGCTGAGAGCAGCAGCCAGCCAGGTCAGAACAGGCCAGATCCATGGCCAAGCCACTCAAGGTTGTTATGTCGGGCACCACATCCTTCCAGCCAGCCCTGAAGACTCTATGAAAGGAGCCGTGCGCCAGCCCCAAGTGATGGCACCAGTGCCCAGCCCCCAGGAGAATAAGCATTGGCAGCTGATCTCAACTGTGCTGGGAGATGCCACATTTATTCTTTAGGTTCTTCCTCCTCTGCCTCACTGTGGAGGCTGCTTTGGGGGCTGGGAGTCGTGGCGTTGTCTTCACCCTGCATGCTGGCAAGACCTTCTTCAGGGTTTGTTTCAATGGGCTGGTCTTCACCCATAGCTGTTGATGAGCAGCTTGGAGATGTGCTGGCCCAGCTGACAGGCAGAGATTCTTCTTCTTCTTCTTCTTCTTCTTCTTCTTCTTCTTCTTCTTCTTCTTCTTCTTCTTCTGTCTCTGGATACTGCTCTTCTTCACAGGGCTAAGAAGTGAGAAAGGAAGAGGCTGTGTTATGCACAGGGCGAAAGGCAGAGGCACAGTGCAGGCTTGTCCAGGCCACGTATCTTTGGATGGGCTTCTGATGGTGTGTCCATGCTCACCGCCCCTGTGTCCAAACAGGGTCGCATAAGCAGCTCCTCAGCCTGGGTGCACGGGGGCAGAGGCTGGGAGTGAACCTGTGCCTTGGCTTCAGCATTCAGGGAGAGGTTGCAAACAAACGCTGGTGCGATTTCTAGGTCCCGCACTGCAATCCTCCTCTAAGCACCCAACAGCTATGCCTGGGATGGAAGGGAAGTCTGGTACAAGGCCAGGGTGGCTGTCTGCTGCTGCACTGTGGCTGCAGAAGCACCGACACCTTCTCTCCCTCACTCGGGCTGAGAGCCCTCCTGCTTCTCTCCTCCCCCAGGGCCTCCCACGCTTGCTCCCATTGGCAGCCACAGCCCTTCCCCTCCAAAGGAGTGCTGGGCATTTGCTTGGGGCTACAGAGAGGTGCTTGGTGTCAGGGCCGAACCCAAGTCAATCCCATGTCAGGAAAAGCCATAGGATGCTCTGTGCAAGCTGGTGGCTCGGGGACTGGGAGCCTGACCCCGTGGTGGGCCACTGCCACTCAGATGTCTCAGGTTTTCCTGGAGCTGGCACATACGTACCATGTCTAGTGTGGCCTCCCGTTCCTCAGCCAGCCTTTTTGCCTCCTCCTCTACGCAGGAGTAATAAACATTCACCACGACTTCCTTCCCCGTTCCAAAGTCGTACTTGACAACTTCCTGAATGCTGGGCATTTCTACAGGTGGCTTCTCACTAGTCGCACTTGATTTGCTACTTTGCGACAGGCTTGAGCTGCCCTCAATGGTTTCCTGACTCTCCGGTCTCTGCTCAACCTGCAAGACAATTCCACACAGGTCTGTGCCCCACTTCCAAAGCCACTCAGCTGCTGTTCTCAACGCATTCCTAAAGCAGCCAGTGACTGCAGGACCTGTGCAGTCACCAGTCCCTTTTGGTTTCGCCTGCCCTCAGGCACCCCAAACGGCAACTGCTGCCCCAGGGTAGCAACGCTGCAGCCCAAGCTAGAGAACAGTGAGAAGCCCCACAACAGGCCCCAGCCTATGTCACAGCTTGACCAGGGCTCATGGTCTTTCCCACTGGCACTTCTCCCTCAGGCTCTGATCTCTCCTGGCAGCATAAGTGAGCTGAGGGAATTGCCACTTGCAGAGTAAGAAACCTGCAGCGCTGTCCAGCTAGGGAGGGAGAGGGCAGCATGTGTGCAGTGGGTCTCTTTTTCCCTGAAGGGCAGGTTATTCCTCACATTCTCCCCTGACCCCTGTCTGCCTCGAGTCTTCCCCCCTTGTCCAGCTAAGGAGAGAAAGAGCACCACAGGTACACCAGGTATGTCTGCCCCTAAAGTGCAGGTTACTTCTCACCCTCTCCTCTGACCCCTGTCTGCTGCGAGTCTTCCCTCCGCCCCATTCAGACCTGAAGTGAATCTGAACAAGACTGAAGGATCCTTTTTTTCCTGCTGCCCCGTCATTGACATGAGCATGAACAGAAGCTCTCCTGCTTCCATCCCACACAGGCCCAGCAGTTAACTTCCCACCAGAAACAGGGCCCCATGCAGGCATCTTATGCTGTGTCCACAGAGAAGGCAGTAGCAACAGATGTGTTGCAAAACCAGAGCACAACCAGAATCTTGGAAAGCAAGCCCCAGACAAAGACACTCAGGGCTCAGAGGAGCGCAGAGGAAGGGCTCTGGTACAGCCACTGCCCAGGGGATGATGCTTTCCCACAATTCCGGCTGCCACAGGAAGGGCCCCAAGCAGCAGCCCCTACCAGTTCCTCGCTCTGAGGGCCTTCACTCACCTCCCACCTCGGTGGCGATCTAGCTTTAGGAGGTTGCTCCTTTCCGGCTACCACTGCCTCCCATTCCCACAGGAGCTCCTGAAGCACACTGCAAATAGACACCGCAGGGAGGTGGTGTGAGCACAGGGGGAGTTAGGTCTCCACTCTGCGCTCCCAAGCCAGGCACCTGCTTCAGCAGCAGGAGGAAGTCCTGCAGGAGAAGCCCGTGGTTTTGACTGACAGTGGCCACATGGATGAGACAGAGAGCACCTGAGCAAAGCTCAGGATGGCAACACGGAGCCTTTCTTTCCTTGCAGCAAGCAGAGCAGCAGAATCAACTCCAAGGACAGGCTCCAAGGCACACTGTTGTCCCCTTTCCTGCCAGTGCCATTTGCCACTGCTCACTGGTCTCAAACACTCTGTGTTTAGGAATGGAAAATGGATTCTAGCTGGGCACTCTGGGTCAAAGAAGGAGGAAGCTATCAAGGGAGTAAAGCACTCCTGCAGTATTCCTGTTCTGGGCACTCTTTTGTGCCAGCCACAAAGACAGGCTGTCATACAAAAGAGGATGTTTCTTGCAAAGTATATAAAACCAGAACAGTAATAACAGACACAGCTCTGTGCCTTGGACTTCTCCATTCTCCAGTCACCCATGTCCACACTGAAATAAATCCCCTTCTGAGCACCCAACAGCTATGCCTGGGATGGAAGGGAAGTCTGGTACAAGGCCAGGGTGGCTGTCTGCTGCTGAACTGTGGCTGCAGAAGCACCGACACCTTCTCTCCCTCACTCGGGCTGAGAGCCCTCCTGCTTCTCTCCTCCCCCAGGGCCTCCCACGCCTGCTCCCATTGGTAGCCACAGGCCTTCCCCTCCAAAGCAGTGCTGGGCATTTGCTTGGGGCTGCAGAGAGGTGCTTGGTGTCAGGGCCGAACTCAAGTCAATCCCATGTCAGGAAAAGCCATAGGATGCTCTATGCAAGCCGGTGGCTCGGGGACTGAGAGCCTGACCCCGTGGCGGGTCATTGCCACTCAGATGTCCCAGGCTTTCCCTGAAGCTACCACATACGTACTCTTTCTCTTCTCTTCCCTGCTGCTTGGCCAGCCTTTTTGCATTCTCCTCTTTGCAGGAGAAGTAATCTTTCAAAGTCACAGTCGTTCCTGCTGAGATGTGGTAAGTGATGCTTTCATTTAGCTCTCGCCATTCCACAATGTCCAGGACCTTCTTAAGGTCTTTCCTAGCTTTCCTGCTTTGCGACAGGATTGAGCTGGCCAGAATGCTTGGCAGAGTTTCTGTTCTGTGCTGAACCTGCAAGACAATTCCACAGCGGTTTGTGCCCTACTTCCAAAGCCGCTCAGCTGCTGCTCTCAATGCATCCCTAAAGCAGCCAGTGACTGCAGAACCTGTACAGCCACTGCCCATAGGATGATGCTTCTCCACAATGCAGGCAGCCACAACGAGGGCCCCAAGCAACAGCATCTACCTCCCCTGGCCTCTGAGGGCCTGCACTCACAGGACGTACTGCTGACCATCCAGATGCAGCGGCTTCCTTCCTCCTGGCTTGTGCTGCCCTCCACGTAGAGTACCCTGGGACGGCCTGAAACGCACTGCAAAAACACACCGCGGGGAGGTGGCATGAGCACAGTGCCGGTTGGGCCTGTACCCCACGCTCACAAGATGGGTTCTCCTGCAGCCAAAGGACATGAGTTCCACTAATTGACCTCATCAGAGGTGGAGATCATGCCCTGCCAAGTCATGCAAGGCTGCACAACATGCCTGGAGCAAAGCTCAGGCTGCCCACATCAAGGCTTTCTCTCCATGCAGCAAGGAGAACAGCAGGCACAGCAACAGTGACAGGCTCCAAGACACACTGTTGCCCCCTCTCCTCCCAATTCCTTTAGCCACTGCTCAGTGCTCCCAAACACTCTGTTTTCAGGATGGAAAATGGATTCTAGTTGGGCACCCAGGCTCAAAGGAGGACAAAGGCATTGAGGGAGTCAAGCACTGCTACCTCTGCAGCTACGCTGCATATTGCAACTCGCCTGCCCCAGGGACATGCTTGGGAAAGGCTTTGATGGCAGTAGGGGCAGAGGCTCTCTCTCACTCTCACTGGAGACCTCCTGCCTCTCCCAGACTCTGCACACACACACAGTCCCCTTATCTCAGAGCCCACAACTCTGATCAGGCATTCAGGATGCTCTGGGCACACAGAGAGGTGCCTGACAGCAGGGTGTAGCCACGCTCGGCTTGTGCCAGCCCCAGAAAGAGGTTTCACGTGAAGGAAAGGGCTTCAAGGTCACTACGTGAATCTGGCACTGTGAGAACAGCCCCTGCTCCTTGGCCTTGGTGGCAGGAAGAGGGGGGCTGCCCTTCTGCTTGCAAGGCAGCATCCTTTCCAGGCCAAGAAAGAGCTCCTCTCTGTTGAGTCCCCTCTCACTGCATACTCCCTGGCCTCTGGAAACAGCTCGCGCTGTGGCCCAAAGGGCAGGCAAACACCTCCCTCTTGCAAAGGCTTCACAAGAGCATGCAGACCTCTCCTCAGCCTCACAACATGTCCTTAGACTCCTAGCCCTGCTGTCGGCAGGTAGAAACAATCCTGCTTACTTTCGGCTATGGGGAATTGTGGAAAGGCCCCCCTGTCTGGGAAGCAGGATTTGACTTTCCCAAGGGTCTCCACCTCGGAAGCAGTGTCAGCAGAAACAGGAAGCCCACAGGAAGCTCTCCCAACCACTTGCTCTGTGCTGTCCATCCAGCCAGAGATTACTAGTCGTTGCAGTATGGGATGAAAGGCATTCAGAGTCACTAGGGCCATGATGTCCAAGGGAAACATGCATCTCCAAGACCAACAAGGCTACAGGCTCACCCTCACACACAGCTCCAAGCATCTCACCTGCTATGAGGCTCTTTCCGCTTGACTCTCTTCCCCATGTCTTTTTCCATTCTAGCAGGCTGCTTGTCTTGAATGGAGATGTACACGGCAGGAACATCCCCTGTAAGCAGCAGACAAGAAAACCCTGCAGAGCACCATCGAGGTGGTCATCTGTATAGCAGTGATGTGCAGCACCGCTCCAGTCAGTGATAGACCTGTGAAGCCTCAAGGGGATTCCTTTGAAGCCATGTTTCCAAGGCACTCTGAGGCCCTCCCTCACTCTGGCTCCTGTCCAGCTCTTCATTTCTAGCCTAAAACACCCTTCCCTGTGGGAGTGCTTTTCTACTGCTCTACCCTGTCCACACCAGGAACAGTGGGGCTCACAGGGATGTGCTGGTGACCTACGAGAGACTCTTTGGGGCCATAACTTCACACGAGGGAAACAGAGCCTGCGATCCTTCGTTGGATCTCACAGGCTGCATTTTCTCTGATGAGGCAGTCAACCCAAAAGCACTGGTCTGGCAGTTTGAATGAAAAACTTTCAAGCAAAGGGTCAAGCTGCCTGCTTTGGACATCCGAGGAAGTCTTGGCACACATCACCGGACTTTTGTCCATCTCCTCTAGGTGGCTTTTCCCATCAGAGGAAAGTACTAGGATTCCATGAGATAGGTCCTGACTTAGGGCACTCCTTCCATTATCATTCTGCTCCAGACAGAAGCAACGATTCACAAGGATTCTCCTCAGCTTGGACTCCCTTCTTCTCCTCCTTCTCCCATGGAAAGTACTTGGCAGTGTACATTAGGGCACGAGTCCCCTGGGAAAGTTTAACTCAAAGGGACTAGCTTCACTTGGGACTGTTGGCCTGCCATGGGGTCTTACCCCCACAGGAGGCACTGGAGACTTCCCATCACGGGTGAGCAGAACTGCATCTAGTGCCTCGTACTATCTAAGCCACTGCACTGGAGCCTTGGCTCCGCTGTCCTGCCAAGGAGGACAGAAGGAGAAGGTGCAAAACCCTGGCAGCAATCAGCTGCTCTGTTACCTTTCTCAACACCGAGACTGTCTCTTCTCTTTTCCTCTTCCCAAGGCTCTTTCACAGCTCTCACTGCGGGTTTGGTGGGGGAAGTCACCAGCTCAAGCCTGGAGATAGGGAAAAGACTCCACATTGAAGGAAGGGCACCACATTGCCATGCAGCATGTCCTTGGCAGCTTATGTTCATTAGGGACACACAGACACGTGTCAGAGCTCCTAGGAAGCCCATCCGATCCCTAAGTACAATATGCAGATTATGCCAGATCCTGGAGGACTGTTGTAGGAAATGCAGTGACCATGTGAAGACCTCCAGTGCTGGGAGGGGCGGGAGCTTCCTTCTCAGACTCTTCCAGGGTTTCCCTGGCTTTCCCATGAGAAAGATTTTGGCAGCTTTCCAAGACAAACCCTCCATGCGGCCACCGGAGGCAGTCTCCCAGCTCTTGACCACGCTTGCGTCCAGGCAGAAGAAACTAGTCTCCTTTCCTCTGCCTTTCCACCACTGTTTGAAACTCCAGCCTAGCCCTCCACACCCCCTGCAGTCTTTCCAATCCTCATGTCAGTGCCTCTGCAAACAACAGCCTGCATGAGCCAGGCCTTTAAGGGATCCATCCCCTTAGCTAGGAGGGAATCAGGACACAGCTCTGCAGAAACGGCCTCTGCCACGCCCTCCCACCGCCACACAAAGCTCAGGTTAAGCCAGAGCAAACCTGGAGTTCCCTGGGAACCAGCCAGTGGAAAGTGTTACTCCCAAATCACTTCCTGAGCAGCCTTCACCAACCCTCGTAGCACAGCACTCCCACACACGCAGTGAGAAGCTGCTTGCTGGGTCAGCTGGAGGCTAAGAAGCAAGCAAGCATACTCACTTGGGAAGGACAACGCCAGGCCCAGCAAGGGCCTGAGCAGCAACCTTTCTGATGGCTGTGAGGGCTGAATTGCTTATATCTGGCACCTGCAAAGGTGAGAGACTCATGTGAGATGCTGCCAAGCAAAAGATCTCGTTGCTCACAAGGGCAGCAAACGTTTCCACTGCTCAGAGAAGAAGCTGCCTCTCAGAAACTCTGAAACAAACCCGCCTGTTTCTCACGGCTGCCCCCCAATTAGACAGAATAGCATCTGCAGGGGAATGCAGGAGAAGGGCGAATCACACTGCCGGGCTTTCGGCAAGGTCGAGAATGAAGAACCTGAGTTAGGAGACCAGGTCTTTCCTAACGGGGAAGTCAATAGAGGGAAGCACAGGCAAAAAAAAGCATTCCCCTCCAATCTAGGAAATGGGCAGTGTTGTCCAGCTAAGGAGAGAGAGAGCACCACAGGTACACTAGGGGCAGCTACATCCGCCCGTAAAGGGCAGGGTAATCCTCACACTCTCCTCTGACCCCTGTCTGCTGCAAGTCTTCCCCTCCGCCCCATTCAGACCTGAAATGAATCTGAACAAGACTGAAGAACCCTTTTTTTCCTGCTGCCCCGTCATCGACATGAGCATGAATAGAAGCTCTCCAGCTTCCACCCCACACAGGCCCAGCAGTTAACTTCCCACCAGAAACAGGGCCCCATGCAGGCATCTTCTGCTGTGTCCACAGAGAAGGCAGCAGAAACAGATGTGCTGCAAAAGCAGAGCACAGCTGGCATCTTGGAAAGCAAGCCCTGGACTAGGTCACTCAGAGCTCAAAGGAGCGCAGGGGAAGGGCTCTGGTACAGCCACTGCCCAGGGGACGATGCTTTCCCACAATTCCGGCTGCCACAAGAAGGGCCCCAAGCAGCAGCACCTACCTTCCCTGCCCTCTGAGGGCCTGCACTCACAGCACGTGCAGCTGGCCATCTGACTTCCTCAGGCTGAAGCACACTGCAAACAGACACCGCGGGGAGGTGGCATGAGCACAGGGGGAGTTGGGCCTCCATCCCGCGCCCGCAGCATGGGCACCTCCTTCGGCAGCCAAAGGACATGGGTTCCACTCACTGCCCTCATCGGAGGTGGAGATCATGCCCTGCCAAGTCATGCAAGGCTGCACAACATGCCTGAAGGAAAGCTAGCAAAGCTCAGGCTGCCCACACCTAGGCTTTCTCTCCATGCAGCAAGGAGAACAGCAGGCACAGCAACAGTGACAGGCTCCAAGACACACCGTTGCCCCCGCTCCTCCCAATTCCTTTAGCCACTGCTCCCAAACACTCTGTTTTTAGGATGGAAAATGGATTCTAGTTGGGAACCAAGGCTCAAAGCAGGAGAAAGGCATCGAGGGAGTCAAGCACTGCTACCTCTGCAGCTACGCTGCTCATTGCAACTCGCCTGCCCCAGGGACATGCTTGAGAAAGGCTTTGATGGCAGTAGGGGCACAGGCTCTCTCTCACTCTCGCTGGAGACCTCCTGCCTCTCCCAGACTCTGCACATACACACACAGTCTCCTTATCTCAGAGCCCACAACTCTGATCAGGCATTCAGGATGCTCTGGGCACACAGAGAGGTGCCTGACAGCAGGTGTAGTCAAGCTCGGCTTGTGCCAGCCGCAGGAGGAGGTTTCATGTGAAGGAAAGTGCTTCAAGGGCACTACTGTGAGAACAGCCCCTGCTCCTTGGCCTTGGTGGCAGGAAGAGGGGGGCTGCCCTTCTGCTTGCAAGGCAGCATCCTTTCCAGGCCAAGAAAGAGCTCCTCTCTGTTGAGTCCCCTCTCACTGCATACTCCCTGGCCTCTGGAAACAGCTCGCGCTGTGGCCCAAAGGGCAGGCAAACACCTCCCTCTTGCAAAGGCTTCACAAGAGCATGCAGACCTCTCCTCAGCCTCACAACATATCCTTAGACTCCTAGCCCTGCTGTCGGCAGGTAGAAACAATCCTGCTTACTTTCGGCTATGGGGAATTGTGGAAAGGCCCCCGTGTCTGGGAAGCAGGATTTGACATTCCCAAGGGTCTCCATCCAGGAAGCAGTGTCAGCAGAAACAGGAAGCCAACAGGAAGCTCTCCCAACCACTTGCTCTGTGCTGTCCATCCAGCCAGAGATTACTAGTTGTTGCAGTATGGGATGAAAGGCATTCAGAGTCACTAGGGCCATGATGTCCAAGGGAAACATGCATCTCCAAGACCAACAAGGCTACAGGCTCACCCTCACAAACAGCTCGAAGCATCTCACCTGCTATGACGCTCCTTCCCCTTGCCTTGCTCCCCCGTGCCTTCCTCCACACTAGGAGCCGCTAGTCTGGCTGGAGGCTGCCTCTCTCGGACGAGGAGGCGCAGGGTAGAAACATCCCCTGTAAGCAGCAGACAAGAAAACCCTTCAGAACACCGCCGGGGTGGCCATCTGTAAAGCAGTGATGTGCAGCACCGCTCCAGTCAGTGATAGACCTGTGAAGCCTCAAGGGGATTCCTTTGAAGCCATGTTTCCAAGGCACTCTGAGGCCCTCCCTCACTCTGGCTCCTGTCCAGCTCTTCATTTCTAGCCTAAAACACCCTTTCCTGTGGGAGTGCTTTTCTACTGCTCTACCCTGTCCACACCAGGAACAGTAGACCTCGCAGGGATGTGCTGGTGACCTAAGAGAGACTCTTTGGGGCCCTAACTTCACACGAGGGAAACAGAGCCTGCGATACTTCGTTGGATCTCACAGGCCAGGAATCAGCTGCTCCATTACCTTTCTCAGCTTTGAGATCAGGTCTTCCCTCTTTCCCTTTCTGAGGTGGCCTTGGAGCTCTCACACACGGCTTCTCAGGGGAAGTCTCCAGCTCAAGCCTGGAGACAGAAAAAAAGGGCTCTGCTGTGATGGAAGGGCACCACATTTCCACTGCAGCCCCTCCTTTGCAAATTATGCTCACCATAGGCACACAGGCGCATGCCAGAGCTGTTAGGAACCCCACCCTTTCCCAAGTAGAATATACAGAATATGCCAGATTGTGGAGGACTGCTGCAGGAAATGCAGTAACTCAGCGCAGACCCGGCCGTTGGAAGGCGTTAGTCCCAAATCACTTCCTGAGCAGCCTTCGCCAACCCTCGCAGCACAGCACTCCCACACACGCAGTGAGAAGCTGCTTGCTGGGTCAGCTGGAGGCTAAGAAGCAAGCAAACATACTCACTTGGGAAGGACAACGCCAGGCCCAGCAAGGGCCTGAGCAGCAACCTTTCTGATGGCTGTGAGGGCTGAATTGCTTATATCTGGCACCTGCAAAGGTGAGAGACTCATGTGAGATGCTGCCAAGCAAAAGATCTCGTTGCTCACAAGGGCAGCAAACGTTTCCACTGCTCAGAGAAGAAGCTGCCTCTCAGAAACTCTGAAAAAAACCCGCCTGTTTCTCACGGCTGCCCCCCAATTGGACAGAATAGCATCTGCAGGGGAATGCAGGAGAAGGACAAATCACACTGCCGGGCTTTCGGCAAGGTCGAGAATGAAGAACCTGAGTTAGGAGAGCAGGTCTTTCCTAACGGGGAAGTCAATGGAGGGAAGCACAGGCAAAAAAAGCATTCCCCTCCAATCTAGGAAATGGGCAGTGTTGTCCAGCTAAGGAGAGAGAGAGCACCACAGGTACACTAGGGGCAGCTACATCCGCCCGTAAAGGGCAGGGTATTCCTCACACTCTCCGCTGACCCCTTTCTGCTGCAAGTCTTCCCCTCCGCCCCATTCAGACCTGAAATGAATCTGAACAAGACTGAAGAACCCTTTTTTTCCTGCTGCCCCGTCATCGACATGAGCATGAACAGAAGCTCTCCAGCTTCCACCCCACACAGGCCCAGCAGTTAACTTCCCACCAGAAACAGGGCCCCATGCAGGCATCTTATGCTGTGTCCACAGAGAAGGCAGCAGAAACAGATGTGCTGCAAAAGCAGAGCACAGCTGGCATCTTGGAAAGCAAGCCCTGGACTAGGTCACTCAGAGCTCAAAGGAGCGCAGGGGAAGGGCTCTGGTACAGCCACTGCCCAGGGGACGATGCTTTCCCACAATTCCGGCTGCCACAGGAAGGGCCCCAAGCAGCAGCACCTACCTTCCCTGCCCTCTGAGGGCCTGCACTCACAGCATGTGCAGCTGGCCATCTGACTTCCTCAGGCTGAAGCACACTGCAAACAGACACCGCGGGGAGGTGGCATGAGCACAGGGGGAGTTGGGCCTCCATCCCGCGCCCGCAGGACGGGCACCTCCTTCGGCAGCCAAAGGACATGGGTTCCACTCACTGCCCTCATCGGAGGTGGAGATCATGCCCTGCCAAGTCATGCAAGGCTGCACAACATGCCTGAAGGAAAGCTAGCAAAGCTCAGGCTGCCCACACCAAGGCTTTCTCTCCATGCAGCAAGGAGAACAGCAGGCACAGCAACAATGTCAGGCTCCAAGACACACCGTTGCCCCCGCTCCTCCCAATTCCTTTAGCCACTGCTCCCAAACACTCTGTTTTTAGGATGGAAAATGGATTCTAGTTGGGCACCCAGGCTCAAAGCAGGAGAAAGGCATCGAGGGAGTCAAGCACTGCTACCTCTGCAGCTATGCTGCATATTGCAGCTCGCTTGCCCCAGGGACATGCTTGAGAAAGGCTTTGATGACAGGAGGGGCAGAGGCTCTCTCTCACTCTCGCTGGAGACCTCCTGCCTCTCCCAGACTCTGCACATACACACACAGTCCCCTTATCTCAGAGCCCACAACTCTGATCAGGCATTCAGGATGCTCTGGGCACACAGAGAGGTGCCTGACAGCAGGGTGTAGCCATGCTCGGCTTGTGCCAGCCCCAGAAAGAGGTTTCACGTGAAGGAAAGGGCTTCAAGGGCACTACTGTGAGAACAGCCCCTGCTCCTTGGCCTTGGTGGCAGGAAGAGGGGGGCTGCCCTTCTGCTTGCAAGGCAGCATCCTTTCCAGGCCAAGAAAGAGCTCCTCTCTGTTGAGTCCCCTCTCACTGCATACTCCCTGGCCTCTGGAAACAGCCCACGTTGTGGCCCAAAGGGCAGACAAACACCTCCCTCTTGCAAAGGCTTCACAAGAGCATGCAGACCTCTCCTCAGCCTCACAACATGTCCTTAGACTCCAAGCCCTGCTGTCGGCAGGTAGAAACAATCCTGCTTACTTTCGGCTATGGGGAATTGTGGAAAGGCCCCCATGTCTGGGAAGCAGGATTTGACATTCCCAAGGGTCTCCATCCGGGAAGCAGTGTCAGCAGAAACAGGAAGCCCACAGGAGGCTCTCCCAACCACTTGCTCTGTGCTGTCCATCCAGCCAGAGATTACTAGTCGTTGCAGTATGGGATGAAAGGCATTCAGAGTCACTAGGGCCATGATGTCCAAGGGAAACATGCATCTCCAAGACCAACAAGGCTACAGGCTCACCCTCACAGACAGCTCCAAGCATCTCACCTGCCATGAGGCTCCTTCCCCTTGCCTTGCTCCCCCGTGCCTTCCTCCATACTAAGAGCTGCTAGTCTGGCTGGAGGCTGCCTCTCTCGGACGAGGAGGCGCAGGGTAGGAACATCCCCTGTAAGCAGCAGACAAGAAAACCCTTCAGAACACCGCCGGGGTGGCCATCTGTAGAGCAGTGATGTGCAGCACCGCTCCAGTCAGTGATAGACCTGTGAAGCCTCAAGGGGATTCCTTTGAAGCCATGTTTCCAAGGCACTCTGAGGCCTTCCCTCACTCTGGCTCCTGTCCAGCTCTTCATTTCTAGCCTAAAACACCCTTTCCTGTGGGAGTGCTTTTCTACTCTGTCCACACCAGGAACAGTGGGGCTCACAGGGATGTGCTGGTGACCTACGAGAGACTCTTTGGGGCCCTAACTTCACACGAGGGAAACAGAGCCTGCGATACTTCGTCGGATCTCACAGGCCAGGAATCAGCTGCTCCATTACCTTTCTCAGCTTTGAGATCAGGTCTTCCCTCTTTCCCTTTCTGAGGTGGCCTTGGAGCTCTCACACACGGCTTCTCAGGGGAAGTCTCCAGCTCAAGCCTGGAGACAGAAAAAAAGGGCTCTGCTGTGATGGAAGGGCACCACATTTCCACTGCAGCCCCTCCTTTGCAAATTATGCTCACCATAGGCACACAGGCGCATGCCAGAGCTGTTAGGAACCCCACCCTTTCCCAAGTAGAATATACAGAATATGCCAGATTGTGGAGGACTGCTGTAGGAAATGCAGTAACTCAGTGCAGACCCGGCCGTTGGAAGGCGTTAGTCCCAAATCACTTCCTGAGCAGCCTTCGCCAACCCTCGCAGCACAGCACTCCCACACACGCAGTGAGAAGCTGCTTGCTGGGTCAGCTGGAGGCTAAGAAGCAAGCAAACATACTCACTTGGGAAGGACAACGCCAGACCCAGCAAGGGCCTGAGCAGCAACCTTTCTGATGGCTGTGAGGGCTGAATTGCTTATATCTGGCACCTGCAAAGGTGAGAGACTCATGTGAGATGCTGCCAAGCAAAAGATCTCGTTGCTCACAAGGGCAGCAAACGTTTCCACTGCTCAGAGAAGAAGCTGCCTCTCAGAAACTCTGAAAAAAACCCGCCTGTTTCTCACGGCTGCCCCCCAATTGGACAGAATAGCATCTGCAGGGGAATGCAGGAGAAGGACAAATCACACTGCCGGGCTTTCGGCAAGGTCGAGATTCAAGAACCTGAGTTAGGAGACCAGGTCTTTCCCAACGGGGAAGTCAATGGAGGGAAGCACAGGCAAAAAAAGCATTCCCCTCCAATCTAGGAAATGGGCAGTGTTGTCCAGCTAAGGAGAGAGAGAGCACCACAGGTACACTAGGGGCAGCTACATCCGCCCGTAAAGGGCAGGGTATTCCTCACACTCTCCGCTGACCCCTTTCTGCTGCAAGTCTTCCCCTCCGCCCCATTCAGACCTGAAATGAATCTGAACAAGACTGAAGAACCCTTTTTTTCCTGCTGCCCCATCATCGACATGAGCATGAACAGAAGCTCTCCAGCTTCCACCCCACACAGGCCCAGCAGTTAACTTCCCACCAGAAACAGGGCCCCATGCAGGCATCTTCTGCTGTGTCCACAGAGAAGGCAGCAGAAACAGATGTGCTGCAAAAGCAGAGCACAGCTGGCATCTTGGAAAGCAAGCCCTGGACTAGGTCACTCAGAGCTCAAAGGAGCGCAGGGGAAGGGCTCTGGTACAGCCACTGCCCAGGGGACGATGCTTTCCCACAATTCCGGCTGCCACAAGAAGGGCCCCAAGCAGCAGCACCTACCTTCCCTGCCCTCTGAGGGCCTGCACTCACAGCACGTGCAGCTGGCCATCTGACTTCCTCAGGCTGAAGCACACTGCAAACAGACACCGCGGGGAGGTGGCATGAGCACAGGGGGAGTTGGGCCTCCATCCCGCGCTCGCAAGATGGGCACCTCCTTCGGCAGCCAAAGGACATGGGTTCCACTCACTGCCCTCATCGGAGGTGGAGATCATGCCCTGCCAAGTCATGCAAGGCTGCACAACATGCCTGAAGGAAAGCTAGCAAAGCTCAGGCTGCCCACACCAAGGCTTTCTCTCCATGCAGCAAGGAGAACAGCAGGCACAGCAACAGTGACAGGCTCCAAGACACACCGTTGCCCCCGCTCCTCCCAATTCCTTTAGCCACTGCTCCCAAACACTCTGTTTTCAGGATGGAAAATGGATTCTAGTTGGGCACCCAGGCTCAAAGCAGGAGAAAGGCATCGAGGGAGTCAAGCACTGCTACCTCTGCAGCTACGCTGCATATTGCAACTCGCCTGCCACAGGGACATGCTTGGGAAAGGCTTTGATGACAGGAGGGGCAGAGGCTCTCTCTCACTCTCGCTGGAGACCTCCTGCCTCTCCCAGACTCTGCACACACACACAGTCCCCTTATCTCAGAGCCCACAACTCTGATCAGGCATTCAGGATGCTCTGGGCACACAGAGAGGTGCCTGACAGCAGGTGTAGTCACGCTCGGCTTGTGCCAGCTGCAGGAGGAGGTTTCATGTGAAGGAAAGGGCTTCAAGGTCACTACGTGAATCTGGCACTGTGAGAACAGCCCCTGCTCCTTGGCCTTGGTGGCAGGAAGAGGGGGGCTGCCCTTCTGCTTGCAAGGCAGCATCCTTTCCAGGCCAAGGAAGAGCTCCTCTCTGTTGAGTCCCCTCTCACTGCATACTCCCTGGCCTCTGGAAACAGCTCGCGCTGTGGCCCAAAGGGCAGGCAAACACCTCCCTCTTGCAAAGGCTTCACAAGAGCATGCAGACCTCTCCTCAGCCTCACAACATATCCTTAGACTCCTAGCCCTGCTGTCGGCAGGTAGAAACAATCCTGCTTACTTTCGGCTATGGGGAATTGTGGAAAGGCCCCCGTGTCTGGGAAGCAGGATTTGACATTCCCAAGGGTCTCCATCCAGGAAGCAGTGTCAGCAGAAACAGGAAGCCAACAGGAAGCTCTCCCAACCACTTGCTCTGTGCTGTCCATCCAGCCAGAGATTACTAGTTGTTGCAGTATGGGATGAAAGGCATTCAGAGTCACTAGGGCCATGATGTCCAAGGGAAACATGCATCTCCAAGACCAACAAGGCTACAGGCTCACCCTCACAAACAGCTCGAAGCATCTCACCTGCTATGACGCTCCTTCCCCTTGCCTTGCTCCCCCGTGCCTTCCTCCACACTAGGAGCCGCTAGTCTGGCTGGAGGCTGCCTCTCTCGGACGAGGAGGCGCAGGGTAGAAACATCCCCTGTAAGCAGCAGACAAGAAAACCCTTCAGAACACCGCCGGGGTGGCCATCTGTAAAGCAGTGATGTGCAGCACCGCTCCAGTCAGTGATAGACCTGTGAAGCCTCAAGGGGATTCCTTTGAAGCCATGTTTCCAAGGCACTCTGAGGCCCTCCCTCACTCTGGCTCCTGTCCAGCTCTTCATTTCTAGCCTAAAACACCCTTTCCTGTGGGAGTGCTTTTCTACTGCTCTACCCTGTCCACACCAGGAACAGTAGACCTCGCAGGGATGTGCTGGTGACCTAAGAGAGACTCTTTGGGGCCCTAACTTCACACGAGGGAAACAGAGCCTGCGATACTTCGTTGGATCTCACAGGCCAGGAATCAGCTGCTCCATTACCTTTCTCAGCTTTGAGATCAGGTCTTCCCTCTTTCCCTTTCTGAGGTGGCCTTGGAGCTCTCACACACGGCTTCTCAGGGGAAGTCTCCAGCTCAAGCCTGGAGACAGAAAAAAAGGGCTCTGCTGTGATGGAAGGGCACCACATTTCCACTGCAGCCCCTCCTTTGCAAATTATGCTCACCATAGGCACACAGGCGCATGCCAGAGCTGTTAGGAACCCCACCCTTTCCCAAGTAGAATATACAGAATATGCCAGATTGTGGAGGACTGCTGCAGGAAATGCAGTAACTCAGCGCAGACCCGGCCGTTGGAAGGCGTTAGTCCCAAATCACTTCCTGAGCAGCCTTCGCCAACCCTCGCAGCACAGCACTCCCACACACGCAGTGAGAAGCTGCTTGCTGGGTCAGCTGGAGGCTAAGAAGCAAGCAAACATACTCACTTGGGAAGGACAACGCCAGGCCCAGCAAGGGCCTGAGCAGCAACCTTTCTGATGGCTGTGAGGGCTGAATTGCTTATATCTGGCACCTGCAAAGGTGAGAGACTCATGTGAGATGCTGCCAAGCAAAAGATCTCGTTGCTCACAAGGGCAGCAAACGTTTCCACTGCTCAGAGAAGAAGCTGCCTCTCAGAAACTCTGAAAAAAACCCGCCTGTTTCTCACGGCTGCCCCCCAATTGGACAGAATAGCATCTGCAGGGGAATGCAGGAGAAGGACAAATCACACTGCCGGGCTTTCGGCAAGGTCGAGAATGAAGAACCTGAGTTAGGAGAGCAGGTCTTTCCTAACGGGGAAGTCAATGGAGGGAAGCACAGGCAAAAAAAGCATTCCCCTCCAATCTAGGAAATGGGCAGTGTTGTCCAGCTAAGGAGAGAGAGAGCACCACAGGTACACTAGGGGCAGCTACATCCGCCCGTAAAGGGCAGGGTATTCCTCACACTCTCCGCTGACCCCTTTCTGCTGCAAGTCTTCCCCTCCGCCCCATTCAGACCTGAAATGAATCTGAACAAGACTGAAGAACCCTTTTTTTCCTGCTGCCCCGTCATCGACATGAGCATGAACAGAAGCTCTCCAGCTTCCACCCCACACAGGCCCAGCAGTTAACTTCCCACCAGAAACAGGGCCCCATGCAGGCATCTTATGCTGTGTCCACAGAGAAGGCAGCAGAAACAGATGTGCTGCAAAAGCAGAGCACAGCTGGCATCTTGGAAAGCAAGCCCTGGACTAGGTCACTCAGAGCTCAAAGGAGCGCAGGGGAAGGGCTCTGGTACAGCCACTGCCCAGGGGACGATGCTTTCCCACAATTCCGGCTGCCACAGGAAGGGCCCCAAGCAGCAGCACCTACCTTCCCTGCCCTCTGAGGGCCTGCACTCACAGCATGTGCAGCTGGCCATCTGACTTCCTCAGGCTGAAGCACACTGCAAACAGACACCGCGGGGAGGTGGCATGAGCACAGGGGGAGTTGGGCCTCCATCCCGCGCCCGCAGGACGGGCACCTCCTTCGGCAGCCAAAGGACATGGGTTCCACTCACTGCCCTCATCGGAGGTGGAGATCATGCCCTGCCAAGTCATGCAAGGCTGCACAACATGCCTGAAGGAAAGCTAGCAAAGCTCAGGCTGCCCACACCAAGGCTTTCTCTCCATGCAGCAAGGAGAACAGCAGGCACAGCAACAATGTCAGGCTCCAAGACACACCGTTGCCCCCGCTCCTCCCAATTCCTTTAGCCACTGCTCCCAAACACTCTGTTTTTAGGATGGAAAATGGATTCTAGTTGGGCACCCAGGCTCAAAGCAGGAGAAAGGCATCGAGGGAGTCAAGCACTGCTACCTCTGCAGCTATGCTGCATATTGCAGCTCGCTTGCCCCAGGGACATGCTTGAGAAAGGCTTTGATGACAGGAGGGGCAGAGGCTCTCTCTCACTCTCGCTGGAGACCTCCTGCCTCTCCCAGACTCTGCACATACACACACAGTCCCCTTATCTCAGAGCCCACAACTCTGATCAGGCATTCAGGATGCTCTGGGCACACAGAGAGGTGCCTGACAGCAGGGTGTAGCCATGCTCGGCTTGTGCCAGCCCCAGAAAGAGGTTTCACGTGAAGGAAAGGGCTTCAAGGGCACTACTGTGAGAACAGCCCCTGCTCCTTGGCCTTGGTGGCAGGAAGAGGGGGGCTGCCCTTCTGCTTGCAAGGCAGCATCCTTTCCAGGCCAAGAAAGAGCTCCTCTCTGTTGAGTCCCCTCTCACTGCATACTCCCTGGCCTCTGGAAACAGCCCACGTTGTGGCCCAAAGGGCAGACAAACACCTCCCTCTTGCAAAGGCTTCACAAGAGCATGCAGACCTCTCCTCAGCCTCACAACATGTCCTTAGACTCCAAGCCCTGCTGTCGGCAGGTAGAAACAATCCTGCTTACTTTCGGCTATGGGGAATTGTGGAAAGGCCCCCATGTCTGGGAAGCAGGATTTGACATTCCCAAGGGTCTCCATCCGGGAAGCAGTGTCAGCAGAAACAGGAAGCCCACAGGAGGCTCTCCCAACCACTTGCTCTGTGCTGTCCATCCAGCCAGAGATTACTAGTCGTTGCAGTATGGGATGAAAGGCATTCAGAGTCACTAGGGCCATGATGTCCAAGGGAAACATGCATCTCCAAGACCAACAAGGCTACAGGCTCACCCTCACAGACAGCTCCAAGCATCTCACCTGCCATGAGGCTCCTTCCCCTTGCCTTGCTCCCCCGTGCCTTCCTCCATACTAAGAGCTGCTAGTCTGGCTGGAGGCTGCCTCTCTCGGACGAGGAGGCGCAGGGTAGGAACATCCCCTGTAAGCAGCAGACAAGAAAACCCTTCAGAACACCGCCGGGGTGGCCATCTGTAGAGCAGTGATGTGCAGCACCGCTCCAGTCAGTGATAGACCTGTGAAGCCTCAAGGGGATTCCTTTGAAGCCATGTTTCCAAGGCACTCTGAGGCCTTCCCTCACTCTGGCTCCTGTCCAGCTCTTCATTTCTAGCCTAAAACACCCTTTCCTGTGGGAGTGCTTTTCTACTCTGTCCACACCAGGAACAGTGGGGCTCACAGGGATGTGCTGGTGACCTACGAGAGACTCTTTGGGGCCCTAACTTCACACGAGGGAAACAGAGCCTGCGATACTTCGTCGGATCTCACAGGCCAGGAATCAGCTGCTCCATTACCTTTCTCAGCTTTGAGATCAGGTCTTCCCTCTTTCCCTTTCTGAGGTGGCCTTGGAGCTCTCACACACGGCTTCTCAGGGGAAGTCTCCAGCTCAAGCCTGGAGACAGAAAAAAAGGGCTCTGCTGTGATGGAAGGGCACCACATTTCCACTGCAGCCCCTCCTTTGCAAATTATGCTCACCATAGGCACACAGGCGCATGCCAGAGCTGTTAGGAACCCCACCCTTTCCCAAGTAGAATATACAGAATATGCCAGATTGTGGAGGACTGCTGTAGGAAATGCAGTAACTCAGTGCAGACCCGGCCGTTGGAAGGCGTTAGTCCCAAATCACTTCCTGAGCAGCCTTCGCCAACCCTCGCAGCACAGCACTCCCACACACGCAGTGAGAAGCTGCTTGCTGGGTCAGCTGGAGGCTAAGAAGCAAGCAAACATACTCACTTGGGAAGGACAACGCCAGACCCAGCAAGGGCCTGAGCAGCAACCTTTCTGATGGCTGTGAGGGCTGAATTGCTTATATCTGGCACCTGCAAAGGTGAGAGACTCATGTGAGATGCTGCCAAGCAAAAGATCTCGTTGCTCACAAGGGCAGCAAACGTTTCCACTGCTCAGAGAAGAAGCTGCCTCTCAGAAACTCTGAAAAAAACCCGCCTGTTTCTCACGGCTGCCCCCCAATTGGACAGAATAGCATCTGCAGGGGAATGCAGGAGAAGGACAAATCACACTGCCGGGCTTTCGGCAAGGTCGAGATTCAAGAACCTGAGTTAGGAGACCAGGTCTTTCCCAACGGGGAAGTCAATGGAGGGAAGCACAGGCAAAAAAAGCATTCCCCTCCAATCTAGGAAATGGGCAGTGTTGTCCAGCTAAGGAGAGAGAGAGCACCACAGGTACACTAGGGGCAGCTACATCCGCCCGTAAAGGGCAGGGTATTCCTCACACTCTCCGCTGACCCCTTTCTGCTGCAAGTCTTCCCCTCCGCCCCATTCAGACCTGAAATGAATCTGAACAAGACTGAAGAACCCTTTTTTTCCTGCTGCCCCATCATCGACATGAGCATGAACAGAAGCTCTCCAGCTTCCACCCCACACAGGCCCAGCAGTTAACTTCCCACCAGAAACAGGGCCCCATGCAGGCATCTTCTGCTGTGTCCACAGAGAAGGCAGCAGAAACAGATGTGCTGCAAAAGCAGAGCACAGCTGGCATCTTGGAAAGCAAGCCCTGGACTAGGTCACTCAGAGCTCAAAGGAGCGCAGGGGAAGGGCTCTGGTACAGCCACTGCCCAGGGGACGATGCTTTCCCACAATTCCGGCTGCCACAAGAAGGGCCCCAAGCAGCAGCACCTACCTTCCCTGCCCTCTGAGGGCCTGCACTCACAGCACGTGCAGCTGGCCATCTGACTTCCTCAGGCTGAAGCACACTGCAAACAGACACCGCGGGGAGGTGGCATGAGCACAGGGGGAGTTGGGCCTCCATCCCGCGCTCGCAAGATGGGCACCTCCTTCGGCAGCCAAAGGACATGGGTTCCACTCACTGCCCTCATCGGAGGTGGAGATCATGCCCTGCCAAGTCATGCAAGGCTGCACAACATGCCTGAAGGAAAGCTAGCAAAGCTCAGGCTGCCCACACCAAGGCTTTCTCTCCATGCAGCAAGGAGAACAGCAGGCACAGCAACAGTGACAGGCTCCAAGACACACCGTTGCCCCCGCTCCTCCCAATTCCTTTAGCCACTGCTCCCAAACACTCTGTTTTCAGGATGGAAAATGGATTCTAGTTGGGCACCCAGGCTCAAAGCAGGAGAAAGGCATCGAGGGAGTCAAGCACTGCTACCTCTGCAGCTACGCTGCATATTGCAACTCGCCTGCCACAGGGACATGCTTGGGAAAGGCTTTGATGACAGGAGGGGCAGAGGCTCTCTCTCACTCTCGCTGGAGACCTCCTGCCTCTCCCAGACTCTGCACACACACACAGTCCCCTTATCTCAGAGCCCACAACTCTGATCAGGCATTCAGGATGCTCTGGGCACACAGAGAGGTGCCTGACAGCAGGTGTAGTCACGCTCGGCTTGTGCCAGCTGCAGGAGGAGGTTTCATGTGAAGGAAAGGGCTTCAAGGTCACTACGTGAATCTGGCACTGTGAGAACAGCCCCTGCTCCTTGGCCTTGGTGGCAGGAAGAGGGGGGCTGCCCTTCTGCTTGCAAGGCAGCATCCTTTCCAGGCCAAGGAAGAGCTCCTCTCTGTTGAGTCCCCTCTCACTGCATACTCCCTGGCCTCTGGAAACAGCTCGCGCTGTGGCCCAAAGGGCAGGCAAACACCTCCCTCTTGCAAAGGCTTCACAAGAGCATGCAGACCTCTCCTCAGCCTCACAACATATCCTTAGACTCCTAGCCCTGCTGTCGGCAGGTAGAAACAATCCTGCTTACTTTCGGCTATGGGGAATTGTGGAAAGGCCCCCGTGTCTGGGAAGCAGGATTTGACATTCCCAAGGGTCTCCATCCAGGAAGCAGTGTCAGCAGAAACAGGAAGCCAACAGGAAGCTCTCCCAACCACTTGCTCTGTGCTGTCCATCCAGCCAGAGATTACTAGTTGTTGCAGTATGGGATGAAAGGCATTCAGAGTCACTAGGGCCATGATGTCCAAGGGAAACATGCATCTCCAAGACCAACAAGGCTACAGGCTCACCCTCACAAACAGCTCGAAGCATCTCACCTGCTATGACGCTCCTTCCCCTTGCCTTGCTCCCCCGTGCCTTCCTCCACACTAGGAGCCGCTAGTCTGGCTGGAGGCTGCCTCTCTCGGACGAGGAGGCGCAGGGTAGAAACATCCCCTGTAAGCAGCAGACAAGAAAACCCTTCAGAACACCGCCGGGGTGGCCATCTGTAAAGCAGTGATGTGCAGCACCGCTCCAGTCAGTGATAGACCTGTGAAGCCTCAAGGGGATTCCTTTGAAGCCATGTTTCCAAGGCACTCTGAGGCCCTCCCTCACTCTGGCTCCTGTCCAGCTCTTCATTTCTAGCCTAAAACACCCTTTCCTGTGGGAGTGCTTTTCTACTGCTCTACCCTGTCCACACCAGGAACAGTAGACCTCGCAGGGATGTGCTGGTGACCTAAGAGAGACTCTTTGGGGCCCTAACTTCACACGAGGGAAACAGAGCCTGCGATACTTCGTTGGATCTCACAGGCCAGGAATCAGCTGCTCCATTACCTTTCTCAGCTTTGAGATCAGGTCTTCCCTCTTTCCCTTTCTGAGGTGGCCTTGGAGCTCTCACACACGGCTTCTCAGGGGAAGTCTCCAGCTCAAGCCTGGAGACAGAAAAAAAGGGCTCTGCTGTGATGGAAGGGCACCACATTTCCACTGCAGCCCCTCCTTTGCAAATTATGCTCACCATAGGCACACAGGCGCATGCCAGAGCTGTTAGGAACCCCACCCTTTCCCAAGTAGAATATACAGAATATGCCAGATTGTGGAGGACTGCTGCAGGAAATGCAGTAACTCAGCGCAGACCCGGCCGTTGGAAGGCGTTAGTCCCAAATCACTTCCTGAGCAGCCTTCGCCAACCCTCGCAGCACAGCACTCCCACACACGCAGTGAGAAGCTGCTTGCTGGGTCAGCTGGAGGCTAAGAAGCAAGCAAACATACTCACTTGGGAAGGACAACGCCAGGCCCAGCAAGGGCCTGAGCAGCAACCTTTCTGATGGCTGTGAGGGCTGAATTGCTTATATCTGGCACCTGCAAAGGTGAGAGACTCATGTGAGATGCTGCCAAGCAAAAGATCTCGTTGCTCACAAGGGCAGCAAACGTTTCCACTGCTCAGAGAAGAAGCTGCCTCTCAGAAACTCTGAAAAAAACCCGCCTGTTTCTCACGGCTGCCCCCCAATTGGACAGAATAGCATCTGCAGGGGAATGCAGGAGAAGGACAAATCACACTGCCGGGCTTTCGGCAAGGTCGAGAATGAAGAACCTGAGTTAGGAGAGCAGGTCTTTCCTAACGGGGAAGTCAATGGAGGGAAGCACAGGCAAAAAAAGCATTCCCCTCCAATCTAGGAAATGGGCAGTGTTGTCCAGCTAAGGAGAGAGAGAGCACCACAGGTACACTAGGGGCAGCTACATCCGCCCGTAAAGGGCAGGGTATTCCTCACACTCTCCGCTGACCCCTTTCTGCTGCAAGTCTTCCCCTCCGCCCCATTCAGACCTGAAATGAATCTGAACAAGACTGAAGAACCCTTTTTTTCCTGCTGCCCCGTCATCGACATGAGCATGAACAGAAGCTCTCCAGCTTCCACCCCACACAGGCCCAGCAGTTAACTTCCCACCAGAAACAGGGCCCCATGCAGGCATCTTATGCTGTGTCCACAGAGAAGGCAGCAGAAACAGATGTGCTGCAAAAGCAGAGCACAGCTGGCATCTTGGAAAGCAAGCCCTGGACTAGGTCACTCAGAGCTCAAAGGAGCGCAGGGGAAGGGCTCTGGTACAGCCACTGCCCAGGGGACGATGCTTTCCCACAATTCCGGCTGCCACAGGAAGGGCCCCAAGCAGCAGCACCTACCTTCCCTGCCCTCTGAGGGCCTGCACTCACAGCATGTGCAGCTGGCCATCTGACTTCCTCAGGCTGAAGCACACTGCAAACAGACACCGCGGGGAGGTGGCATGAGCACAGGGGGAGTTGGGCCTCCATCCCGCGCCCGCAGGACGGGCACCTCCTTCGGCAGCCAAAGGACATGGGTTCCACTCACTGCCCTCATCGGAGGTGGAGATCATGCCCTGCCAAGTCATGCAAGGCTGCACAACATGCCTGAAGGAAAGCTAGCAAAGCTCAGGCTGCCCACACCAAGGCTTTCTCTCCATGCAGCAAGGAGAACAGCAGGCACAGCAACAATGTCAGGCTCCAAGACACACCGTTGCCCCCGCTCCTCCCAATTCCTTTAGCCACTGCTCCCAAACACTCTGTTTTTAGGATGGAAAATGGATTCTAGTTGGGCACCCAGGCTCAAAGCAGGAGAAAGGCATCGAGGGAGTCAAGCACTGCTACCTCTGCAGCTATGCTGCATATTGCAGCTCGCTTGCCCCAGGGACATGCTTGAGAAAGGCTTTGATGACAGGAGGGGCAGAGGCTCTCTCTCACTCTCGCTGGAGACCTCCTGCCTCTCCCAGACTCTGCACATACACACACAGTCCCCTTATCTCAGAGCCCACAACTCTGATCAGGCATTCAGGATGCTCTGGGCACACAGAGAGGTGCCTGACAGCAGGGTGTAGCCATGCTCGGCTTGTGCCAGCCCCAGAAAGAGGTTTCACGTGAAGGAAAGGGCTTCAAGGGCACTACTGTGAGAACAGCCCCTGCTCCTTGGCCTTGGTGGCAGGAAGAGGGGGGCTGCCCTTCTGCTTGCAAGGCAGCATCCTTTCCAGGCCAAGAAAGAGCTCCTCTCTGTTGAGTCCCCTCTCACTGCATACTCCCTGGCCTCTGGAAACAGCCCACGTTGTGGCCCAAAGGGCAGACAAACACCTCCCTCTTGCAAAGGCTTCACAAGAGCATGCAGACCTCTCCTCAGCCTCACAACATGTCCTTAGACTCCAAGCCCTGCTGTCGGCAGGTAGAAACAATCCTGCTTACTTTCGGCTATGGGGAATTGTGGAAAGGCCCCCATGTCTGGGAAGCAGGATTTGACTTTCCCAAGGGTCTCCATCCGGGAAGCAGTGTCAGCAGAAACAGGAAGCCCACAGGAGGCTCTCCCAACCACTTGCTCTGTGCTGTCCATCCAGCCAGAGATTACTAGTCGTTGCAGTATGGGATGAAAGGCATTCAGAGTCACTAGGGCCATGATGTCCAAGGGAAACATGCATCTCCAAGACCAACAAGGCTACAGGCTCACCCTCACAGACAGCTCCAAGCATCTCACCTGCCATGAGGCTCCTTCCCCTTGCCTTGCTCCCCCGTGCCTTCCTCCATACTAAGAGCTGCTAGTCTGGCTGGAGGCTGCCTCTCTCGGACGAGGAGGCGCAGGGTAGGAACATCCCCTGTAAGCAGCAGACAAGAAAACCCTTCAGAACACCGCCGGGGTGGCCATCTGTAGAGCAGTGATGTGCAGCACCGCTCCAGTCAGTGATAGACCTGTGAAGCCTCAAGGGGATTCCTTTGAAGCCATGTTTCCAAGGCACTCTGAGGCCTTCCCTCACTCTGGCTCCTGTCCAGCTCTTCATTTCTAGCCTAAAACACCCTTTCCTGTGGGAGTGCTTTTCTACTCTGTCCACACCAGGAACAGTGGGGCTCACAGGGATGTGCTGGTGACCTACGAGAGACTCTTTGGGGCCCTAACTTCACACGAGGGAAACAGAGCCTGCGATACTTCGTCGGATCTCACAGGCCAGGAATCAGCTGCTCCATTACCTTTCTCAGCTTTGAGATCAGGTCTTCCCTCTTTCCCTTTCTGAGGTGGCCTTGGAGCTCTCACACACGGCTTCTCAGGGGAAGTCTCCAGCTCAAGCCTGGAGACAGAAAAAAAGGGCTCTGCTGTGATGGAAGGGCACCACATTTCCACTGCAGCCCCTCCTTTGCAAATTATGCTCACCATAGGCACACAGGCGCATGCCAGAGCTGTTAGGAACCCCACCCTTTCCCAAGTAGAATATACAGAATATGCCAGATTGTGGAGGACTGCTGTAGGAAATGCAGTAACTCAGTGCAGACCCGGCCGTTGGAAGGCGTTAGTCCCAAATCACTTCCTGAGCAGCCTTCGCCAACCCTCGCAGCACAGCACTCCCACACACGCAGTGAGAAGCTGCTTGCTGGGTCAGCTGGAGGCTAAGAAGCAAGCAAACATACTCACTTGGGAAGGACAACGCCAGACCCAGCAAGGGCCTGAGCAGCAACCTTTCTGATGGCTGTGAGGGCTGAATTGCTTATATCTGGCACCTGCAAAGGTGAGAGACTCATGTGAGATGCTGCCAAGCAAAAGATCTCGTTGCTCACAAGGGCAGCAAACGTTTCCACTGCTCAGAGAAGAAGCTGCCTCTCAGAAACTCTGAAAAAAACCCGCCTGTTTCTCACGGCTGCCCCCCAATTGGACAGAATAGCATCTGCAGGGGAATGCAGGAGAAGGACAAATCACACTGCCGGGCTTTCGGCAAGGTCGAGATTCAAGAACCTGAGTTAGGAGACCAGGTCTTTCCCAACGGGGAAGTCAATGGAGGGAAGCACAGGCAAAAAAAGCATTCCCCTCCAATCTAGGAAATGGGCAGTGTTGTCCAGCTAAGGAGAGAGAGAGCACCACAGGTACACTAGGGGCAGCTACATCCGCCCGTAAAGGGCAGGGTATTCCTCACACTCTCCGCTGACCCCTTTCTGCTGCAAGTCTTCCCCTCCGCCCCATTCAGACCTGAAATGAATCTGAACAAGACTGAAGAACCCTTTTTTTCCTGCTGCCCCATCATCGACATGAGCATGAACAGAAGCTCTCCAGCTTCCACCCCACACAGGCCCAGCAGTTAACTTCCCACCAGAAACAGGGCCCCATGCAGGCATCTTCTGCTGTGTCCACAGAGAAGGCAGCAGAAACAGATGTGCTGCAAAAGCAGAGCACAGCTGGCATCTTGGAAAGCAAGCCCTGGACTAGGTCACTCAGAGCTCAAAGGAGCGCAGGGGAAGGGCTCTGGTACAGCCACTGCCCAGGGGACGATGCTTTCCCACAATTCCGGCTGCCACAAGAAGGGCCCCAAGCAGCAGCACCTACCTTCCCTGCCCTCTGAGGGCCTGCACTCACAGCACGTGCAGCTGGCCATCTGACTTCCTCAGGCTGAAGCACACTGCAAACAGACACCGCGGGGAGGTGGCATGAGCACAGGGGGAGTTGGGCCTCCATCCCGCGCTCGCAAGATGGGCACCTCCTTCGGCAGCCAAAGGACATGGGTTCCACTCACTGCCCTCATCGGAGGTGGAGATCATGCCCTGCCAAGTCATGCAAGGCTGCACAACATGCCTGAAGGAAAGCTAGCAAAGCTCAGGCTGCCCACACCAAGGCTTTCTCTCCATGCAGCAAGGAGAACAGCAGGCACAGCAACAGTGACAGGCTCCAAGACACACCGTTGCCCCCGCTCCTCCCAATTCCTTTAGCCACTGCTCCCAAACACTCTGTTTTCAGGATGGAAAATGGATTCTAGTTGGGCACCCAGGCTCAAAGCAGGAGAAAGGCATCGAGGGAGTCAAGCACTGCTACCTCTGCAGCTACGCTGCATATTGCAACTCGCCTGCCACAGGGACATGCTTGGGAAAGGCTTTGATGACAGGAGGGGCAGAGGCTCTCTCTCACTCTCGCTGGAGACCTCCTGCCTCTCCCAGACTCTGCACACACACACAGTCCCCTTATCTCAGAGCCCACAACTCTGATCAGGCATTCAGGATGCTCTGGGCACACAGAGAGGTGCCTGACAGCAGGTGTAGTCACGCTCGGCTTGTGCCAGCTGCAGGAGGAGGTTTCATGTGAAGGAAAGGGCTTCAAGGTCACTACGTGAATCTGGCACTGTGAGAACAGCCCCTGCTCCTTGGCCTTGGTGGCAGGAAGAGGGGGGCTGCCCTTCTGCTTGCAAGGCAGCATCCTTTCCAGGCCAAGGAAGAGCTCCTCTCTGTTGAGTCCCCTCTCACTGCATACTCCCTGGCCTCTGGAAACAGCCCGCGTTGTGGCCCAAAGGACAGGCAAACACCTCCCTCTTGCAAAGGCTTCACAAGAGCATGCAGACCTCTCCTCAGCCTCACAACATGTCCTTAGACTCCAAGGCCTGCTTTCGGCAGGTAGAAACAATCCTGCTTACTTTCGGCTATGGGGAATTGTGGAAAGGCCCCCATGTCTGGGAAGCAGGATTTGACATTCCCAAGGGTCTCCATCCGGGAAGCAGTGTCAGCAGAAACAGGAAGCCAACAGGAGGTTCTCCCAACCACTTGCTCTGTGCTGTCCATCCAGCCAGAGATTACTAGTTGTTGCAGTATGGGATGAAAGGCATTCAGAGTCACTAGGGCCATGATGTCCAAGGGAAACATAAATCTCCAAGACCAACAAGGCTACAGGCTCACCCTCACACACAGCTCCAAGCATCTCACCTGCCATGAGGCTCCTTCCCCTTGCCTTGCTCCCCCGTGCCTTCCTCCACACTAGGAGCCGCTAGTCTGGCCGGAGGCTGCCTCTCTCGGACGAGGAGGCGCAGGGTAGGAACATCCCCTGTAAGCAGCAGACAAGAAAACCCTTCAGAACACCGCCGGGGTGGCCATCTCTATAGCAGTGATGTGCAGCACCGCTCCAGTCAGTGATAGACCTGTGAAGCCTCAAGGGGATTCCTTTGAAGCCATGTTTCCAAGGCACTCTGAGGCCCTCCCTCACTCTGGCTCCTGTCCAGCTCTTCATTTCTAGCCTAAAACACCCTTTCCTGTGGGAGTACTTTTCTACTGCTCTACCCTGTCCACACCAGGAACAGTGGGGCTCGCAGGGATGTGCTGGTGACCTACGAGAGACTCTTTGGGGCCCTAACTTCACACGAGGGAAACAGAGCCTGCGATACTTCGTCGGATCTCACAGGCCAGGAATCAGCTGCTCCATTACCTTTCTCAGCTTTGAGATCAGGTCTTCCCTTCTTCTCTTTTTGAGGCGGCCTCACAGCTCTCACACACGGCTTCTCGGGGGAAGTCTCCAGCTCAAGCCTGGAGACAGAAAAAAAGGCTCCGCTGTGATGGAAGGGCACCACATTTCCACTGCAGCCCCTCCTTTGCAAATTATGCTCACCATGGGCACACAGGCGCATGCCAGAGCTGTTAGGAACCCCACCCTTTCCCAAGTAGAATATACAGAATATGCCAGATTGTGGAGGACTGCTGCAGGAAATGCAGTAACTCAGCGCAGACCCGGCCGTTGGAAGGCGTTAGTCCCAAATCACTTCCTGAGCAGCCTTCGCCAACCCTCGCAGCACAGCACTCCCACACACGCAGTGAGAAGCTGCTTGCTGGGTCAGCTGGAGGCTAAGAAGCAAGCAAACATACTCACTTGGGAAGGACAATGACACAGCCTGAGCGGGTCTGGGAAGCAGCTGTTTCGGTGCCTGTGAGGACTGAATTGCTCATCTCAGGCATCTGCAAAAGTGAGAGACACATGTGAGATGCTGCCAAGCAAAGGATCTCATTGCTCACAAGGGCAGCAAACGTTTCCACTGCTCAGAGAAGAAGCTGCCTCTCAGAAACTCTGAAACAAACCTGCCTGTTTCTCACGGCTGCCCCCCAATTGGACAGAATAGCAGCTTCAGGGGAATGCAGGAGAAGGAGAAATAACCCTGCCGGGATTTTGGCAGGGGCAAGAATCAAGAGCATCGCTTGTTAGAGTAGTTCTTTCCTAACAGGGAAGTCAAGGCAGGCAAGCACAGGGGAAGGCCTTTCACTAGCCTGTCCTCCTGGTCTCTGCATTCTGTCTGCCCATTTGGGCTGCCTGCTCGTGAGCTGAGGACAAAGCATGCATGTGTAGGCTTAACCCCAAAGTCTCTCCAGAGATTCCAGTGGTTTTCTCTGCAGTGTGGAGGAATAGAGACACAGAGCCTCTCCTTTCCCTAGAAAGGGGAAAGCTCATAATAAGCCCTTTAATAAGGGCAAGTGCAGAGTCCCGCACTTAGGGAGAAATAACTCCATGCACCAGTACAGGCTGGGGGCTGCCCTACTGGAAAGCAGCTTTGCAGAGAAGGACCTGGGAGTGCTGGTGCACAACAAGTTGACCACGAGCCAGCAATGTGGCCTGGTTGCCGGGAAGGCCAATGGTATCCTTGGGTGCATTGGGAAGAATGTTGCCAGCAAGTGGTGATCCTGCCCCTGTACTCAGCCCTGGGGAGGCCTCGAGTACTGCATCTAGTTCTGGGCTCCCCAGTACAAGAGAGACATGGAGCTACTGGAGAGAGTCCAGTGTAGGGCTACAGAGATGATCAGAGGACTGGAGCTTCTGCCCTCTGAGGAACGGCTGCAAGAGCTGGGCCTCTTTAGCCTGGGGAAGAGAAGACTGAGGGGGGATCTTATCAATGTGCACAAGTACCTGAAGGGAGGGTGTCAAGGGGATGTGGACAAACTCTTTTCAGTTGCCCTGTGTGACAGGACAAGAGGCAATGGGCAAGGACTGAAACACAGGAAGTTGCGCCTGAATATGAGGAGGAATTTCTTTCCTGTGAGAGTGACAGAGCACTGGAACAGGTTGCCCAGGGAGGTTGTGGAGTCTCCTTCTCTGGAGAGATTCAAAACATGCCTGGATGCAACCCTGGCTAACATGTTCTAGGTGACCCTGCTTAAGCAGGGAGGTTGGCCTAGATGATCTCCAGAGGTCTCTTCCAGCCTTACCCATTCTGTGATTCTGTGATTCCCCTGTACAGTTAGTAACAACGGGCACAAACTGAACCACAGGAAGTTCCGCCTGAATGTAAGGAGGAATTTCTTTCCTGTGAGAGTGCCAAACTTCTGGAGTATGTTCAAGGAGCAGTGGAGGGTCCTGGTCTGGGACCCACTGCAACAAAGGTTGCAGAAAAGGCCCTGGCCAAGAGAATGGACTGAAAAGATCCCACGGACTGGGACAGAAGGAAAACACAGAGCTGGCAAGTAGGGCTAGGCTACAGCCTGCTTGCATCTGCAGCTTAGCCCTTGAGGGGCTCAGCCTGCTTTCACAGCTGTGCTTCCCAACTGCACCTGAATGCCCAGGCTGAAGGACAGGCCTGCACTAGGGACCTGGGGAAGGGCAAGGGACTGCAGCAGCTTCCTTGGTGGCACACAGCAGTAATGTTCTACAGCCTCGGGTGAAACTGCTGAACTCCCTGCTCCACAATCCCAAACACAGCCAAAAGAGGCCCGGAGTCAAATGTAATCCTGACCTCAAGGGGTGCTAAATCCTGGCTTTCTGGAAGACTTCTGGAGGAAATCTAATGGGAAAAAAAAAAACTACACAAGACCTGCCCTTCTCTTGGACTCTTTGCTGGGCATTCAGACACGGGATCCTGGGCTGCGTGTCTCTCTGCTTGGACCCAGGACAGCTCTTCCCAGGGTCTTCTATGTTACTGAGTCTGGGCAGGGAGCTGGCACTGCTCGAGACTAGGACTGCCCACCTGTCCAGACAGGTTGTGGCAGGCCACGGGAAAGACATTCACCTGGACTTTGCTAGGGTTTCCAAAGAGCAAGAAAGCTGGAGACGTGCAAAACTTACCCCAAGAAGAGCTTCTACCAGCTGTTCCTGCCCATTCAGCCTTTGCAGAAGGCCTTTGTAAAATCCCATTTTCACCTTCTTGCCCTGGATGACAAGCATGCCAATGCCCTTCAAAACAAGAGCAACGTTCTTCCCACTTGCAAGGCAGCAGGAGAGAAGGTACATGGTCTCTTCTATGCAAGCCTCCACTGTTTTCCGATCAACGGAGAAGGCCGAGGCTATGCGAGCATACTTCAGGGGCTCAGCTTGCTTATGACCTAGGCAACAACAACAGAGCAACGCAGTCACCAACACAGCACTGCAGCAGGCTCAAGCAGAGTGTTGGCAACTTGAAGCTCTCCCAGCAAGACCATGCTCCAGCGCTGTTTTCTTCAGCCCTCTGGGAAAGTCCATAAAGGAGGCTGATGTCATCCCTCCCTGGCAGAAGTTCAAAACTCTCTGCAGCCTCATAGGCCAAGGGTACAGTGATGCTTCCTTCCTGGCCAAAGCAGAAAGAAAGAGTCTCAGCCATCTCTGATGACCAGGAAGCAGGATGGCAGGACAAGGAGAGGAGAGAAGGGGTCAGTTCCCAGGAGAACGCAGTGGTCACCAAAGCACACGATCCCACAGGATGATGTGAGATCTCATTAATTGTGCCCACACACTCCGGGCATGTCAGGTTTGAAGAGACTTAGCTGTGCTGCATCACAGTGGGTGCAATGAAGAAGGAAAACACATGGACTGCACAACAGCCCTTAGTCTTACCGGGTCAGTCTTCATTAGAGATGAATATTAATTAATCATAATCATCACCTTAAACTTTCTGGTTGCCCCCAGGCCCTCAGAACTGCACGGTGCATCCTTCCCCTCCACCTCCCAGCCCCGCCCCCCAACCTCCCCCCCACACACACTAGAGTTCCCTTCTGTCGCAAGGCTCTCTGTGGCTGGCTTCTACCCACTTCTCACCAGAAGCAATTTCTAAGAGACGGCAGCAATGCTACTGTTTGCCCTTACAAGGTCTGCTGTGCCATAAACATGGAACAACAGCTCCTACCACATCAGATTAGAAGCAGCAGCCCCCGAACATCTGGCATGGAGCCCAATGTTAAGCCAAGTGCGCGCGCGAGAGAGAGTTTCCTTTGCTTCTGCGTGGTGATACCATGGTAATAAGAGAAAACAGAAGCTGGTCCCAGGACTAGCCAGGTTGTATTGTCCCTGGTCCTGCCAGGCATGGCAAAGCAGCAATTATCCACACCCCACACATGCTGCCAGGCAAAGCCAAAGTTTCAATCTGTCCTCTTACCAGGAACATAAGCCTTGTCATCGGTGAGGCCATGAAGCTCTGCAAGATTCTTTGAAAGGTGAAACATGGGTCTGCGAACAGTCAGAAGACCATTCTTTCTATCAACAACCTGCTCTGTAACAACGCTGAAGGTCCCAAGTCGAATAACCCTCACGTCCTGTGAACAGAAGCAAAGAGGAGAATTAGAAGCACCGGAGATGGACAAACAGACTGTGCACTTGTCAGAGCATGACCATAGTGCTCTGGGCCCTGCCCACTCCTGGTGTGCAAAGGGGCAAGAGGGAACCCTCTGGAAAGCTTGGGAGAAGCCTTGAAGAAGCCCGTTGGGAGAACTTTCCAGATGCTTTCCTACCCCTCCTCCTCCTCTCCTTCTCCAAAGGGCAAGTAACCATCCCTCACATCCGGAAGATCAATCAACGGGTTTCCAAGAACAGAGATAACCTCAGAAGAACGTGCCAGGCTCCTTCTTTGGCCTTTCACTCTGCTAGAGGGGCCTAGACAAGACCCAGGAAGCCTCGGACCCTTCCTCCAACTGAAACTGGACTGCAGATCTCTCATCAGGGCTGACGGGGAGGAAAAGGGTGGCAGACTCACCTTGTTCCGCACCAGCTGCTCCATAATGTAGGCTGACACACCTCCCCAGATACGCAGACTCTCTGGAAAGCAAGGGAAATACTTGTCATGCTCTGGGTTGGCTAGCTCACAGCTGTTCAGCACACACCTAACCAAGGAGATGACAAGAGCAGGCAGAATCCAAGAGACACCCCCTCCCCCAAACTAACCCCATGCCTGACAGGAACTGCAGAGCTGAGGCAGGCACTGCCTTCAGGCTAGAACCTGCCCTCTGACCCCAGCAGAGGTCTGCACCCAAACGAGAGGCCTGGAGAAGCACAGACATGCAGATCCTGCCACCCAACATCCACAGTGCACCTCCCAGCTCAAGGCCTGCTCTGCCAGGCTGGAGGTTACCAAGGCATCCAGGGGGAAGGACAACACGCAGCGGCTGGGCTGCCACACAGAAAGCCAAGCTGACCTGAGGAAAAGCTTGGGGATTGGCTGCGAGAACATGCAATCGCACAGACTGGCCACAGCCACTAGGAGCTGCAGGACACTGCAGCCATGCTCAGATGGGTCTCCTTGCCTTGCAGATGCAGCTCTTGCAGGGCAGTCCCCTCCCTGGGATTTCCACCCCACAGAGGACAGTGCTGTGCCTGTGGCAGTGTGGGAGTGCTAATTTCCCCTCTTCCGGATCCCTGCACATACAGGCTCAGCAAGGCCCCCGGAGCAGCTCCAGGCTCTGCATGGCCACTGGAGCAGCTCCACCCCTTTCCCCAGCTGACAGCAGGGGCAGGGGAGGGCCAGGACGCAGCAGCCCTGGCAGTCACATTGCCACCTGCGCCAAAAGGTACCATCAGTCAGGGCTCCTGGGGAACGCAACAGCCCGTCCAGCCACCCTCACAGCCCCAGGGCTTCCACAGCCATGGCCAGAGCCCAGGCTCTTGACAACAACCCTTGTGAAGGAGCTCCCAAAGGCCTTACCCTGGGGAGGGAGTGTTGGCACCCCTGGCCCACGCAGCATCCCGTGGCCAGCGTCCCAGAGCTCCATCCTTGTCCTCCTTGCTCTGGCTTCACCCTGCAGCAGGAAGGTGCCTTCCCAGTCGGCTCCTCTCTGCTCTGCTCCTCCTCCACACTTCAGCACAGCCCTTGTGCTGCCCTGCAGCCACCCCTCGGCGGCTCCCGCTCACGGTCGGCGACTCCTGGCAGCAGAGCAGTGCCGAGAGCAGCCCCAGCGCCTGGGCTCCCCACGGCCTCGCTGGGATGTGTGAGGAGGGGCTGGGGTCACGCGGGAGGCGGGAGATGTTGCTGTGACACGGGATGTCCCCTGTGAGCACAGCCCATGTCACAGAGGGGCAGAGGTGGGGCTCCACCCAGGGCCCCCACCCAGCGCCCCCACCCAGGGCTGGCCCTGCAGCAGGCAAGGGCTGCACGAGGGGGTTGTGCAGCTGTCCCAGCCCCGACGCAGGCCGTGCCGCAGGGAAAACCCTGCCGGGGTTCCCAGATGGGCTGGGCCCTGCAGCTGCATTCACCCCAGCCATAGCCCCCATGCATGGCCAACCTGGCTGTGAGGGAGGGCAGTGGGGCACTGCACTGTGCCCACCTCACAGTGACACAGCGGAGGCTGCTGCCGTGGTGGTGGCAAGGAAGATCTGCCAACTGACTGCATTCCAACCCCTAGCAATGACCTGGCATGGATCAAACCGTTGTTCTCAGCGCTCGAAAAAATGGTTCCTTCCCTTGCCAGTTAGTCTGTTCATGAAACTTGCAGGGAACCACTGTTAAGCACCGTTCAACCTGGAGAGGTGTTTTTGACCTACTGCCTGCAGCAGCACCTTAGGGTCTGGGAGGGAAGGAAACTGATCTGTGAGAGGGACAAACTGCCACCCAGGAAGTCCTTGTGGGAGGACAGCCTGCAGCCCATCCACCTGGGGAGCACTCTTAGCAGATTCCCTGTCCATAGAATTTGGCAGGAGAGTCACGGATGGTGGAGAGGAGGATGCCTGGCTTTGAGAACACAGGCACACGTGGGGAACCCATCAGCAATGCTCATCCCCTTCCTGCAGCACCCCTCAATGTAGCCAGCATGAGTCTTCGCTCAGGGCAGTGGTGGGATTCAGCTGGTGGCCCCAGGCACCAAGGTCTATCGGAGATGCCCTGTGGTGTCTGTCCAGCATCTGCTTGCCAGGTCCTGCCTGCTGTAGGCACTTTTGCTGGACACCCAGGCATCTCGTGAGGCTCAGGAAGAATCCGTTTAGGCCACTAAATGGAGTACCTGCCCTGAATTATGCTACATGCGCCACAATGCAGGGGTGTACATGTGTCTAAGCTTCCTAAGGAATGGAGCTCTGAGGGCTGCAGGGAACTCAGTGACTAAGGAGAAGGTTATTTCTCCCAGGCTGGGGCAGCTAGTACATTTCCTATGGCCAGGGAATCCCCCAGCTGATGCCATGGAAGAGGGGGTGTTGCTCATCATTGCCCGGTGTGAGCTTGCAATCACTTGCACACGGCTTGGATCACCTCAGATTTCACTTAGTGTTTCCATGTGAGCAACTGATTCCTGTCCTCCATCGCCTTGGACTAGAATGGCAGTGGAGACAAGGAGCTTGCATGCACGCATCTCTTTGGTGCACACGGCAGCTGAGGGACGAGCAATCCCAGAACACAAAGTCACTCCTTTGGCTGGGCCTTTGCTCCTGAGCTGCACCAGGCTCCTGGCTCAGAGGGAGCTCACAGTAGCCTGGCAGCACTGCACAGAGCCAGCTCTGGCCAGGAGCAGCTCCTCTGGGAGGGGAGATTTCCTCCGGGAGAAATCCACATGGCCCTTTCCGTGGGAAGTCTCTGGCTGCAGGGCAGTGCTGCTGAGGTTACCAGAGGGCTCATCGAAAACTAGCACATCGCACAGCGGATGGGATCTTTCCTGAGAGCTCTCATCCTCTTCGGTGTGCATCAGGTGGTGTTGCTTCAGGGCAGGCCTTTGCTGCCACATCGCCAGAGGGACGGGGCATCATGGCTACACCCAGCATGCTCCGGTCCCCCACAGCTAAGGCAGCACTGTGGATCGGCAAAAGCTGACTCCTGTCCTGCTTCCATGGTAGGACCCGTGAAGAGGCAGTGCCCATAGAGCTGTATGCCCCAGCTCACCAAACCCCTGTGTAGCAGACTGTTCTTGCTGCACTGCTTCTAGAGCGGCACCAGTTATTGGCCTTGTCACACAGGCTGAAGGACCGTGTGGAGCCTGAAAGCAGAGTTGTGGCTGACCCTTGCATGGTGAGCTGCACACACATTTAGTGACAGGGTAAACTCCAGATCTTAACGTGTCAAAAAGATGCCTTCAGAAGCAGCTCTAAGAAACGGACTCGCTCACGGGTGTTGCACAGATCTCTGCTTTGAACACACAAGGAGCTATGGCACCTCTGGGAGAGGAGGAAGCCATTCCACTTTCTTCTGCACTTGGGAACTTCTCTCCTTCCACTTCAAGGGCCAAGGACACTCTGGAAAGAGCAGGTGGCATTCGCTTATGGCCAGCACCTTTCCAGAGATTTCAGCCCCAGCTTGCCTCTATGAGACAAAAGAACATCAAGCAAGGAAGCAACGAGGGAGCGTTTGGCTAGCAGGTGATGAAGACAGTCTTAATCACACATAAAGAGGGAAGGATAGTTTTTAGGCACAGACAGCCATCACATTCCTCCCTTTCCAAACTCCCAAGTCCCTTTTCAGGGATGGTCGCTTCCCAGCTGTGCACCCGTGTGCTCCTGCATCCAAATGTAAGCAGAGGCAAGAGAGCCACAAAGGTGCTTTGCTTTGACCAAGCAGGAAGCAGCTCAGCAAAGCCTCCCGATGTCAGTATTAAGCTGGGATTGAGACTCCTATTTCTCACTTCCATGGCTAAGTTTCTATTTCTGATCTCCTGCTCCTCGGAGATGTAAATCCAAGAGACGTACCACATACTTCTCAACGCAACTAAGAGCAGATTAAACGGGTGTGTCAGTTTTGTACTGGAAGTCAACTAAGCTTGTGCACTGGGGGCTTTGAAGTGTTAGCCAACAGCTAGGAGGGAAAGAACAGAAGCAGTATAGTGCACTGTGCTCAGCACGGTCCAGAAACAAAACCAGGGACAACAGGAAAGCTCTGTGAAAGTGCCATCCATCAAAGAATGCTCCCCCTCCCTCTGGGAAAAATGACTGGCATGAGTGCATAAAAGGAAGAAGGCAAATATTTATGGTTGCAAATACTCAGTCCTAGCTACTGGAGAGAAATACTGCAAGTGTTACAGAATCACAGAATCAGGGAATGGTTGAGGTTGGAAGGCACGTCTGGAGGGCATCTAGTCTAACCCCCCTGCTCCAGCAGGGTCACCTAAAGGACATTGCACAAGATCAGCCCCAGGCAGGTTTTGACTGTCTCCTGGGAAGGAGACTCCACAACCTCTCTGGGCAACCTGTTCCAGTGCTCTGTCACTCTCCCAGGAAGGAAGTCTTTCCTCATATTTCAGGTGGAACATGCTGTGTTTCAGTTTGTGCCTGTTGCTCCTTGTCCTATTGCTTGTCCCACCACTGAAAAGAGGTCCCTTCCAACCTCAACAATTCTGTGCTTCTGTGTTTCTGTGAGCAGAAGAGTAGCCCCTGACCTGCTGGCTACTCTTCATAAGGCACCCCAGGATATCATTGGCTGCCTTTGCCACAAGGGCACCTTGCCAGCTCATGGTCATCTTGGTGTCCTCTGGGACCCCCAGGGCTCTCTCTGTGGAGCTGCTTCCCAGCAGGTCAGCCCAGGCAAGTATAGGACGCCCCCTTGCCTTCCTCAGATGTGGGGAAGCTGGGGCAGGTGGCACCTGCTTCTGGGATGTTGCTCTGTTTGAGCGGAGCTAGAGCAGCAGTCTAAGGCAAGGGCTGCCTTGGCCAGGGCCCCTCTGCGGTTCTGTGGAGACTGATGCCATGCAGGGACGGGGCCTGGGTCTGTGAGCCATGTGTCGTAACAGCCTCTGGGCTTCCCCTGCTGCCACACAAGTCAGCTGGAAGAGACTTTTCCCAAGGGCTTGTTTTAGTTCAACCTGATGCCCATATGCAGATCTGCAAGGAGTGGTAAATACTGGAAAGCTAGGTAGAGAAGTGCTCCATTCTCAGCAGGTGGCTGGGTGCCTCCGCAGCCTTTCCTCCAACCATCTCATGCCTGTTTTGCCCCTTTCTCCCTTTGCTGTCGGCCCTGTAGCAACCGCAAGCTCTGCAGGTGGGCTTCTCCCTTGTGTTCTTGAGAGCAAGCTTTTGGCCAGGCAGGGAAGCAGCCATGGGATCAGGAAGGGACAGTTAGGATTTACAGTTGCATATCCATAATTAGTGATTGCAGTTAGTAAAGGCAGCAGTAGCATGGTATTTCTCTGGCTTTTATAACCATGGAGATGCCTATCAGTTAGTTTCGTGCAAGGAACAGCAGAGTTTTGGTTAGGAAATGTGGGAGGGATCCTAAGCCATCGGGACAGATGCCACTTCCTCACTGGAGGAGCTGGCGGGGTGGATCTCAAATGTGGGCCAGAGAGCCCAGGAGGGGCAACTCTCCTGCCTTTGCCATGGCCAAACTGCTGGCACTGGCTGGGGCTTCTCTGGGCCAGAGCAAGGAGGAGTGCAAGAGTAAGTTGTGCAAGCTGTCCCACTGTTGCCAAAGGGCTGGTAGAGGTCTGTTGCTTTGCCAAAAAAATTGATGGTCTCACGTGAAAATCCACCATTTTTGTCAGCTAGCTATTGCTGCTGTGAGATGGTATTTAGAGGGAAAGTGGCACACAGAAGCATCTCTCTAGTCAGCCTTCTTCCTTAAGGCATTTGAGACTGCTCCACAGAAGTACACTTGTAAGATGAGGAGCAAGGTCACAATATCTTTGCAAGTATCTTAGGTGTGAATACTTGTGGTGTGGTGGTCTTTGGAGAAGGGCAGGCGAGTTCTTGGGAGCTGACTGTCAAGGGACTGAGTCCTTCCCATAGCAGATCTGTTTGGAGGAGTGCCTTGGAATGGGAGCAGCAAGGCAAAAATGCCCTGCAAGGGATGCGCAGCCTGGGTCTCTTTTCCTTCCACGTGCAGTCTCTGCAAGTTACCCACACCATCCTGCTGTAGCATGACCTGTCTCTGATGCAATGGGGAAATAAAAAAGCACCCCATGTGTAGACAAATTGTGCTAGATGTGGTGTGTTTAGGTGCTGACACTGCTGACCCTGGCAAGGTGGCAAGGTGCCGGATTTTGCCTGCACTTTCTGGGGGTGTGAGGAGCCCCACGTAGCTGTAGCTGCATTGCTCGGAGTAGCTGGAGTCAAGGCAGTGGTGGTGAGCACATCCATCCTACCACTAGCCTCCCAGCTGTTTGGCATGCATGCCCCCTCTCTTCTTGAAGCATTTTACCACTGGCTCCATTTGGGAAGGCCTAAATTCAAGAGCTGTGTCATGGCACGTACTGCTCTGGTGATGGCTCAGTACCACGTTTTCTCCTCTGCCATCACCCCCTGAATTCTCAGAGGATGATCAATAGCAAATGGCAAGTCATCATCAAGGCCAGGGCCCAGGTCTCTGTGCTCCCTGGATGACTGTCAGTACCAAGAAAGGGAAATGGCATCCTGTTGTCCTCATGTAGGTGCTCCAGGGCAAAGGCTCACAGCTCAGATTGCAGGAAAGGCAAGACCAATTTCCCCTTTTCTGATTTGTGCCTAGAGTGACAGAGTGGAGATGTCCGAGGACCTAGAGAGAGTCTTGGCAGGAGATGAAAGCTGTTTGTAGAAGACTGTTATGTTTGGAGAGATAACAGCATAATCAAGGGACTTGGGAGTGGCCCAAGTGAGCTTCTGCTCTGGGAGGTTTTGCACTTCCCAGTCTCTTGTGACTTGGCAACAGATAGGGCAGTAGCAGGTACGTCGATGCCGTTTGCACTTGTGAGGCGAATTGTGCCTCTGAACCTGGCAGGCCAACAGCACGCCCCTAGCTTTGGTGATGATGGTGAGGTCCCGTGTGTCTCAGCGCCTCATAAACAGGGAGCAGGCCCATTGCTGCTGCTTGTGCTTTTGCGGTCAGTTGTGCATCAGTATGTGATTGGCAACCAGCACGCACATTGCTGCTGTTTGTGCTTGGTTAGGTCAATTGTGCCCGAGTCCCCAACAGGCCAGGAGCAGATCTATGGCTTCATGGCTGACTGTGAGTGAGGTCACCTCAGCCTCAGTAGCTGGCAGTTCAGCTCGATCCGTTTTGCTGATGGTTGTGTTTTTGAAGTCACTGGGCATCAGGATCTGCTAGGCCACCAGCAGCCATATTGCTCCCTTTTGTCCTGGACAGGTGACTTTTGCTTCAAGGAAGAGCATCAAGCACCTTTCTGCTTTTGTGCTTGTGAGGTCCCTTGTGCCTCTGTGCCTCATAGGCCAGCAGCAAGCACATGGCTTCAATGCAGGCTCTGACGTCACTTCTGTTTCAGCATGTGAGAGGCCAGTGAGGGGCATGTGGCTTCTGTTCTTGCTTGTGCGGTCACACTTGATTTACTATCTGATAGGGCAGCAGATTGCATATGGCTTTGGTGAAGACTGTGAGGTTACCGCTTCCTGAGAACGGGATAGGCAAGCGGCAAGCAAACTCCTTTGAATGCACGTGAATACACGTTCTTAGGCTGCTTGTACACTCGTAAATGGCAAGGAAGAGGCAGACATGTCACTGCTGTTTGTGGTCGTGAGGTCCCCGGTGCCTCAGTGCCTGACAGGGCAGTGCTAAGCCCCTGGCTGATGTTAGTGCTGGTGAGGTCACTTCTGCCTGAGCCCCTCCGAAGCTTGTGCCAGGCTCACGGCTGGCGTTCGTGGCTGTAAAGTCACTTGTGCGCCAGCGCCTGCTAGGCCAGTGCCAGGCCCATGGCTGCTGTTTGTGGTGGCAGAGTCACTTGTGCCACAGTGCCTGATAGGGCAACGCTCGGACACTGGCTGCTATTTCTGGTTGTGAGGTCACTTCTGCCTGAGGCCCTGATAGGCCAGTGTCAGGCCCATGGCTGATGCTTGGGATTGGGAGGTCACTTTGGCCTCAGGGCCTTACAGGCCTGTCTGGGCCCATGGCTGAGGTTAGTGGTTGTTTGGTCACCTGTGCACCAGTGCCTGATAGGCCAGTGTCAGGCCCATGGCTGGTATTAGGGACTGTGAAGTCACTTCTGCACCAGGGCCTGATTGGCCAGTGCTGGTCACATGGCTCCTCTTTGTCGTTGTTAGGTCATTTCTGCCTCAGTTGCTGACAGGGCAATGCGAGGATCCTAGCTGCTATTAGTGCTTGTGAGGTCACTTCTCCTGAGGCCCTGATAGGCCAGTGCTAGGCCCATGGCTGATGTTAGGAGCTGTGACATCACTTGTGCCTCATTGCCTTATAGGCCTGCTGCTGTTGTTGGTTGTGAGGTGACTTGCACACCAGTGGCTCAGAGGCCAGTGCTGGTGATGTGATTGATGTTTTGCTTGTGAGATCACTTCTGCCTGAGCCTTAATTGCCAGTGCTATGGGCATTGCTGCTGTCAGTGGTCGTGAGGTCACTTGTGCCTTGGTGCATGATAGGTCAGTGCCAGGCACACAGCTGTTGTTTGTGCTTCTAAGGTCACTTCTGCCTGAGGACCTGATAGGTCAGTGCTAGGCCCATGGCTGGTGTTTGTGGTGTGAGGTCATTGTGCTGCAGTGACTGACAGGCTGGTGTTAGGCCCCTGGATGTTACCTGTGGCTGTTCCTCAGTGCCTGATAGACCAGCGGTAGGTTCAGAGCTGCTGTTTCAGATGTGATGAACCTTATGGCTCAGGACCTAACAGGCTGGTGCTAGGCATGTGGCTGCTGTTTGTGACTGGGAGGTCACCTCTGCCTCAGTGTCTGATAGGACTGTGCGAGGCCCATGGCCGACGTTTCTGGTTGTGAGGTCACTTGTGCAGCAGTAACATCTCTGAGGGCGGTAGGCCTTTGGCTGCCTTTTATGGCTCTGCGTTCTCTTGTGCCCCAGGGCCTGACAGGGCAGCGCTGGTCATCTAGCTGTTTTGTGTGGCAGTGAGATCCCTTGTGCCTTGGTTCCTGACAGGCCACTACTAGGTTCTTGGCTGCTGGTTTTGGCTGTGAGGTCACTTGTGCTCCCAGAGCACAGGGCTGGTCACATAGTTGAGGTTTCTGCTTGTGAGGTCACTTCTCCTGAGGCTGTAATGGCCAGGGCTGTGGCCCTTGCTGCCTGGTTTGATTGTGAGGTCACTTGTGCCTCACTGCCTGATAGGCCAGCACTGGTCACATGGCTGGTGTTTGTGGTTGTGAGGTCACTTGTGCACCAGTGCCTCATAGGCCAGTGCCACGCTCACGGCTGCTGTTTGTGATGGGGAGGTCCCTTGTGCACCACCTCATAGGCCACTGCTGGTCATGTGCTAGCTCTTTATAGTTGTGAAGTCACTTGTTCCTCAGTACCTAACAGGCCAGTGCTGGTCACATGGCTACTGTTTGTGGTTATGATGTCAGTTCTGCCTGACGACCTGATGGGCCAGTCGTAGACCTATGTCTGCAGTTTGTGTTTATGAGGTCACTTGTGCACCAGTGCCCAATAAGACAGTGCCACGCACAGAGCTCTTGTTTCTGCTTGTGAGGTCACTTCTCCTGAGCCCTCATAGGCACATCCTGGTCACTGTGCTTGTGAGGTCAGTTCTGCCTCAGCATCTGATTTGCTGGTGCTGGGCCCATTGCTCCTCATGGTTCTTGGGAGGTCACTGGTGCCTCTGGCCTGATTGGCCAGTGGTGCTCATGTGCTTGCTGCTTGTGCTGTTGGATTGCTTCTGCCTAAGGCCCTGATTGGCCATACCGAGGCCCTTGGATGGTGTTTGCGGTGACAAGGTCACTTGTGCCTCGGTGTCTAATAGGCCAGTACTAGGCCCACGGCTGCTGCTTGTTGCTGTGAGACCATTTCTGCCTGAGGCCGTGATAAGGCCGTGCTGGTCATGGGGCTGGTACTTGTGGCTGTGACATCGCTTCCACCAGAGGCCCATGGATACGTTTGTGTTTGTGAGGTCTCTTCTTCCTCAGTGCCTGATGGGCCATTGCTGGTCATGTGGGTGCTGTTTGTGGTTGTGAGGACACTCGTGCCCCAATGACTGGTAGCCAGTACAGTGAGGTCCCTTGTGCCTTAGTGCGTGATAGGACAGTGCCAGGCACACAGCTGCTGATAGTGGTTCTGAAGTCACCTCTGCCTGAGGCCCTGACAGGCCAGTGGTGGTCATGTGACTGCTGTTTGTGGCTGTGAGGTCACTTGAGCCTCAGTGCTGCGTAGGCTGGCCCTGGCCACATGGCTCATATTTGTGGGTGGTAGGTCCCTTGTGCCTCAGTGCCTGATAGGTCAGTAGCAAGCACAGGTTTTCTATGCAGATGGGAGATTACTTCTGCCTCAATGCCTGATAGGCCATGAGCAGGCACATGGCTTTTAAGCTGACCTGGAGATCACGTTTTCTCAGTAGCTGATAGTCCAGGCACAGGAACATTGTGCGTGTTGTCTTTCTGAGCTCGGTTCTGTCTCAGGACATTGATAATATTTTCTGTTTTCTGGTTTTCATTTGTGGGCTCTGTCGATGAGCATCAGGTGTGAGGTTTTGCCGGTGATGCTCACCAGGGAGGTACTAAAACCAGGGCAGCATGAGTCAGGGGAGCTTTCTTAGGAAATGTAAAATGGGTTCACCGCTAGTGGAAATTCTGGAAGACTGCTATAAAATAAATATACTTCAAATGTCAGTAAGGGTAGAGTAATCACCCTCCATCAGGAAGAATGGCCACTGCAGACTTGAGAAGGGGACAACCTCTGAGTATGGCCTCTGGGTGGTTCATTTGGAGGGTGGGAATTGGTCTACTGGTATATTTCGGATAACTGGGCATTTATGCATCCTGGGGGATTCAGAGATTGAAGTCAGGGAAGACGCAGGCCTGTGCAGCAAATGCTGCGAGACATGAGGAATAGCTCTGCTCCTGCTTCTCCTCCCTCTGAACCTGCTTCTGCTCAAGCTTCTAACCTATATTTGTCACTTCCCATGGCAAAATAGTATGCCACTTTGCAAGCGCCTATGACTGGAGCTCTGATTCCTAAGCCAGGTGTGGGCAGGCCAGTGACACCAGTCCAGCAGCCGCCCACACTGGTCCTTTGTGTCTATGTTTATTGGCCATGGGCTCTGGGAGATCTAATTCAAAGGGCCCAGCAAATGCCCCAGGTGCAGGAAGACCTGGAGAAGGCAGCTTGACTGCTTTCTACAAGAGTAGAGGGACAGCTCACTTTTGGGGAGGGGTGGATGTTCAAGTCTTGTTACAAGAGATCTTTCAGCCAGAGGATAGGGAATGAACATTGGGAGAGGGATAAGGAATTGGCAGACTGAGATGGAAACCGTCAACCTTGACCAGGAGTAGATCCACATCGAGATTCTAATACTACAAATGATTGGGTAGCATGTGAAACTGAGTGTCAAAATCCAGTCTTAGCAGTAAGAACTGCAGGACTAATGGCCATTAACTCAGGAGAGGTACTTTCATTAGCAAAAGCGTGAGGAACACCTGAGCAATTTTTGGAGTAGCTTGCGTCAAACCCCATTAAGCTCTGGAGGAATGTCTGTGAGAAATATTAATGGAAGGCTGGCAGTGAGTGCATTTGTCCTGCCAGCAGCCCCAGGAATCCAGGAGTATTTCGGAAAGCATGTTCTATGGTGGCAGGGAGAGAATCTACAGAAGGTACAATCGTTAGCAACTTTCCTATACAGTGGAAGGTCAGAAAGAGAAGGGAAAACTACAGCAGGAGGAAGCGAGTATGTTGGTCACAGCATTAAGAGGAATTCGAAAGATGCAAGGAAGGGGAATAAATGTGAGAGGATGAGGCCCAAGAGGACGAGGGACCAGAGGAGCAGGAATGGGTTTAAAACAGAAACCTTTTCCTGGGAGGCTGAGCAGGGAATGGAGCCTGGGGTTGCTGATTTGATTCCAAATGGAATTACAGTATAATGGCCTTCCCTTGTAATACCCCTGCACTGCCTGTCAGGAAATCAGAATTGGACCCCCATGGGAACACTGGCATTCTGTTGGAATGATGCTGTGGAAACCCTCCAAGAGCCAACAACACTCAAGGACAAGGGAGAGAGGATCTTGGGAAACAGTATTGCAAAAGACAACTGGCTCCAGCTGAATTACCATGAGGAAACCACAACACTTTGAAGAACGTCAGGAACAGAGAGGACAAAAACAGCAGAATAACCCAGAGGAACCTACAAGTTCATTAGGGCTTATTAACCTATTAAAGTGCACTCCCCAAAATAAATAATGAGATGGTAATGACATGATAATGATGTTACCACCTTCTTCTCTGCTTCCTATGCTAATTAACATGGATGTTAAAGCACAAGCACAGAGCAAGAATGTGATGTGATAAAACTGTAACCAACAGAAAAATCTGTATAAAGTACTTCCTGAAAAGTGTTTATAGATAAAGAATGAGAAAGGGAGAAGGTGTGCTAGCTTTGTGGATCTACCACCTAGCACCCATCCCTGTGCAGAAATGAAATAAACAAGTATCTCGATCCTGTGTGTCTGCTGGTTGCTTGCACATCTGGTAAAAGAACCCAGTTTGGGGACAACACTGGTACGGCCCAGCCATGCGATCATGCCTCTGGGTCCACATGCCCGTCTGTGCTCCTTTTCCCATGGAACAGTCTGGCTTGCTTGCATTGCCTATCTCCTCAAAATCTGCTGCATTTTCCCATGCAGTAGGTGTGCTCTGACACTTTGTCTCTATGTACGATCTGGTCAATATAGTTTTCAGTTTAAAGCCTGTTTGCATGTGTTCATACATGTCTGTCTGCATGGATACATAGTTATTAGTTACATGGCAGCCTATTCGGCCTGGCTCTGTATTCTCTTCCAAACTTCCTTTTCACCAGCACCTGGCAAGCCCAGAGGACAGCACCAGCTATCACTTAGGCTCCACATGGCCAGGTATGCTGGGAGGCTGCTGGAGACTCCCTGGGAGCTCCATTTACAACAGCCTTACAGATAGTCCAGCACATGCAGCAGGTTTTTGGCTTGTGCATTCAGATGGGTGCGGACATATATTATTCAGTTTCATTTCATTTGCCCTTTCCAGGTTCCCTTTCACTTCTGTGCCCTTCAAGCACCCAAATGCTGTGCTTTCCCCAGGAACTGGATACTAGTATTGCAAGAATGCCATACCTGAATCTCTGAAGAGCTGCTTCTGTAGAACTGAAAACATTTATGGTGGCTGAGTCAAGACACTCACCTGGAGGTAGCCGTCCCCCACCTCCTGCACACACTGACTTAGTAGACAGATGTATGGCTTTGCCTAGAGGATTAATCCAGTGATTTATTTATAGCCCGAGTCTGGTGCATGCCAGGTTTGGCAGGTAAAAGGAATACAAGATCCGTTCACTAAAAGTATACCTTCTTACAGGGTGCCATTGCAATATATCCTTGTTAGAGTGTTCATCGTAGATAGTGATGTAGCATTTCAATGCCTTCTCTCAAAGGACAGCTCTTTCTTCATACGGGCCAAAGATTGTCCAGTTGGCAGCTACATTCCATCTTGTGTCTCAGTAACTCTGAGAAGACAACTCCACCAATTTCCATCGGCAGGCTTCAGGAGGAGTACAGCCTTCACCTCCTCAACTTCTGAGAGCTGCCATTAAAGGAAGGAGGTTAAACCTGGAAACAGTTTACTCTCCAGCTGATGGGGTTTCCTGGAAGATGGAAATCCAGAACTCAGCTAGATGTGTTTATCCGCAAATGCCATGACTTAGAGAATATTGGAAAATTTATCCTGAAGTAACTACTGAAATTCCAGCTTGTCAACCATTTCAGGCATCAAGGCAGGTCCCTCTTCTGACAGAAGGCTCCCGTAGTCGAGGGCTAAGCCCCCAGGTCAGGGATCAGTGCTGGCCCTGGGAACAGCTCTCCATTTCCTCCGGATGAGAGATGTCATCTCACTCGCTGATGGAATAGTCCAGTAGCCAGGCTGTTAGCTTTCCACGTCCCCTTTCCCAAGAAGATGAGACAAAAATGGATTTAGGATAGAATTGTTACTATAGGCCTCATCAAAGAGTTTGACCAAGCCCTTCAGTTCAAGTAAGGGCACCTCAAACATGGAGGTCTTGGAGCCCCAGCTGGAAGGCATTCTTGCCGTTCCTCCAGACTTCATCACAAAACGTTGACTAATGCTGACCCACTACCAAAAGGGGAAAGGGGGCAAATAGGAGGGCAAAAATCTAAGGGCAACAGACTCGGGGCCAAAACATCCAGGAGGGCCAAAAAATCCTGAGGGGAAACGTAAATAATGACAGAAGAATGGGAAAAAAACATGCAGAGCTGGAAAATAAATGAGACAAAACGGGAAAATGGTAAAACAGGAAAAATGAGAAAACCAGAGAATCAAAAGAAACAGGCAAACATAGGACAAATGGGGGCAATGGGGACAAACAGTAAAAAAGGGAAGAAACAAAGAGACCGAGAAAAACAGGGAAATGAAGAGAAAATGGGGACAGGGGGTGTAAATCAGGAAAACATCAAGGGAAAAAGAAAATTAAAAAAGACACCCCCCCAAAACCCTAAAAATGAAAAAAATAACCCCAGCACTCTCCCAAAAAGCTCCGAAAAAAACCCTGAGAAGAAAACTGAGAAAAAAAAAAAGAGAGAGAAAAGAACAGAACAGAAGACTCGAAGAACAGAGAACAAAGGTAGAAAATGAGCAGGGAGAAACACTGGAGAGGGGAAGAGAAGAAGAGTAAAGCAGAAAATAGAAATAAATAAAAGAGGGGAAATCCACAGAAAAGAGGAATTCCCCCCCCTCCCCAAAAAAGGGGGGGAAATGGGACAAATGGGGTTAAAGCAAGGAAATAAGGGGGGGGTGAACATAGAGAAAACATCAATAAAATATCAAATAAAGAAGAAAAATGTAAGAAAAGCAAAAGCAAAAAAAAAACCCACAAGACGTGAGAAAAAAGAAAATACACATGTACCATGAGATTAAAAAAAAAGGGGGCGGGGAATGAGCAAGGGAAAAAAGCAGTGTGGGGGAGGGCAGGAAGCACCGCGAGGGAGGGTGGAAAAAAAAGGAAAAAGGACATTTGGGAAAAATGGAGAAAAAGCAAGACATTGACAGATATTACTCAAGTATATGAATCTCTCTTTGCTTTTTTATCTTAGAGTTCACACAATAACACAATGGCAGAGCTTCAAAGGGACCTCTGAGATCAGCTAGTCCAACCCCGGCTCAAGCAGGGGCACTTAGCACATGTTGCCCAGGAACCCGTCCAGATGGCTCTGAGTATCCCCAAGGAAGGAGACTCCACAACCTCTCGGGGAAACCTGTTCCACTGCTCAGTCACCCTCACAGCAAAGAGGGTTTCCCTTTTGTTCAGGTGGAACGTCCTGTATTTTATTTTGTGCCCGTTGCCTCTTGGCCTATCGCTGGGCACCACCGAAAAGAGCCTGGCCCCACCCTCTCTACAACCTCCTTTCAGATCCTTACACACATTGAGAAGATCCCCCACCAGCCTCCTCTTCTCCACGCTGAAGAGTGCCAGCCTGCTCAGCCTTACCCTACATGAGACATGCTCCAGACCCTTCAGCATCTTAGAAGGCTTTGGCTACACTTGCTCCAGTAGCTCTCTGTCTCTCTTGGACCGGGCAGCCCACAACTGCACACACTACTCCAGATGTGGCCTCGAATAACAGGGCAGCAGGATCTGCACGGAGCACCCAGGAGGGGAGAACAGCAATATCATTCTGGCATGCAGGAGTAACCACAAGAATTTCTGCTCTAAACCCGAGTTCGGGTAATGTGGAAGTTGCCGCAAATTCTTATCTGCATACACAACTGAGTGCCTCAGCCAATTACACATTAATGAGCCACAATTAAAACCATGAAGAAAGGAGTATTTTCCCAGCAGGTATGGAAGGATTCCTACTGGCTCCTACTGGCACTTGAGGGGCACCATAGGAAGTTCTGTGGGTAATTCTGTAGTCCGATTTAAAAAAAAAAAGGGAAGTGAGATTCCAACAAAAAGCAACAAAGGCAGGCTATGAAGATGCTCCAGAAAGGAAGTGCCAATCATTCCAAAGGGCACTAGGGGAATTTAATTGGACATAGCCAAACTAAGACAGAGGAAACAGGACTGTTACTATCAAAGTGGCTCTAGGGACACAGAACCGGTTACCCTCACAAGCAAGGCTGCCACAAGGACAAATACCCATCAAGTTGCCATCAGGAAATGCCCTTTGGACTTGAGAAGGCCTCAGATCCTTGAAAAGGAAATTCTTGAATTCAGTCAAGGAAATATTTCACAAGGGAACTTAAGTGCATTTATAAAATCAGTGCTGGCATACATTTGCCTGGAACAGGCGACTAAACTACAGGAGCCAGGAGATTCTTTCGGAGGGCATGAGGTGTCAAGGAAAAACAGGCCAATAGGAACCCAAACCTGAGGCACAAGGACAGGCACGGGAAGCGAAGCAGTGCCCTCTTAGCCTGTAGGCTCACCCCACTGCCCAAGCACACATCCTTCTTTTGTGCAGGAGGAATGAGACAACTTAGCACCTGAGGAGCAAATCAGAGCAGACTAAAAGCCGCTTGTGCCTCTGCGATGGAAGGCATCAGGCAATCTTCTTGCCTCTTTCAACCCCAGCCATCATTTGGATAAGTTCCTGACTGAAAACCCAAGTCCCCAAATAGCTGTTCCTAAACAGTGCCCATTCCAAAACCCCACAACAAAGCAATGCAGAGAATGCAGCACAAGGTGCATATACCAACTTCTCACTGTTATTTCACATGTTCTGAGGAAGGAGGTGGGGCCTCCCTGATTAGAGGATACTTCCAGTATGGTCATACTTATCAACTTGTAAGTTACAACAAGACAGGAAAAATAAAAGTTCTCTCAGGCTGTGACACTCTTTGGAAGAAGCCATTGCCATGAAACTAGCACTAGTATTTCTCATAGCAAAATCCATTACTCACACATGTCATTACTCTTCATGTCATGTGCTGGTCTGGAGTTTGAACTTAGAGAGGTTCCTAAAAGCTCATGGGGAGGGGTAAAAAAAAGAAAAGAGAGAGCGAGTGAGAGAAGCAGCAAATGTTCCTTTTTGACAGATAATTAGAAACAAGCGTTTGAGAATTTGCAATTACACACTACACTTAGGTTCCTTCTTCCCTCCTGCTAATGCAGTGAAAAAGTCAAAGAATTTGAAAAGAAAACTCACGTACAGCAACAACGCGTATGAGAATACTACTGCACTGCAGCAAGTGTCACCTCCTCCTTCAATTAGCAAAGGTTCCTTGGCGTGTGGACGTCCTCAGGGGTGGCAGTGAGGTTCAAAGCACTGCTCATGATCTCCCCTGGCCTGCCTTCCTCCAGTGCAGCACTGAACCCTCTCACCATGGCCTGAGGAGGAAAAAAAAGAGTTATAGTAGAAAGGATTTACAAGGGAGGGTACTGAGCACACGAACCTGGGTGCAGCAGTAAGCTGAAACAAGGCCCACTAAAAAGCCTGTCAGGTTAAAGGCTGGAAACTGTCAGAGTGTTTCAGAGCAAAAGACCATGGGCTTCCTCAGCCTGCTGCTCAGGTAGCAACAGCAGCCTGGTTCTTTGCCTCACTCTCCTAACCTGGAAGGGTATGGTTGCTTTCAATTGTACTTCCTTCCGCAGTAACAGGGGAAAGAGAGGAAGTGGACAGAAAACACGAGGACTAGCAAACACAAGAAAGCAGCTCAGGAATGAACACAGGAACAGCAAAGGCCTCTTGTGCCACATGATGCTGCAGCCCTCCCAACACTGAGGCCAACCACAGCAGCCAACCACAGCAGGCATTCCCCACACCAAGGCACCAAAGACACGAGCCTGGAAGAACTTGAGGCTGGTGAGTTTTACAGGGAGCTGAGCTGACAACACAAGGGGGAACAGATGACAACACTGGAGTCAGGCAAGCGGAACACCATGGTGGGCATTTGACCGGCTGCAATATGGCTGAGGGCATCCAAGTGTGCTTAAGGCAGGCACACAACGCATGGGCCTGTTGGGATAAAATGCTCCGATCTGCAATAGCATCTCCTTCTAGGTTGCAGCTGGGCTCACAAAATGCAAAAAGAAATCCCCTTTTCCTCAGGCTGCAGCATGACTCTGCAGGCTTTGGTGAACCCTGGATGTGCTAACCCTTTGCAAGGCAAGTGCTAGCAAGCTGTTTGACTAGCAGACAATGCAAAAAGCCTTCCGCCTGCGTAACAGTGCTAGAAGGATATTTTGTGCACACAACCAACCAGCCAGCACACTCCTCTCTTTCCAAGTTTCCAAGGTCCTTTTTCAGGGAGGGCCACTTTCAAACTGGGGCCCCAGCTACTACTGTTTCCACAGTTAAACAGCGGCCAGAGAGCCCCAACGTTGAATGGTTTTGACCTTAAGAACGTTAAGAAAGCTCAGCAAAGCCTCCCTATGTTGGTATTAAGCCGAGATTGAGATCCCTGTTTCTCACTTCCATGGGTAAGTTTCTAGTTTGGATGTCATCCTCATCAGAGATCAAAGTCCTAGACATGTACCTCACAACAAAAGTCAGAGAAGACAAAACACGTGTTGCAGGCTTGTACAGTCAGTCAACTGAGCCCGTGCACTGCGGGCTTTGAAGGATAACCCAACAGGTAAGAGGGAAAGAATTGAAACAGCAGAGTACAGAGTGCTCAGAATGGCACAGAAACAAAACAAGCAGCAGCAGGCCACCTCTGGGAAAGTGCTGCTTGCTGAAGAATGCTCCCCCTTCCCCTAGGGAAAAACTACTGGCAGCAGAGCATTTCTTCACTCTACAACATACAAGGAAGAGTGCAGACAATGATGGCTGAGTATACACAATCATCATTCCCTAAAAATGAACTGATAAACACAAGGTTACCTCCGCACTATCTTGTTTCACTGGTTTGTCCTGGTCACACACATTTGCTGCTGGTCTGTAATGCCTGAGAGAAGCAGAGAAAGACAGAAATGAGCTATCTCAGTGTCCGTACTCATCTCGAGTACTGCATCCAGTTCTGGGCTCCCAATAAAAGAGAAACATGGAGCTACTGGAGAGAGTCCAGCGGAGGGCTACAAAGATGATCAGAGGACTGGAGCATCTGCCCTCTGAGGAACGGCTGTGAGAGCTGGGCCTGTTTAGCCTGGGGAGGAGAAGACTGAGGGGGGATCTTATCAATGTGTGCAAGTATCTGAAGGATACTTGTGTCAAAGGGTGTCAAAGGGACGGGGCCAAACTCTTCTCAGTAGTGCCATGCAGCAGGTATAAACTGAACCACAGGAATTTCCGCCTGAATATGAGGAGGAATTTCTTTCCTGTGAGAGTGACAGAGCACTGGAACAGGTTGCCCAGGGAGGTTGTGGAGTCTCCTTCTCTGGAGAGATTCAAAGCCCACCTGGATGCAACCCTGTCTGACTTGCTCTAGGTGACCCTGCTGGAGCAGGGAGGTTGGCCTACATGATCTCCAAAGGTCCCTTCCAACCTTATTCATTCTGTGATTTGGTGTAATGAACCAGCAAACTAGCAAATCAAGCAACTAGAAAATTATTACTTTGGGCTAGGCTGCAGGGAGAGGATTACCTGCTTCTTGGCTTCTTTGATTTTTTTTTTTAACACCTAAGGAGCTCCTACAAATACCCTTACTTTCACAAAGAAGCTCTGCCATCATCAAAGAAACAACAACAAAATACACCCACCCACCAAACAGTCACAAAGGGATTATCGAAGAGTCTTCTCTAAACTCTATAAGAATACACTCTCATTCAGCAGGATTTATTTCAAAAGTAAAACTCAAGCAGGCAGAACATGTGTGTGTCCTCCAGGCCAACCTTTGACAAGACACAGGTTTCTGCCAAGCTCTCTTCAGTCACAGCTGGCCAGCATCTGCCTGCCAGCAGACAGAAAGAACACTACAACTTTCTCAAGGTGACATTCAGGGATGACAACAGTTTAAATACCTGGCTGCAGTAGTAATACCTGCTCCTGAACAGAAGCACCTCTTTCTCCAGCTTCAGGAGAGCACTCACCATCCAGGAGACCCTTGTCCTGTCCTTATCAAACACTCTGGGGGCCAGAAGTAGACTGACCATACAGGAAGAGCCATTTTCTCTTCAGATTCAGGAATGAATGGAGATAGCTTGGATTTTCTGAAGCAGCCACAGCCAGGGAACACGGATGGCTGCAACGCTGAAGCAAGAAAAAAATGTATCTCTGCTTAGATACCTCTGTCTCTCACAGCAATGCACACCTTCTACTCCAGCTTTAAAAGCAAGGACAGTGCCTGTTTGTGGCCATCCTTTTACTTTCCTCCCAAGCAACTGTAAGAAGAGAGGAAGCTACCAAAAAGCACTGGAGCTCTACATATACATACCTTAGGGCTCAGGCCCTGCTCTTTTAACAGCCCTCTTCCTTCCTCATTACTACAGAGGACAGACTGCTAAGGTTGGTAATCTAAAGCTGAAAAGAAATCAAAATTTCACACATTAATCACAAAACCTGCTGCACTGCCCCAGCACTCTACAGAGCAGCTCCTGCCTATCTACTTTCCCCATCAGCTTCCCCACCCACACCCAGGGTGTTTCAGCTTTCCATCAGGGAAGAACATCCCGGGGCAGAAGCAGCACAGGAAGCAGCTGCCCTGTTCCTCTCCCTCCTCCCTTGATTCCTGGGGGGTCACTAGTGCTGCAGCTCTCACACCTCAGGGCTTCTCAGCACCTGCCAGGCCGCAGCATGCGCTGAAAACCCCCGCTGTGTCCCCGGGATGCTCACAGGCAGCAGCTGCCCCCAGCACAGTGCAGAGGTTTCTCTCTCTCCCCTCCCCTCCCCTCCCGCAGACTCTCCCAGGGCCCTGGGGCAGCAGCATTTCCCCACACACCAGCACCAGCAGCCATGGGCACACAGGCCCCGCCCCCACACCCGGAAGTGACGCCTCTCACACCAAGGCCCCTCCCACCCCACATTCCCCATTGGCTCCCATTGGACATGGCCTCCCGGGGCGGGACACCAGGGAGGGGCAGGAGGTAGGCGGCAGTGCGCGTGCGCTGTGCAGGGGCTGGGAGGGGAGGGGCGGGCAGGGAGCCGAGGGGAGGGGCCCCGAGGAGAGGGGAGGGGCGTGGCAGAGAGGGAGGGGCGGGGCCGGGCAGGGCGGAGCATGCGCAGTGGCCCAGAGGAGGGCGGTAAGGGGCGGGGCGGGGGCGGGGCTGCCCGGGCCCTGCGGGCGGGGAGGGGGCGAGAGGCGGCTGCTGCCGCGGGGCAGCGTCTCCCGGCCCGGGGCCGCCCGGAGCCTTTAGTCACAGCGCCGGGAGCTGCCGCACCGGGGCCGAGGGCCGCGGGCTGGGCAGAGCGAGCGGCCGTGTGCACGGGGGCAGCCAGAGCTGCCACGGCCCGGCTGTGTGGCAGCAGCGGCTGGGGAAGGCCCGGCCCAGCCTGGGCCACCTCCAGCCCCCGTCAGCCTCCGGCTCTTGCGCCCCTTCTCCTGGCAGCTCCACAGCTCGGTGCCGGCTGCAATCACCATTTCTTAGCACCGTCCCAGCTATGAGGAGACACCGCGGGTGCAGCAGGGCTTGTGGGGGCTCCAGGCTGGAGGCAGGAGGTAGCCAGCATCCCGGTGCCCCTGCTGACAGCCCCGCTTTCCCTGGGCACATCCCCAGCTGCACTCTGAGCCCAGCCTGGCTGTGGGCACCATGAGGAGCAGGATGTGCAGAGCCTCCTGACGACCATGGCCAGAGCCAGGCTCTCAGGTATTGCAGCAAAGCAGCTGTGGGAGAGCTGTGCTCTGCTGGAGGGCACTTGAGCCCCTCAGGACACCTCCCCAGAGGCAGTCGAGGGTCGGAAGGTGACCTCAGGAGAGTGTTAACCCACAGCCCCATCACAGCCCTGTGCATTCAGTTCTGCTCCAGAGATGCCTCCTGGCAGTGGGGCAGTGTCGTGGGGCATCTGCGTCTTGGCAGGTGCCTGGGGCAGTGGAGAACAGATCCCCTTGCTGCTGGTGCTGTGGGTGGGCAGGGAGTTGGGGAAGGCACTTTCTGAGCTCCCTTGCAGGCCTGCTGCTCTCTCCATCAGCTTTGGAGTCTCGGGCTCTTGTGCAGGCTTTCAGCTCCTTCCCCTTCCACCCACCCCAGCAGCAAGGACCCCAGCTTGCTCCCACCAGAGGCACAGGCTGCCTTGGCTGCCCGATGCATAGGGCTCATGAGCTTCTGCACATGCCCTGGCAAAGGTGCAGAGCTGAGCTATGACGGTGGCCTTGAATACCTCTGCCTGGCTCCTGGAGCTGCTGAGAAGCAGGTGGGAAGTGCTGGCAAAGAGCAGGAGGTTTCTGCCTGCCAGCAGGCTGGCTGCATGCTCGGCCTGGCAGCCTGCAAGCACATGCCTGGAGGTGCCCAAGGCAGCTGCCACTGCCCATCTCTTGCCCCACACCGACAAAGCCTCTGCCCAGCCAACCTGGCTAGCAGAAGAAGCAGAGCATCATCAAGACACCTGCCTTGCTCTCTCCTGCTTCTGCAAAGGTTCAGCTCCAGCCGAGGCTGCCTCTTGCAAGGCTTGGCCCTCTCCCAAGTGCTTCTTGCAGCCAGGTGTCCCTGGCAACATGCAGAACCAGAGGTACCAAATTCCACAAGCGTTCAGAATTGCTTCACTTGGTAGATCATTTTCACTTTGCAGATTTGGAAGGACACAAGTTGTTCTGGGTGTCTGACATGGTTTGCAAACATTTTCATATACCACCTGCTTTGCCATCCCGCTGCTGTTCATGCTTGCATCTTGTTATTTTATTTTATTTTTTCCATCCCCACTTAGTCTTTCTCAGTCTTAGCATGCTGCTGGAGGAAAGGAGAGGAACTGGGGTGTGTGTGAGGATGTAGACAGGGAAGACAGAGGGTGTTGAAAAGGTGCAGAAAGCAGGCATGTAGAAGTAGGGAACCCTGCTGGAAGAGCAAGATTTTCTGCTGTCTCACTATGGGAAAAATGCAGGAAATGGAGAATAAGAAGGGAAAAGAAACTTTTGTCTTCCATGCAGGACATTAGGTTCCCTATTACTGCAAAGAATTCATGGAATTACATCAATTCTCTGAGCCTTCCACCTCAAGGGTTTCATTTCCTTCTGGTGTGCCAGGATCAGGATGGCAAAAGGCAGTGAAGGTGCTAGAGTCTGCCTCTGGAGTGCAGCACCAAGATTCAGGGCTCAGGGAGAGGAAATGAGTGTGGTGATAAGCTAGCCCAGCTCCTGAAGCACAGCACTGGAGCTCTTTTTCTTCTTTCTTTCTTTTTTTTTTCCTCTTGTCATGGTGGCAGGTTGGGGGCTGTTGACACATGGAGCTGAGGGGCTCAGGCTATAAAAAACTCCATTGAAATTACCAGATTTATTCCTCTAGGCAAAGATACACATCTGTCTACTAAGTCGGTGTGTGCAGGAGGTGGGGGAAGGCTGCCTCCAAGTGAGTGTCTTGACTCAGCCGCCATAAATGTTTTCAGTTCTACAGAAGCAGCTCTTCAGAGATTCAGGTGTTGTGTCCTTGTGATACTAGTATCCAGTTTGTTGGGAAAAGCACAGCAGTCGGGTGCTTGAAGGGCACAGAAGTGCAAAGGAACCTGGAAAGGGCAAATGAAATGAAACTTAATAATATATGTCCGCACTCATCTGAATGCACAAGCCAAAAACCTGGTGCATGTGCTGGACTATCTGTAAGACTGTTGTAAATGGAGCTCCCAGGGAGTCTCCAGCAGCCTCCCAGCATACCTGGCCATGTGGAGCCTAAGTGATAGCTGGTGCTGTCCTCTGGGCTTGTTGGGTGCTGGTGAAAAGGAAGTTTGGAAGAGAATACAGACCCGGGTGGAATAGGCTGCCATGTAACTAATAACTATGTATCCATGCAGACAGACATGTATGAACACATGCAAACAGGCTTTAAACTGAAAACTGTGTCGACCAGATCGTACATAGAGACAAAGTGTCAGAGCACACCTACTGCATGGGAAAATGCAGCAGATTTTGAGGAGGTAGGGGATGGAAGCGAGCCAGACTGTTCCATGGGAAAAGGAGCATGGAGAGGGCATGTTGACCCAGAGGCATGGTGGCTTGTTTGGGGCTGTATCAGTGTTGTCCCAAATTGGGTTCTTTTACCGAGTGTGCAACTAACCAATAGACGCGCAGGATCGAAATACTTGTTCATTTCTGCACAGGGATGGGTGCTTGGTGGTAGATCCACAAAGCTAGCACACCTTTTCCCTTTCTCATTCTTTATCTATAAACACTTTTCAGGAAGTACTTTATACAGGTTTTTCTGTTGGTTACAGTTTTATCACATCACATTCTTGCTCTGTGCTTGTGCTTTAACATCCGTGTTAATTAGCATAGGAAGCAGAGAAGAAGGTGGTAACATCATTATCATGTCATTACCATCTCATTCATTTTGAGGGGTGCACTTTACTAGGTTAATAGGCCCTAATGAACTTGTAAGTTCCTCTGGGTTATTCTGCTGTTTTTGTCCTCTCTGTTCCTGACGTTCTTCAAAGTGTTGTGGTTTCCTCACGGTTATTTGGCTGGAGCCGGTTGTCCTTTGCAATACTGTTTTCCAAGATCCTCTCTCCCTTGTCCTTGAGTCTTGTTAGCTCTTGGAGGGTTTCCACAGCATCATTCCAACAGAGCGCCAGTGTTCCCGTGGGGGTCCAGTTTTGCTTTCCTGCAGAGGTATTACAAGAGGTATTGCAAGGACATTATACTGTAATTCAATTTGGAATCAAATCAGCAACCCCAGGCTCGGTTCCCTGTTCCACTGACCCTGGGTGGGTTCCACCAACAACCTTTCAGTTAACAGCTCAATGCATTGCCGGTTGGCCCACAGAAACCCCCCACCTGGGGCTGTGCCGGGGACTCCACTGTCAGCACTGTCCTGGTGCTGCAAGAATGGGAATGTCCCTGAGCGCAACCTCGTACCCAGCCCCAGGCAGGGGGACGCTGCCCTCTGCCCATGGCCGGGTGCTGGTGGGCAGCGTGGTGCAGGGGGAGGCCTGGAGCCTGGCTGAGGGGCTCTGGGCAGCTCCCTGCCCAGCACCAGCTCTGCCTGCTCCCCTGCTCCCTCCACCCCACACCCTGGGGGCAATCGGAGCTGTGGGCACATTCCCCTGGGGAGGGCATTTCCCTCACACCACTCCCTCCTGCTGCTGCCCTCATGGACACAGGTGACGCACACAGGAGTGCTGCCTGCGCTGGCAGAGGTGACTCAGGGAAGGGGCTTGCCCCTCTCCATCGAGCCTCCCCTGGCAGGACCAGAGCCTGGCAGCAGCGCCTGCAGCGACAGTCTCCTCCCGACCCAGTTAGCTGCAGAGATGCTGAAGGGGCAGCGCTCTGTGGGGTGGCCCTGTGCAGGAGCAGTCCCAGTGCAGAGGCAAGGCCAGCTTCCCCCATGGCCAGGCAGGAGGGTCTGAATGGAGTTTTCTGGGGAGGGTCTGAGGGCAGCAGGGCACAAGGGGGCTGTGCTTGTCAGGGACATGGCATGGGAGGAGAGGGCACCCTAAAGATCAGCCCCGAACGACATATGCCATGTGTAAGGGGATGTAGCTCAGTGGAAGAGCGCCTGCTTTGCATGCAGGAGGTCCTGGGTTCAGTCCCCAGCATCTCCAGCAAGGACTTTTGTGCCTCGCTGTGTTGTCTTCCCAGCAGATATAAGGGGGGTGGAAGTCCCCTGGGTAAGCCTGGGTCTCTGATTGGGAGGCTGCTTCCTGCCATCCATCAAAAGCCTCATCAACTTCCTCTTCCTGATCTGGTGGCTTGTTGTAAACACCTACAGCAGTGTCTGCCGTGTTAGCCTGCCTAGTCATCCTCACCCATAAGCTCTGGACTCACTGTTCATCCACCCCTAGCCTTCCATGATGGAACGAGTGGCTGGGGAGAGAGCGGGAGAGCAGTGGAGGTTGTCTCCCTTGACTTCAGTAAGCTTTTAAACACTGTCTCCCATAGCATCCTCATAGGCAAGAAGTGTGGGCTAGATGAGCGGCCAGTGAGGTGGCTTGAGAAGTGACTGAACGGCAGAGCTCAGGGGCTTGTCATCAGCAGTGCAGAGTGTAGTTGGAGGCAGTGATGTCCCTCCAGGGCTCCGTACTGGGGCCACTCTTCTTCAACTTAGTCGCCAGTGACCTGGACGAAGGTACAAAGTGCCTCCTCAGCAAGTGTGCCGACGATAATAAACTGGGAGGAGCAGCTGATGCATCAGAAGACTGTGCTGCCATTTGAGAGACCTGGAGAGGCTGGAGAGGTGGGGGGAGTGGAACCTCATGAAGTTCAACAAGGGCAAGTGCATGGTCCTGCACGTGGGGAGGTATAACCCCATGCACCAGTGCAAGCTGGAGGCTGAGCTGCTGGAGAGCAGCTCTGCGGAGAAGGACGTGGGAGTGGTGGTGGACACTAAGTTGACCATGAGCCAGCAATGTGCTCTTGTGGCCAAGAAGGGCAGTGGCAGCCTGCAGAAGGGACGATTGAGAGGGGATCTTATCAACGTGTACAAGTACCAGAAGGGAGGGTGTCAAGAGGATGAGGGTCACACTCTTTTCAGTGGTGCCAAGCAGCAGGACAAGAGGCGGTGCGCACCAGCTGAAACACAGGAAGTTCCACCTGTGTGTGAGGGAAAACTTCTTTCTTGAGTGACCAAGCACTGGAAGAAGCTGCCCAGAGAGGTTGTGGAGTCTCCCCTAACATTCTCTGAATCTGCAATTTTCTGATTGCCTCAGTGCCCCCCACCCCCTAAGTCTGGCCCTGGACAACCTACCAGAACCATAAGTTCTGGTAGGGCAGATGTAATGATGGAGTGGGGCAGCCATAGATGCCTGCGACCCTCTTTGGGTCCCTGGCTAGTGCAGTACCAGCAGGGTTTGGTCCAGGTCTTTGCGGCCACTTCTCCTCTCAGTCCACCCCTCCTGGCCCTTTCTCTTCCTGGCTTTCATTTTGCAGGATCAATAGATGTTTTAGGAGGACCCAGAGAGTGGGGGGCAAGTGGGGCAGATGATTGGCACTGTACTAGAGGAGGTCCTGGTGCAGAGGGGACAGGGAGGAGCCACCCAAGCTGTGGTCCTGGCTGTGGGCAGTGACAGCTGGGAGGGCTGTGGGTGCTCCTGGGTGCCAGGTGCTGCTGCGGCACAGCGCAGGGCTGCGACGGAAACCTTTTGAAGCAAAGGAGGACTCCAAAGCAAACACCCTGAGTGCCCCGTTCAGCCCCATCCTGCTGCAGGGCCAGCCCTGGCCAGGGCCCTGGGGGTGATGGGGGCCGTGCCTCTCTGTGACACGGGCTGTGGTCACAGGAGACATCCCGTGTCACAGCCACAGTTGCCCTCCCCCACCCAGACCCGGCCTCTCCCCACATGTCCCAGTGAGGCTGGTCTAGCGCAGGCGCTGGGGCTGCTCTCGGCACCTCTCTGCTGCCAAGAGCTGCCGAGCCTGAGCAGGAGCCAGGGAGCGGAGGTCAGGGCAGTGTGGGGTTGTACAGAAGTGTGCAGGAGGAGGAGGAAGAGGAGAGGAGCTGCTTCCTCATCACCTGCCGCTGCAGGGGTGACCCAGAGCTCGCAGGACCAGGATGGAGCTCTGGGACGCTGGCCATGGGAAACGGCGTGGACAGGGGGTGCCAGCACTCCCCAGCTGGGGTAAGGCCTTCCGGAGATCCTCCTCAGGTCTAGCAGGGATCCTCCCCAGGTCTGGCAGGGTATCGCCTGGAGGCAGTGCCCACCTCAGCCCCTGTAGGGAATGGGGCCTGTTTGGGGAGGGGGTGCTCTTGGAGGACGCTCGCACTGCTCATCCTCCGGCTGAGGCAGGTACGGAGCAGCTGAGAGCTGCCCCCAGAACATGACGGGTCTTTCCCTTCTCTTCCAGAGCAGCTTGCTGTCTAGGAAGAGGTGTCTGACTACATTGTGCAGCAGATGATGCAGAACCAGGTGGGTGTGCCTTGCGGGGCCTGCCCCGGGAAGCCTTCTCCTGGAGCTTGTGTGTCTGTGGGATGACTTCTCTGCTTTGACTGGCAGAGTTGAGAGGGTGAAGAGGAGGGGGATGAAAGCGTCTGGAAAGGTCTTCCAAAGAAGGGCCCCAAGGTTTCTCCCAAGCTTTGTCCAGCGCTTTGTCTGTCCCCTTTGTACAGCAGGATGGAGCAGGGCACCGAGCACCATCCCCACGCCCTGACAAGTGCCCGGCCTGTCCAGCTGCCAGTCTCATCATTCTTCTCTTCCTTCCTGTTTGCAGGGAGTCCGAGTTATTCGCCTTGGCACATTTGACGTAGTAACCGAACACGTCGGTGGTGGGAAGCGTGCTCTTCTCACTGTTCGCAGGCCCGTGTTCCATCTGTCGCGGAGTATTGCAGAGCTTCCCGGCCTCGCCTATGACATGGCCTATGCTCCTGGTAAGAGGAGAGGCTGAACCACTTGCTTCCCCTGGGGACATCCTTGGGGTGTGCCTAACTGCTGGGCAGCAGTGACTGTTAGGAAGCTAGAATTCCTTCAGCAGCTGTGGAGAACAGCTTCAGGGGGTTTTAAAGCACCAGGACAACATCATGCACATTACAGTCACACTCCCTCCCTCCCAGACTTGCTTTCACAGCTGGCCACAGGCCAGATGTCTTGGGGCTGCTGCTTCTCTGCTACTGACTGCGTTCCACTTCTGCTGCTTCCCAGGTCATAAGCTCTCCGAGCCCCTCAAGTACGCTCACATAGCCTCGGCCCTCTCTGTTCCTCGGAAGACAGTGGAGGCGTGCATAGAAGAGACCATGCGGCTTTTCTCCCGCTGCCTGCAGAGCGGGAAGAACGTGGCCCTTGTGCTGAAGGGCCTTGGCACGCTTGTAATTCAAGGAGCAGCTGTGAAAATGAGGTTTTGCAGGGACTTTCTGAAGAGGCTCAATGGGACAGAGCAGCTGCTGGAAGCTCTTCTCGCGGTGAGTTCCCCATTCCTCCAGCACTACCTGTCGTCCTCTGGAAAGCACCAGTGAATGCAATGTTGTCAGCCTGCTGTGACCTATCCAGGTGCATGGAGAGTCCCAGCTGAGAGTAATGCCAGCTCCCGGGACAGCCGGTCTTGAGCGTCCAGAGGACTTGGCAACAAGGACGGCCCTGGGAATAGCTGTGCTGGCTCTGCCCCAAAAAATCATCCAGCCCCAGAGCTCATTTTCATGTGCTCAAGGGAAAAGTCCCAGAAAAGGGCCGGTCCTGTGTGCTTTTTCCCAGGAGACTTCCCTCCTGACAGAAAGCCATGGTTTAGTGCTGCTTTGTGTCAGGACCACATCTGAACCCATGTCTCCCTGGACTGTGTCTGGGACAGTAAGGCAGCGAGTTCAGCACTTTCCCCTGATGCTGGGTGACACTATTTCTGCGTGTCCCCTTGGGAGCTCGGCCTGATGCCTCCATGGGACATTTTTGCCCTAGGGTGGAGTGAGGGCAAGGGAGTAATCCTTCCTCCCCTTGCCTGGGCCAGCGGGCATGTGAAGCAGCTCTGTGAAACCTCTGCTGACCTCAGTGCTCTCCGTTTGCAGCTGGAGGGCCTGAGTGTCTTTCATCTCTCCCATGGGGCAGCTGCTCAGAATATTGGATCCCCCTGGTCCTCTTGTTCTTTGGCATTTCTACCTCTGTCTCCAAGTAGGTTTGTTTTTGCAGGAATCATTGCTCGCCCCACTCTCTGGACACGAAGCAGAGGCTTAGGCAGACCAAGGCCCCTGTGCGACCAGAGCCCTCTTGCTGCTCTTGCTGTGCTGGTCTAGTTGTGCTGAGCAGCTCTTGCCAGGGCCCTGGAGTCTCGCCACCATGAAGGGCGTCTTTCTGTCCAAATGTGAGCATTTGCACGCTGCTAGTGATGGCTGCAGCATGTCGCAGAGAGAGTCGTTGGAGCCCAGTGGCCTTGGCCAGGTCTCTAGTGCAGCCCCGTCCTTCAGCGTGGTCCTTCAGGTGCAGCAGGAAGGCTGAGATGTGAAAGGAGGCTGAGCTGAGCCTCCTCTCATGGGTTAAGGCAGAGATGCAAGCCGGCTGCAGGCCAGACCTCTGCACTAGGCAGGACCTGGTCTCCTGACTGCATCTCTCGATTCTCAGCCTTGCAAAAAGCCTGGCAGTCTTCTCACCCTTTCTCCTCCATTTCCTGTAAACTGCTCTGCTGCACAACTGAGGGGCCACGGAGAGGCGCAGAAAAATTCCATGTTTCAGAGGCAGCTGCTTCTCTGAGCAGTGGGAAAGTGTGCTGCCCTTGTGCGCCCTGAGACAACTGTCTGGGCATCATCTCTCGTGTGTCTCTCCCCTTTGCAGATGCCAGAGATGAGGGATTCAGTCCTCTCAGGCTCCGAAACTGCTGCTTTGCAGACCCGTTCTGGTCGTGTCATTGTCTTTCCTGAGTGAGTACATTCACTTCTTAGCCCCGGCTGGCCAAGCCAGCAGCTTCTCGGGACTTGTCTGGTAGCCCTGTGTTGCCAGTGCTTGTGAAAGCTGCTCAGGAAGTCATTGGAGAGGAATACTTTCCAGTGTGGATCAAAGTGCAGGTTCCTGCTGGTCACTGGCTCAGGAGGTTTTCTTGTCTTCTGTGAGACATGCATGAATCAAATGTGTGCTGAACATGTTGTCTTGGGTCAAATGTCTTCTGTGGGGAGGCCTGTCTAGGGCAAAGCGAAGCCTGTGCGCAGTGGGGTTGTGGAGAGCTTTGTGCTGGCTCCCATCCTGCTCAGTGTTTTGTCCCATTAGTTGTCTGGGAGATGGTGGTTCCTTTTTGCAGAGGCACGGAGATGAGATTTGGAGAGCCTGCAGGTGATACGGTGGGTGAGAGGGGCATTAGAACTGGTGCTGCCAAGCACCCCTTCTCACAGGAAGGCTAGGGAAGCTCTGCAAGAGGCAGAGAAGGAAGCTCCTGCCCCTGCAGATGCTGGAGGTCTTCACAATGTCTCTCAGCTTGCTGATACACTCCTCCAGCATCTGGCATGTTCTGCCTATTGTGCTTTGGACAAAGAGGGGCTTCTTGGTAGCTCCCTAATGCCCCTCTGTCCCCATTATGGACACAAGGTGCAAAGGAAGTGTGGTGCCCTCCCTTTAGACTGGCATCTTTTTCCTCTTTCCAGGTACAATGCTGACAGTCCATCTAGAAAGCCCCCTGTGGCACCTGCAAAGCCCCCGCAGGAAGAGGAGAAGGCAAAAGAGGACACCAGGGCCAAGAAAGGTAATGGGAAAGCTGGGTCCTGGCAGGGGTTTGTGCCTTCTGCTTCCGTCCTCTTTGGCCAGGCAGTGGAGGCAAGGCGACAGTGCCATGGCTCAGGTAGCATCAGGCACCGGAGGTGATGCTGCGTTCCCAGTACGGGACTTCTGGAGTGATTCCTGAGGGAACACGACCTCCCGGCAGCCCAACACTCCCAGCTGCAGCTGATGCCTCCCAGATAAACTTTCCCCCATTGCCACGGCACTCAGTGGCACCCTGGGGTGCACTGCAAAGTGCTCTTGCACTGGAGGTGTTGGTGCAGAAGGGAGGCAAACGTGAGCACTGTCCTTGTGCAATGTGAATCCTAAATTGTGCAGGGAGCTGCAGGTCACAGAGAGGCTGAGCTATTTCATGGGACCAGTGAGTTGTCATTGAATGAGAAAAGCCCCTGAGAGTAGATGGGGAAAAACAACAAGGCAGAGAGAAGCCAGTGTGCGGAAGGGCCTAAGACCACCCAGGAAAGAAGGCCTAGAAGGAGTCACCTTGAGGCCTCACACTGTTATCACAGGCTGGAGCACATCTGAAGAGCCTTCCCGTTCCAAAGGCCTCCTCAATGCTGTCCTGAAGTGTTTTCTTCTCTCCTGCTTACAGGAAATCTTCCCGCCAAGCACCTCCCCCTCAGAGCGAGGCATCCTCCAGCCAAAATAACAGCTCCCACGAAGCAGAAGGGGAAAGGGAAGAAAGCAGAGGACAAAGCGCCTGCTGGCAGGTGAGAGCCGTGGAGGAGTGGGTGAGGGTGAGCCTGTAGCCTAGTGCATGTCTGGGGGAGATGTTTCCTCTGCACACAAGGTTCACAGCAGCTCTGAATGTCCTTTATCACATGCCCCAGGGACTCCTGAGCCCTTGATGGCGAGAATGCCTTGACAGCCCTGACCACTTTCTCCTTCTTTGACCCTGCGTCTCCAGGAACAATCTGTTCTCCATGCCTAAGCACAGGGCACTGGGGACAGCCAGGTCATTTGTAATACATTTGGCAGGATGGGGTAAGGGTGTCTCTTGGAGCCTGTCTTGGTAGAGGAGGCTGCTCCTCTCCGGGCTGCATCCAGAGCAAGCCCGTGTCTGGGCACGCTGAGCGTTCCTGCAGGCACATCCTGCAGCCCCGGGCGTTTCAGCTGGGGGTGGTCTCTGTCCCTGTGGGTGTGAACACAGTCAGCGGAACCCATCTCCTTCTCTGGCAGAAGGGCCTTGTGCCACAGAGGCAGGTGCCCAGCCGGTGAGTGCAGGACGGAGACCCAAGTGCCCCTGTGCTCCCAGCACCTGCCCACAAGGTGTCTTTTCAGGGGGCTCCCGGCCATCGCAGGCAGCTGCTCCAGGAAGGTGGTGCAAGGCAGGACAAAGGGCAGTGCTGAAGCCATGCCCCCACCGGAGAAACTGGTGAAGAAAATCCAGAGGTGGCCAGGACAGGTGCGTGCTACAGCCTGAGGTCCTGCTTGTGCCACGGGGACGTGTGGAAAAGCGCAGTCCTATGGGCAGTGGGTAGGAGAGATCCCTGCCTGCGTGTTCACTTGGCCAGTGACCAACCACATCTGGGCCTTGCTTGAAAAGGTGCAGGTCACCCGCTAGTTCTGGAGGGCATTTGTCCCTCCGGCATTCTCAGGAAGCACCTCAGAAGCCCCTCTTTGGCCCTTTTTCCCGTGGGAAGGTACCTGCTGGGCCTTTCAGGGAGAGGCCATGGGCAGTTTCCCTTTAGTTCTGTGATCTGGCAGGAGAGAGGATGAGAAATGCCCTTTGCACCCTGGGAAAGCACAGATGCCAGCAGTCCTCTTTGCCGTTTCTTTTCTGTGGCCCTCCAGGTGGAATATCACTTCCAGATAATGGGCGAGGGCGTTCTTGTCTTTCCTCCCATCTGAAGCCCTGTGAAGATTTCCCCTTCTGGAGTCCTTGGCTGGAGACCCAAGCAGGCAACAGAAGAGAGAAGAGTGCTTTGGGAGAACTCCCCTGAAGAAAGGCTGGCATTTCCTCCAGAGCTTTTTTCCAGAAGCATCTGTAAGAGGCAAGGACCCATCAGGAAGGGGGCTTCTGCTTCCATTGACAAGCAGTTAGTCTTCTCCAAATTTCTTTTTTTTGGGGGGGGGGTTATTTATTTCTTAATAAAACTTTTCCTGAACATTGCACAGAGATTTGACTTTTGCGTTTTCTGTCCCCTCACGACCAGCTCATGGCACCAATGCCTCCATCCATCCTCCCCACTTCCCTCACCCAAGCCTACTCCCCCATGTGGCTGCCCAGCCCTGCCCAGCCCAGCTCCAGCTCCCCGTCCCTGCACAGAGGGAGAAGCCCTGCTCCTGCCGCCCCACAGCAGCTCTTGCTGCTGCTGAACCCTGCTCTCCCAGCTGGAGCTCAGCTGCGTCTACCACCCACTGCGTCCCGCTGCGTCTCCAGTCTCAGCCTCTCTCCAGCCAACAACTCAGGCCAAGGATCAAGCACAGGCTGGGTGGTGAGCGCTGTCCTCTCCACCCACGTTGTGCTCGAGGCAGATGAAGCACTGTCCCAGCTACAGGGGTCTCTGGCAGAGCCGCCTGCACAGCAAGCAGAGCTCTGAAGTGCTCCCACATCCCTGCACAGTCACGGCAGCAGGGACTCAGCCGGCCCCTTTGGCTGCCCCATGGCACTGCTCCCTCCCTTCTCCCCATTCAGGAAGCAGAGGTACAGACATGACCACCCAGCACGGGCACACGCTGGTCCCTCTCCTGTCCTTCCTACCAGGGATGGGCATGGCACAGCACAGCTCAGCTCAGCTTCAGCAAGACACACATGCATCCTCCGTGCTGCTCTCCTGGTCCCCTGCCCATCCCATTTGGTCCAGAGGGACATCCCCCAGGAGTGTGCATGTGCTAGCCTCCAGCAGATGTGCTGTCCCAGAGCCACCTGGCCAGGGCTGGACCTCTGGAGAAGTGGAGAGGGAATTTTGCCTTTTCCCTCTGGGTTTCCCACGTCAGTTCCTGGGAGTGGAAAAGAGCATTCCCTGCGAGCAGGGGAGGTGCAGGGAGTTTGCCGCTCATGAAAGAGCAGGGAGGTGTATGGAGGTGGCATCACATGAAGGGGCTGGTGAAGACGGGGCCATGAGATGCTTTGGGAACACTCTTGGGTTCCATTTGTGTCTGCTGAGGATTGCCTTTCTGCTCTTCTTTGCGGAGGACAGAGGGCAGAATGGATAGCATTCACTAAACCCTGATTTATTCTCTTTTAGCCCTAGCAAAGGGTGTGCCTTCTGCTTGGTGCTGATCCTAAACACTTCTGATTCCTCTCCCCATTCCCTCCCGGTGAGCCTCCCCATCCCCCCACCCCCAGCAAGACCTACCTCTGCACACACACACAGGGGTGAAGGGGAAGGTCAGTGGCACCAGCCCAGCAGCCGTGACCCCCCTGCTCACAGCCGCCCTGCCTTGGGACACAGGTCCTTCCCTGGGCCCTGGGCCTTCCCCAGCCTCCGTCAGACCCCTGAGGTTCCCACCGCTTTGTCTGGGATCCTTCCTGGGGACTGTGAGCAAAAGCCAGGGTGCTAAGCAGCACAGTCCCCCAGGCACCCCACCACGGGGGCACCGTCCCTGGGTGGGCTCCAACCAACAACCTTTCTGTTTACAGCCGAACATGCTGCGTGCTGTGCCACAGAAACCCCCCACCTGGGGTTGTGCCGGGGGCTCCAGTGTCAGCACTGTCCTGGTGGTGTGGGCATGGGAACGTCCCTGAGCCCAGCCCCATGCCCAGCCCCAGGCAGGGGGATGCTGCCCTTTGCCTATGGCCGGGTGCTGGTTGGCAGTGTGGTGCAGGGGGAGGCCTGGAGCCTGGCTGAGGGGCTCTGCGCAGCTCCCTGCCCAGCACCAGCTCTGCCTGCTCCCATGGTCCTTCCACCACACAGTCCAGTTCATTGTGAAGGGGGTGCTCTTGGAGTACGCTTGCATTGCTCATCTCTTTGGTTAGGAATGTGCACTTTGGAGTGTGTATGCACACTGTGGGGTGGGTGTATACTACGGTGCATGTGCACACTTTGGAGTAGGTGAGCACTTTGCACGGTGTGTGCATACTCTAGTGTGTATACACATGCTGGGTTCCTTCTGCATTTTAGGTGCTGTCAACCCCCTCTTTGCCCTGAGGCTGCTCTCTCCTGCCCAGCCATGGCCTCCGAACACACGTCCTGGTGAGGTCGGGGGTGGCCAGGCACTGCGGCTGCCCTCAGTACCACTCCGCTGCCAGGAGCTGCCAGGCCTGTGCAGGAGCTGTATAGAGGAGGCTGGGGCAGTGTGGGGCTGTGGAGAAGTGTGCAGGAGGTGGAGGAGGAGGAGAACAGCTGTTTCCTCATCACCTGCTGCTGCTGCGGTGCAGGTCCTTCCCTGAGCCGTTCACTGGCCTGCGTCAGACTCCTGAGGTTACCACCGCTTTGGCATCAGATATTCCTGTGCTGGTCATTTTGCACCAAAGGTTTGGGAGAGGCTGAAGGCAGCAGGCTATTGCTGAGGCCTGGTGAGTGCCTTGCCCCCAGCAGCTCAGTGTGCTCCCATGGGACAAACCCTGTCTGAAAGCGGCTTTCAGAGCTGCCCTGGGATAGCTCTTTCCCTCCTCCCCTGCCCCAGGGGAGAAGATGTGCCCAGCTCCAGAGTGATCCCCAGCCCCAGCATGCCGGAGGGAAGCTTCCCTCTCCCAACCCACCCTGCTGGTGCCAGTCCAACCTCCAAGGCTTCAGCACAGACCTCCAGGAAGCTGGAGCTGCCTTGGGCCTCAAGGCAGTCTGGTGGCAGGAGGGATAGGCATGGGCACAGCAGCAGCAGTGCCAGGAGCTAGGGGAGGAGCAGGGCAATTGGGGTGGAGACCCCTGCCCTTGGCTACATAGCTGGGACACTGCATGGCTGATGCCTCTGTGGCCAGCCAGGCTCCAGGTTCGGGGTGGATGGCAGCTTGAGGATCATAGCACTGGGATTTTAATGGACTTCCAGTGCAAGCATGGCTGTGGCGAAGGCAAGTGGGCAGAGCCAGGTACATGCAACTGCAAAGGATGGGGGGTGGAAACGGCAGTGCGGGGCTGCTGGAGGCCCTCCCTCTTCTCCCTGTGAGAAAGAGAGTCCTGGAGAGATGGGAGAGGAGCACAGGGCAGGGTGAAAGAGGCAGACGGAGCCACTTGGGGTGCATCAGGGAGTTTTCCAAAGCCCCGGGCTCTGCCAGAGACCTATGAATCTTCCCCTGAAACTCTCCCAGCAGCTCTTATTCTGTCCTGCCCTAGTGGCTCTTGACCCCACACCAGGCATACTGGAGCAGAGGCTGATGAGCTGGAGGTGCCTCAGGGCAAGCTGTGCCAGCCCCAGGCAGCTGGCCCTGAGCATGGGGCAGCCCAAGCCCCTCCTCATATGTCCCATCCTGCTTGGAGGGCAGCATGCGAACATGGGAGCAGCCTGTTCCTGCCCAGGGGGACCTTTCGCAAGGGAGGCAACTTGACAGCCGTCGCACTGCAGCAGCACCCACTGTGGCCCCTGCCGCAGCCCTGCCACCCTGGCCCCTGCCTGGCCTCCTGCCTCCTTTGCTTCTGGCTCCCAGCCCCTCTCTTTGCACTGCACGGACCAGCTCTGCAGGCAGCAGCTCAATGAACTCTGCCCCTCCCCACCTTTCCCCACACCAAGGATCTAGCCCCAGACAGGCAGCAGGATGCCAGCCTCCCCTCAGCCCACCGATAGGCTCCCCCAAGCCCCTTCTCCCTCATGAGGTTGGTGGAGCTGAGCTGGCCCGGGGTGGCCAGCCAGCACCAGAGCAAGGACAGGGCAGGGCGGGGAGCACTGGGGCAGGGTGAGCAGCCCAACTTGGGGCCCAGCAGCTGGACGGGGGAGGACGGAGGCCACTGAGGCCTGAGGATGCTGCTCTGGCAGCAGCTCCATGCTGGGAGTTTTGGGGTTTCACCCTGTACAGGGAGCAGCCTGTGGTGGGGCTGTGAGCAGAGCGCTACCCTGGACCCAGGCTCTGTCCTGCTCAGAGGTAGAGGTGCATGAAGGAGGGTGGGGCCGGCCACGGGCTCTGCCCCTTGCTTATCAGTAGTGCAGCTCACAAGACAGGCGGAGCCTGGCTCTGTGCTCAGGGTCTTTCCATTCATGCAGTCGCAGAGGAGTTTTACTGGGAAGGGTCCTCAGGGCATTTCCAGTCTCAGAAAGCAAAGGAAAGTGCATATGTCCAGTTCCTAGGGTGCCTTTAGAAATGATCCCTTTCATCAGCATATGTGGAAATATGCGATTAGTGAGATTACATCCACAGCAAAACAGGCAGAGCAGTGGTAACACGAGTCAACGGCTGTATTCTTCTCCTGAGACTCATACCCTGCCTGAAAATTTACATTAGTTCCTCATGGGGAACACTGACATTTATATTAAAATCATTCAGTCATCTTAGCTGATGAGTGTGTGTTCTTGTTTGGCAAATGTTGAAAACGGTTCTTCACCTTTTCAGGCAGAGCTCAGGCATCTCACTGCAAGCATCCAGGGGCCCTTGGAGAGGCTCTCGTGTATCTGAGGTACCTGCCCGGCTCTGGCGGCCCTCCCAGAGGACCTGCAGAAGATAGGAGACCCTTGGAGCCACAGATGGAGGCAGGGCAGAGGGGAACAAAGCACCTACCCTGGCACTGACATCCATGAGCCTGTGACTGCATCCCACCGCAGTTCCAAAAATCACTTTCCTTTAAAAAGGAAGAAAATTCCCCCGCCCCCCCCCCCAAAAGACCAGTATATTTAAAAAAACGACAACAAAGTGAAGGACAATAAGAACACAAAGAATTTTAAAACCTGAAAAGTGTAACAAAACCCCTCTTCACCTGAGATCATTTTCTGAACTTCCTGGCTCCAGCCGCCAGGCTCCTGGTTCCTGTCAGGGAGAGAAGCGCCGGCCCCGCCCGCGCCGCCCCCGTCGCCTGGCAACGGCGCCTCCTGCTGCCCCAGCCCTCTGTGCTGCCTGTCCAATCAGCCAGCGCGGGGAGGCAGAGAGCCAATGAGTGCCTGGGAGGGGCGGGCTGTGCTGTGAGAGACATGCAGAGAATCACAGAATGGGTAAGGTTGGACGGGAGCTCTGGAGATCATCTAGGCCAACGTGCCTGCTCAGCAGGGTCACCCAGAGCAAGTCAGACAGGGTTGCATCCAGGCGGGCCTTGAAGATCTCCAGAGAAGGAGACTCCACAACCCCTCTGGGCAACCTGTTCCAGTGCTCTGTCACTCTCACAGTGAAGAAATTCCCCCTCACGTTCAGGCGGGACTTCCTGTGCTTCAATTTCTGCCCATTGCCTCTTTTTCCTGTCACATGGGAGTACTGAAAAGAGTTTGTCCCTGTCGCCTTGACACCCTCCCTTCAGGTACCTGTACACATTGATAAGATCCCCCCTCAGTCTTCTCCTCTCCAGGCTAAAGAGGCCCAGCTCTCACAGCCGTTTCTCAGAGGGCAGGTGCTCCAGTCCTCTGATCATCTTTGTAGCCCTACACTGGACTCTCTCCAGTAGCTCCATGTCTCTCTTGTCCTGGGGAGCCCAGAACTGGACACAGTACTCGAGATGAGGCCTCCCCAGGGCTGAGTAGAGGGGCAGGATCACCTCCCTCCACCTGCGGGCAACACTCTTCCTAATGCAGCCCTGGAGGCCATTGGCCTTCTTGGCCACAAGGGCACATTGCTGGCTCATGGTCAACTTGTTGTGCACCAGCACTCCCAGGTCTTTCTCTGCAGAGCTGCTCTCCAGCAGGTCAACCCCCTGCTTGTACTGATGCCTAGGGTTATTTTTCTGTAGGTGCAGGACTCTGCACTTGCCCTTGCTGAACCTCATGAGGTTCTTCTCTGCCCAGCTCTCCAGCCTGTCCAGGTCTCTCTGTATGGCAGCACAGCCCTCAGGTGTGTCAGCCACTCCTCCCAGCTTGGTATCATCAGCAAACTTGCTGAGGATGCACTCAGTCCCCTCATCCAGGTCATTGATGAAAAAATTGAACAGGATGGGACCCAGTACTGAGCCCTGGGGGATGCTGCTAGCCTCAGGCCTCCAACTAGACTCCACGCTGCTGATGACAACCCTCTGAGCTCTGCCTTTCAGCCAATTCTCAATCCACCAAGGAGAGCACCCAATGGCATGCCCCTGTGGGGCTGTCTGTGCTCGCCCACCCGGACCAGCCTGGCCTAGCACCTGCCACCTGCGGCTGGGCTGGAGCTCTCCATCCTTCGGTGACAGGCGTAGGGGTCCGGGTTTCTCCTGAGGGCATTGGGAGGGTTCCGGGGGCCCCAGAAAACACACCGAGGGTGCTGTAGGGGAGACCGGGCTCACCCAGTGTGTATTTTGTGGTGCGTGGAGAACTGAGTGCCTTTGCGCGGTCGGGCACAGTCATGTTGCTCATCTCCCAGCACATCTCTCTCGCCCAGTGCCGGTTTCAGGCCTCATTTGTGTCCCAGCTCTGCCAGGGCTCAGTTTGGGTTCACAGCCAGTCTGTCTGCACATGCTGTGGCCTCTCTGCAGCTCCACATCACCTCAGTGGACATGGGGATGGAGCATCCCAGTGGCGGAGTGGTTTCCTATTGCCCCTGCCTGCACACATGCCGCTGAGGGACAGAGGGATGGAGGTTGTGGCGTATTACCTGAGGAGCCATCGAGGAAGCCCTTGCCCCCTGCCAAGTCCTTCCCTCTCTGGCAGCACTGAGCCCAATCTCTGCAGAAGGAAGAGAGAGCAGTATAACCATCGGAGCCCCCTGAAGTGGCCTCTGGAAAGTGTAAGCCTGGTGCTAAGGTAGAAGGAGCTCTTCCTCCCCCCCAAAAAAAGTTGAAATGTTTTTTGAAAATAATAACCATTGCAGCATTTACATTTCCATGTATTTGTTTAAATTGATGAGTATTCACATCATGTAATCGATGGTTATAGCATTTTCTTAACGTTCAAAGAGGAATATTGAGATGTAGCTTAAGAATGGGGCAGATGAGGACCCCAAGGGAAACAGACCCCGACCAGAGGGCTGGGGGCACAGGAGGCCCCTGCGGCCCAGCCAGTTCCCACTCCTGGCCCACCTGCTGGGCACAGCAGTGCAAGGAAAGTTCCTGGCACCTGGCCCCATGTGGACAGCTGCTCGTCCACTGCTGGCCCTAGTGGCCACAGACCAACCTGCCTGCTGGGGGCACAGAACCACCCACACTTGGCTCTGGGGAGTCTCCTCAAATCCCCCCAAAGGCCTCGTGGTGCCGTCCTGTGGCTCAGGGGGCCATGGAGGCCAGGCAGGTATGGGGCAGCAAGGACCAGGCCCTGCCATAGGAACCTGCTACCTGCTCCCCACCCTCGTCCCAGATGATGTTGGAAGAGAGACCCTGCAGGGTTCAGTGAGTTCCCGGTCTACACAGAGCTCCCTGCCCGAGACCTCCCCAGCAACACTACTCAGCTCTCTCTAGAGAACATTATACACTTCTATTTTTGCTTTTGTTATTACATACATGTTGTAATACAAAGTAACGGGGTATAGTAAAGTTTACAGCATAGTTTAATCTGTCAGACTACTGTACAATTTACACAGAAATTGTATCTATTAGAAATCTGCATGTAGTATATTACACACTTAGGAGCCCATTGCCTTATGAGCCTTTTGCCTTATAGCCCTCTTGCACTGCATCTTGCCTCTCTTCTCCATCAGAATTTTGATTTTCTTTTCCTCTCTGGTGACCCAGTTGATGGCTGTGAACTGCTGCGGGGGATGACGCCTGGCTGTGCTCTGTCCTCCTGGTGGTCCCTAAACTCAAAATCCAACACCACTTGTCTTTTGAAACTAAAGACAGTGGCACATTGGGGGTTACAACAGTTGTTTCTGACTTAAATTCCTGGGTTTGTCAAGAGAAGACTCAGCTAGGGCTGCAGGCCCATTTGATGGCAGCAAAAAGCTTGGGTCCCTGTTCGCATCTTTATGGGGAGGGTTATTCTCCCAAGAGAGAAGCCTCAGCTGCAAAGGCAGCTTGTTCTTCAGGGAAGGGGTGAATGCACCACATGTCTGTCCCAAGGCTGGTCCAAAGCTGGATTCAGAGTGAGGCAATGGAGAATGTAGGAAAGGATGGGTCTCCTTGGCAGGGCCATGAGAGAGGGCAAGATGATCTTCTCTTCTGCCCAGGCTGTGGCTGCTATGATTAAGCTGTTCTGGTGCAGGAGCTGAACATGACATTGAGCTCGCCCAGGAGCCCAGGACCTGTGCCCAGTGGCAGAGCCCAAACAAAGCCCCTCCTGCTGAGGTCTGTGGCCTCAGCTGTCTGCTTAGGTGATACTTGGGCACCGATGCCACTGTTCACCATGTCCTGCTCTATCCGGGTATCTGATGTGGTCCTCTTGGCCCTCTTTGGTGCCTGAAAAAGGAAAGGAGGCATTTGCAGGTAGAGGGATGAAGCCAGCCCTCGTCCTGGGGGAGGGGCTGGCAAGTGGCATCATCGCTGCGCTGCTGAGCAGGCTCCCATCTGTCCCCAGTCCCTTTTCTAGGGGAGAGAAGTGAGGGCAGAGGAGAGGCATCTCTCATCTCTGCTGAGAGTTCAGCTATAGCATCTGTCTCTTCCCTTGGCTCAAGACCAAGTTGGAAGGTTTTTTCCCTGGAGCTTTCCATTGACAGCAGTGTCTTTCCCAGGGTGAAGAGCAGCCTGGCAGGTGGCAGAAAGCTGTCCCCAGCACTGCCACTATCACCCCTGGCCAACAGATCTGGCCCAGCTCCCCGTAAGCCCATCTCCCTGCTCTCAGCATGTGGAGAGAGATGTTCCCATGTCCTGCCTGCCTGCTCCCAGCATGGCAGTGATTTCCCCATGGGCATTGCCAGGGGCTGCTGCCGGTGCCAGGCACCTAGCAGCATTTGCAGGACGGGCTGCTTGAGCACCAAAGCCAAAGATGTCACAGTGCTGTTAGGGTTCCACCTGGCCTCTTCCTCCACCTAAGACCTGGGGATCAATCACATGTAGAGGTAAAGATGGGGTGGGGGTGCTGTGCTGAAGGGAGCCGCTTTCTCAGCTCCCAGCCTGTTTCCTCCAGAACAGAAGTCATCCAGCCACACCTGCTGCATTCTGAGCCACCTTCTGCCTTGTGCTGTCTTTTGGTTAACAAGGTCTTCAGGAGTGCCAGCCCAGATTTTCACTAGGGAGCTCAAAGGCTCCTTCCTGAAAGACCTCCCTGTGACTGTCCAGGATTCTGCTAGCAGTGTATCCTGGATCCTTCCAGGGAAACTTGAACAGGCATTGTATCGTCCCTTCCCATCCTGTCGCACTGGCATAGACCAGCTGTCCAGGTGCTGTGGGCAGTGGAGAGAGTTTTGCGCCTCAGACACACTGACACAGGCTTCTAGACGTCAGTGCAGATCCTAGGTCAGAGCCCCATGAGGCAGACGATGTGGTGGGACCCACTGTGCCCCCCTTCAGGGCCCTTCATTCAGATACACCAGGAAAAGGGCCTTGGTCCCGTTTCCCAAGCCAGGAGTGGGGCCGAGCTGCCAGCACACTCTGCTGCCCTGTCCCAAGCCCTCACCAGCTCTGCTGTCTCCTATGCAAAAGGCAATCTACATCACTGCTTTGTGTGGAGCCTCTGTGGGGTCTCGCTGGCTGCAGTGGTAGGTTTTGTGGGCAGCACCTGCAAAGCCAGGAAGGGCAGATTGTCACAGGACATCAGCAGTGGAGTGAGGGGGAGGTGCTGGGGCATCCTCAGCAGCACTGGGAGGACAGGACTGGTCCCACAGAGGACATGGGCATTCTGGACACTCAGGTCCTGCTGAGGGTGCATGTGTGTCCCCTCCTCAACTGGGAACGGCTGATCACGGTCATGCTGTGGGGTTCCAGTGTGACACCAAACAGAGCAGCCCTGGTATACTCAGTAGAATGCTGAGCTGTCTGGGTGCAGAGGAGGTTTGGGAGGAACTGGCAGGAAACCTCATCTTCCTGTATCCGCTCTAACACTCAGCTGTGCAGAGCATGAATTGCTCTTGGTCAAGTTGAGGGCACCCAGTACAAGAGGGTCCTTCTGCCTGCTGCAGCGTTCCAGCCTTACACTGGGAAGGGGTGAGCCCTCATATCAGGAAGGGCCTGGCCGCATCACCCTGAAAGAGAGCTCTTCCCCATGTGCATGGAGCACTCTGCCAGGGTGGGCTGTAGCATTGACTCTTGCTTGCTGTCGAACAGGGAGACCACCTGCAGAACCTGGATTTTTCTCACTCTGGCATGGGCTGTGGGATCTTGGCAGCACTCTCGTAAGAGAGACCCTCCAGTCCTCTAATCCTCTTCGTGGTCGTGCGCTGGACTCTCTCCAATAGTGCCATGTCTCCCTTGTACAGAGGAGCCCAGAACTGGACGCAGTATTCCAGATGTGGCCTCACCAGGGCTGAGTAGAGAAGAGCATTACCTCCTTGGACCTGCTGGCAACACTCTTCCTAATACACCCCAGGATACTGTTGGCCTTCTTGAACATAAGGGCAGATTACTGGCTCATAGTCAACTTGTTGTCCACCAGGACCTGCAGGTCCTTCTCCGTTCCAGCAGGTCAGCCTCAGTCTGTACTGCTGCCTGGGGTTATTCCTCCCTAGGTGAAGGACCCTGCACTTGCCTCTGCTGAACTTCATGAGGTTCCTTTCTGCCCAACTCTCCTGCCTGTCTAGTTCTGCTGAATGGCAGCACAGCCCATTGGTGTATCAGCTGCTCCTCCCAGTCTGGTATCATCAGCACACTTGCTGAGGAGGCACTCTGTCCTTTCATCCAGGTCACTGATGACTAAGCTGAAGAAGACTGGCCCTAGTACGGAGCCCTGAGGGGACACCACTAGCTGAAGGCCTCCAACTAGACTCTGCACTGCTGATCACAACCCTCTGAACTCTGCCATTCAGTTGTGAATGCACCTCGCTGTGCACTCATCTAGCCCAGGCTTCCTAAGTTTACCTGTGAGGATGTTATGGGAGAAGATAGTGTCAAAAGCTTTGCTGAAATCAAGGGAGACAATATCTGCTGCTCTTCTATCATCTACCCAGCCAGTCATTCCATCACAGAAGACTGTCAGGTTGCTTAAGCGTGATTTCGCCATGGTGAATCTATGCTGACTACTCCTAATGAGATACAAGGAACCTCATAATCAGCATCCAAGACATGTGCCTGCTGCTGCTCTATCAGCTACTAAGGCAGGAGTGTCCTCACACGCCCATGCCCCAGCCATGATGCTGCTACTAGCCTATCAGAGGCTGAGACAGAAGTGATCTCATAAGCAAGAAAGGAAACTTGGTCCATGTGAGAAGCTGAAGGGTCATGAGTGTCCACAGGTAGATGATTGTAAGGTCACCTCTGTCTGAGCAGCCCATAGGTCTGCCCTTGGCTCATGCCTCAGGTAACTGTTTGTGTGGTCAGATCTGTGCGAGGACCTGATCGGCCACCAAGAGGCGCAGGGCTAGGGTGTTGATTGTGAGGTCATTCAGAACATGCTGAGGTCATTTCCATAAGGGAAGAGGAAAGAGCAGCAGGAGACCCATTGGCTTGGTAGGTGATTACAAAATCAGTTGTATCTGGTGAGCTAGTAGGCCACCAGGAGGCTGATATTTTTGTGACATTTTAATGAGATTGTTTCTCAGAAGCTCCTTGAATGGGAGGAGGCCCTGACCTGGAGGTGACTTTGTGACTTCTGTCTCTGCAGGTGATGGACCGGGAGCAGGAACATGGATGGGAAAGTGGTTGTGAGGTCACTTCTATAGGTGAAGCTGATGGGAGCACCTGACTGCTGTCTGGGATGAGTGGTTGCGAGGTCCTGTCTGCCTGAGTAGCTGATAGGCCACCAAGAGGCATAAGATTGTCTGGGTTTGGGAAGTGAGGAGGAAGGTTGTCCATACATGTCTCCTGTCAAAACTACTGCTTTTCCTCCATGCTCAGACTTCATTCTGGCAGAGACACTCCGGGTTACTATGATCTGGAGAGTGTGGCTATCACTTTCTCTGTAACCCGAAAAGTAAAGAGAGCTTAAAAAGCAGAAGCCCTTTCTTTTTCAGGTCTTCATTGACAGCTTGCTCTTGTAAATACACTCCTGAGACCTCTCCCATGAGCCACCCAAGAACTGAAGAAAATCAGGGGGAGTGAGATGGGTTGCTAGGGCTTTGAGTATTTTAATGACCCGTCAAGTGTATTTGGTGCTGATCCAGAGCCTCAGGTACTGAAAGGAGACTGAACAAACCTCTCAAGTAGTTAAAGTCAGCAGCAAATGCCAAAGCTTCTTGGAGCATTAATGAGTCCCACTGAGGGCCATTACTCAGAAAGCCTCCCCAGGGGCCGATTACACCCAAAAGTTGGAGGCACTAGCTGCAAGTAGGCAAGGGAAATGTGCAGGTGGCCCCAATGTCATGCAAAGCTGGGTGAGTTTTGTCAATCAAAATGGCCAGGCACTGACACCCAGGGCCTGGGTAGGGTGATGCTTTCCCTCGCGCTGTGCTCAGGCCTCTTCCTAGGGCAATGTGAGTGTGGGGGTGCGCCATACCGAGAGCAGGACAATGGTACAGCACCTCCTGGGTTTCCCGGGAACAAGGAGGCAGCAAGGCCTCAGTGGCGTAAGGAAACAACCTCTTCTCAGAGGTCTTAGTGGCAGAGACAACAGCCATAGCCAAAGGACAAAGACCTCAGTTCTGCTGGGAGCTTTCAGCCTCGGCTTTCACCCTTGGTTGTTTCCACCACAGGCTGTCCTATGCTGTCTCATACCTCCTCCTCTTTCCTTGCAGACTGTAGACACCCAACCTGCTCCCTCACCTCACTACCACTGCAGGATCTCTCTGCCTTTACTGATGTCTCCCTGCCCTCACTTGCTTTTCCTTGAAACACAAAGCCAGTAGCTGATCACAGACTCCCTCAGGGTGACCTGTTGCACTAAAGCACTACACTTCAGGTGACATTTCTTTTCCTGAAGTCACATCTGCACGTTACAAGCTGCAGTTTGTAGTTGTTTCCCCTTCTCATGCTGTTTGCCAAAACCAAGAAAAGCTCCATCCTGTCTGAAACTACCTTTCAAGCAGTCTCTCCTGAAGAGTTTGGACCCTGCCCTCACAGCCCTCTAGCTGTATGAGTGGTCCCACCACATCTCAGTTCCATGAATCCATGCTGACTACTCCTGATCACCTTCTTTTCCTTCTAAGCATGATCATATGCTTAGAGGTGACCTGCAGGGTGAGCTACTCCATCAGCTTTCCAGGGATGGAGGTGAAGCTGACTGGCCTGTAGTTTCCTGGGTCATCCTTCTCACCCTGGCTGAAGACTGGAGTGACACTGGCTTTCTTCCAGGCTGCAGGCATCTCTCTGTTCTCCATAATATTTCAAGGATGATGGAGTGTGGCTTAGCAGTAACATCCACCAGCTCCCTCAGTACTGGTGGGTGCATCCAATTGGAGCCCATGGATTTGTGGATGTTAAGTTTGCCTAAATGTTCTCTAACCTGATCCTCCTCAACCAAGGGAAAGTCTTCCTTTCTCCAGACTTTCTCTCTTGTCTCCAGAGTCTGGAGGGGTGTAGGTCCCATGCTGTGTCTGCTAGAGCGGTGGTTGTGCTGGACACCCTGAGCATCTGACATGGTCCTGCTCATCTATTTTCTGTCACTAAATCAAGTGTCTGCCCTGAATTACATTAACTATCTGCAATGTAGAGATGTGCACGAGTCTCAGCTTCCTAGAGAGCAGAGCTCTAGTCATAGTAGGCATCCAGTGTCATTTCGGGGAGCCAAGAAAATTCCTCACCTGGCTCTCACCTCAGGCTCTAGAAGGACACGGGGCTCACAGCTTCTCCTTCAGAGTAGGTAGACACTGTCACATATCTTGGATCACTGCTGTCTCTTCATATTTCACAAGGTGCTTTTGTGTGAACAGTTGATTCCCACCCTCCATCTCCATTGATAATAATGGGAGTGTAGACAGGGAGCTTGCATGCAGACATCTGTGTTGTTCACAGTTCAGTGTGGGCAATGAGAATGCCACCACCTGTGTTTTGTGGAGTCCAAAGGAGGGATCTGAATCCCATTCCAGACCAGGGACTTCTAAAGGGCATATGATGCCTGGATTGATTCATCTGAACTGTACCTGAGCCATGGGGAAACAAACTCCCTTCTTGTCCCTCTTGGGGTGTCCTGAGCTGAGAATAGAGTCTTCCAGAGTGGGACATTTCCACCTCTCTTAGAAAACCATCCCCTGATGTGACAAATTACAATGCTGGAATCGGTGTCTCTTCAGTCTCTCCTAGGGAGAGACTAGAGATGATTGTTTCAGTCTGCTTCAGTGAACATTTCCCAGGAGGAGGGAGTACGAAGGACAGATAAAGTCACACCTTCAGCTGGGCAACTATTCCCAAGCAGGGCCAGGCTCCTGAGATGGAGGGATGAGCTCATGGCAATGTGGCAGCACTGCTGAGAAGCAACTCTGCCCAGGAGCAGCTCCTCTGCATACAGCAGCAGGGCTGCAGGTGTGCACTTGGCAGGTGCTCAGAGGAGACAAGCAAGGTGAGCAAGATGAGTGAGACAGAAGGAAGTTAAAGGCAATCAGGAGTGGGAGGACAGCTGAGAGCTCACTGGGAGATAAATCCTTGCTGCCCTTAACACAGTAAGTCTGTGGCTGCAGGGCAGTGCAGGTGAGGTACCCTGAGGCTTTCTCTGAAGCTAGCACATTCCATGGCCTATAGGACCTTTCACAATGGGTATCCCCATTTTTCTGGTGTGGAGCAGCTGGTGCTTCAGAGCAGGGATTCCTAGGGACCCTGTCAGAGGGACGGGGCATCCTGCTTCCTTCTTCCAGGGATGCTGCAGGGCTGTGAAGCCAGGGAGTGCACTCAGGTCTGCCCAGGGCTGTAATTCAGAGCAGTGTTTCTGCACCACAGGGTGCAGTGTGCCCAGGGCAGTGACTCTGCCACCTGCGAGGGTCAACACTCAGCGTGCCCAGGGAACTCCCCACAGTGCTGTGGGGAGGAGCTCTGGGTGGGAGGATCACACCCCTGCAGGACAGGTTATTCTGCTGTGGAGGGGATGCTGCCTGGGTCAGGGCTGCTCACAGCTCCAGCTCACCCTGCGAACATTCTGGAGGGGGGTTTCCAAAAGGAAGGTCAAGGCAGGGCATACTTGAAAGGGAAGGGACATCCATGAGTCTCTACCTTCAGTCGTATTGTCTGTGGGTGGGATGAAATGTTGCTGGATCTGTCAGATTTAGACAGGCAACTGAGGCTCCAAAACTTGACAGTGAGCGAGCTGCAATTCTGGAGGGAACTCAGCAAATCTCTTCAGCCCACAGCCTACAGACAGAACGAGCATCACCTTTCCAGCCTCATCAGGGTATATCTCACCTGCTCCTTAGCCCCTGTGTCACTGAGATGCCCCTGGGCAGTTGCCTGCCCCTGGGAGGTGTCTGCAGGGCAAGGTTGAGCGCCCCATGAGGGGAATGGGGTTTGTGAGCAGTGACAGGAGAGAGACGTGGGGACAGAGAAACACCTCCCTGCAGGGATAGCTCCAGGCAGCAGTCATGGTCAAAGTGTGGGAGGAAACTGCAGACTTCAACATCTCCTCTTCTCACCCATCAGCTCACCAAATCACAGAATGGGTAAGGTGGGAAGGGACCTCTGGAGATCATCTAGTCCAACCTCCCTGCTCAAGCAGGGTCACCTACAGCATATTAGACAGGATTGCATCCAGGCGGGTTTTAAGTATCTCCAGAAAAGGAGACTCCACAAACACAACCCCTCTGGGCAACCTGTTCCAGCTCTCTGCCCTCAAGCCTGTAGGATCCATGGCATGAGGTTTTTCCTTGGCTGATGGACACCCAGGAGAGGAGAAAACCCTGAGTGTTCCCCTGAGTCTCCATGTTCCTGCCTCCCTCAGAAGAAATGCCACGATACTGCCCTGTATTTCCCTACCTGTCTATGCTGTTCTTGTCCTTCCACTTGGACTCCCTGGGCAGGAGTGTTTGAGATGCAATTCAGACACTGACCCTGCAGGTCCTGCCATAGAGATGTATATTTGAGAAAGGTAATCAAGTCCCCCTCCAGCTTCTGTGGCTCTGGGCAGTGCTGGGGCGGGGGGAGGAGCAGGGGAGAGGGGCTAGCAATGAGCCAATTCTCTCTTCAGAACATCCCATCCTTAGGACCTTTAACCATTTGACTGTGGGATATCTGGCTGGGCTGCAAACCAAGGTGGGGACAGGTGATACATGTTTTTTGGAGGGGCAGAGTACTAAGAAATAGAAAGTTTGGCCCAGAGAATTCTGTCCTAACTTGTCTATGTCTTGTCTTTTTGGACGATCCCCCATGCCTAGGGGGAGCAAATGTCCAACAGCAGCTCCTTCAACAGGTTCCTCCAGGCATTTGCCAACACGCGGGAGCTGCAGCTCCTGCACTTTGCGCTCTTCTTGGGCATCTACCTGGCTGCCTTCCTGGGCAATGGCCTCATCATCACAACCATAGCCTGCAACCACCACCTCCACACCCCTATGTACTTCTTCCTCCTCAACCTCTCCATCCTTGACCTTGGCACCATCTCCACCACTGTCCCCAAATCCATGGCCAATTCCCTGTGGGACACCAGAGCCATTTCCTACTCAGGATGTGCTGCCCAGCTCTTTTTTCTTGTCCTTTTCATTTTTGCTGAGTATTTTCTTCTCACTGCCATGGCCTTTGACCGCTATATTGCCATCTGCAGACCCTTGCACTATGGGACCCTCATGGGCAGCAGAGCTTGTGTCAAAATGGCAGCAGCTGCCTGGGCCAGTGGTTTTCTCTGTGCTGTCCTGCACACTGCTAACACATTTTCAATACCGCTCTGCCAAGGCAACGTCCTAGAGCAGTTCTTCTGTGGAATTGCCCAGATCCTCAAGCTCTCCTGCTCAGACACCAGCCTCAGGGAAGTCAGGCTTATTGTGGTTAGTGCCTGTTTAGTCTCTGGGTGTTTTGTTTTCACTGTGCTGTCCTATGTGGAGATCTTCACTGCTGTGCTGAGGATCCCATCTGAGCAGGGCCGACACAAAGCCTTTTCCATGTGCCTCCCTCACCTGGCTGTGGTCTCCCTCTTTGTCAGCACTATTACCTTTGCCCATCTGAAGCTGCCCTCCATCTCCTCCCCATCTCTGGATCTGGTGATGGCAGTTCTGTACTCTGTTGTGCCTCCAACAGTAAACCCGCTCTTCTACAGCATGAGGAACAAGGAGCTGCAAGATGCAGTAAGGAAACGGATCCAGTGGGTACAATGTCTGACCAGTAACTGCCCTATGTGCACCTCCTTCCCATTTCCAGCGTATTTGGCATCAAAGCTATGTGTTATTCATTTTTTTATTATTTACACTCCTGTAAAAAAAAATAAAAGTGCTACTTGTCCTCTGGAAACTCTCATTTGAATCTGACCCAGCGACTGTGCTGAAGGAGGAAGCCAGGCTTCCCCCTTCATCAGCAGGGAGGAGGGAACCTCAAAGGCATACTAGTCTGAGCTCCCTCGGATGCCCCAGTGCAACGAGGAGAGTTTCCCACTGCAGTGTCTCTTTCAGCAGTGATACCAAAGGAGCTCGGGGGGAAGAGTCAGGCTTGCGCAAGTACAGATGGGTTGACAGCATGGGTCCCATGTGCATTAGGAGAGCTCAACTCCCCTGGCCACAGTCAGAGTGTGATCTCACATGCCTCTTCTGCAAGGGTGGCAGGCAGCTATCACAGTGGGCCAGTCCCTTCCCTCTACAGGGCTGCAGTGCACAGAGCAGAAGTGGAGGAGCGTCTGGATGCAGCCTGTGGGGACAGACCCTATGCTCCGCAGGACCATTCTCCCTCTACCACAGCAAGTATTTCCTCCCTGCAGCTGTCACATGGGGGCTGCAGCTTTCCTGGAAACACGTCTGCCCAACAACAGCAGGATTTTCTCTGTTCGGAGCTGTTCTCTTCATTGCCACACTGTGCTGCTGTGCTCTAGTGTGTATATACAACCTAAGAGCTCTCCTAATGTGGTGGTGGTACGGTTATGCTTCCCCGTGCATTCCTGTGAGCACAGGCAGGACGAGGCAATGGGCACCTTTATGTCAGACCTGGGGTCCCAAATAACGTTTTGTAATAAAAGGGGATCTCCTCCGTGCTGTGCCGTGAGTCTTGCCTTTCTTCAGAAAGGAGAGTAAAAAACACACCCAAGGGTTGCAGCACAAAAGGGCCTGCTGTCCTGCTTGTGAACTCCATGGGCCCAGCAGGATGAGCTCAGAGTCCCAGTGTGATCCACCAGGGACCGAGGGCTGGATTTGGGGCTCCTTTCGTGGTGACCAGTGCAAGCAGAGATGGTGAGTGGTCTCTGTGATGCCTGTCTGGGGCTGCTCACAGATGCCATCCTTCTGGAAAGGAAGCTGGCCACCAGGAGAGCTCGGGGGATCTCTAGGAAGAGTGTGTGCCTCAGGGGTGGGCAGGGAGTGGAGCCTCACAAAGTGAGGGATGTTTCATGGTGGAGTCACATAAAGCCCTATACCCAGGTATGCATAGGAAAGGAGGGCTCTGCAATCCCTGCAGAAGCAGTGGGGACCTGGGACACCTAGGGAAAGGGGGCTGGAGAGTGATCCATGCACTCTCATGTAACACCACAGGCCAGAGCTAGGGCACACAAAAACACATCTGCTGCCATTGCAAACACCCTGGGATCACTCTCAGCACATCCATGAGCACAAACACGTGCTAGCAGTGTCGGTGGTGCTGAGCCATGTCTGTCTGGTTCTCCTTCCTACCCCAACCAGCACAGCCAGTGAGGAGTCAGGGGTCACCCCACGGCGCTGTAATCCCACCATCTGATAGCACTGCAGTGTAGCAGTAGTGCAAGACCCTGTGAGGAGCAGAGGGGAGGGGTGCATGAACTGCTGTGCAGGTCAGCACAGACCCACTCACCTGGGGAAAGACTCTCTGGGGAGCAGGGACATCCCAGGAGACAAGCAGGACAGAGCTCAGAGAGAGAAAATGAGTGCAAGAAACAAGTTTGAGCACCATCTCAGATCAGAGTGCGCTCTGCCTGGGGCAGCAGGAGCTACCGGAGGTACTACAGGGTCAGGGCTCTGGTGCTGTCCTGGGCAGCAGGCTGGGCAGTGAAGGAGCTGCAAGCCACTCAGTGAGTAGAAAAGTACAATACCTTACCAAATGTGAAGGTTTAATGGCTCTGAAATGCATGAAGGTATGCAATAGCAGCGCAGTGGGATGGTGTGAGATGCCATACCACTAATGAGAAACTGCAATGAGAGGTGTGTGCTGTTTTGCATAAATGGTAGTGTGTGGTGGATAGGAGTTAGAGAGAGACAGAGAGGTCCCAAGTGCTGATGGCCCTGGGCTGCAGTGGTGCTGTGAGCTGTGAGCACTGGGACTCTGGTGCACAGGGGACCCCTGTCCCCCTGCCTGGCCCTGAGTAGAGGGGCCCAGGAGTGTTTTGGTCACCTGCGGGGAAAAGGCCACCTCTAGGACCTGTTTGTGGCACCTGTGTCTGCAAAGGCAGCAGGAGCAGCCCCTGCAGCCCCATCCCTGGGAGCAGGTGTGAGGCTGGAGCTGGCACAGTGGCTATGTGCTGTGAGCCTGCTTGGGGAAGCAAGCCCAGAGAGAAACCACTGTCTTCCTGGCTTGGGTGCTGCTGCAGGGAGAGCATGGTGCGGACTGCTGAGGTCTCGTGGGCTGTGGTTTGTGCGCTTATAGAAAAAGCTTTGATCTCTTGATGAGCCCCAGCGAGGGAATAACGGGCTGTTTCTGGGAACAGCTTTTTTTCCTGGTGTTAATTTTTCCTTCCTAAGCTGTGATTTGTATTCCCTACTTTCCCCATTGCTACTTTTTCCTTACTCACTTTTGTCCTCCCCCTCACCCTGCCTCTTACGCATCCATCCTCCACTCATTTACTGATTTCAGCCTTCCCAGTCACAGGAAAGCATGAGGCCATATGACTGCTGGCAGCTCTCCTCTCCCTGCCAAGCTGCCCCAGCACAGCTCACCTCTCCCCCGCGGCAGTCACCATCAGGCCGGGAGACAAAGCCAGACACGTCTGCCCAGAGTCTGGTGCCTCTCTCGAGGAGGCAGACGATAACCCCCGCAGCCCCAGTGCTGCCCAGAGCTGGCTCTGCTTCGCAGGAGGGTTTCAGCCCTGGGTCCCAGGAGGGGCAGCTCTCCTCTGCCCTGGCAGCCAAGCCACAGCCCAGCAGTGGGGTTGTGTGAGGCCCCTCCATTCCCTAGCATGGGCAGGGCAAAGTTGGGCTCCCTGCTGGGAACAGCCAGAGCTCTGCAGCACTGCAAACAGCAGGATCTTGGCCTCCAGGAGAGGAGGGAGGCAGAGGCTGTCACCAGCACCCTCTCCCATGGCAGCACATCCCCATGCTGTGCTGGGAGCTCCTCCAGCCCTAGGGCCTGCACAGGCCCTCTGTGGGCAGTAGCACATCCTGGGGCTGGGGATATTTTGGCTCCACTCCAGACTGGAGCACTTGTGCTGGGGCCCCATGTATGGAGCTGGGAAGCAGTTGTGGGAGGGGCCTGGATCCCTAGTGTAGATGTGAGGGAATAATACCACTGCTGCTGATGGTGGCAGGGATGGAGTCACCAGCACATCCCTGAAGCAGTGGGGCAGGGCAGGGGTGACTCTGGGGGCTCTGGGGAGAGCCAGGACTCAGATTTTGCCTCTAGTCCTGAGACCAGGAGCCTTCCTGCTGACAGCCCCTGCCCCAAGGCAGCTCCTACCCTCCCAGCCCCCCACCCATCTGTCCCCGTGGAAGATGCAGGGCTGAAACTTGAGCCCCAGGAGGAGCAGGAGTTTCCAGGGGGATGAGGGTTGTGTTTCTACTGCCCATGTACATTGCTCACCTCCATGGGGTCTTACTCTGCAAATGCCTTTCTCCTGCTCAATGGGACTTTTGTGAGGCTCAAGGCACTAAAGTGTGTCCTGCCTGGCTTTGTGTGGTGTTGGAGGGGTGCTGGAGGAGGGCTTTCTTGGGAGACTGGCAGGCTGTGTGTGGGGCCAGCAGTGCTGAGTAGCTGTGCTGATGGCTGCAGGGCAGACCTGAGTGTCCTCAGATGCAGTGTCAGTGAACGTGCGAGTGGCTGCAGGTGAGCTGGAGGGCAGCCAGGAATTTGCAATGGTCTTGGGCTATGGGAGAAGGAGTGACCTGTGTGTCCTCGCCAGAAGGAAGGTGAAGAGGAGAGGAGAGCTGATGTGTGAGGGCCGAAGGAGGATTTGTGTTCGAAGGACCTTCCCTCCAGGAAGGACAGCAGATTGCTGGCACCAGCTGATGGAGGGGACGGTTGTGCCCCGCCAGGCACTGCCAATATTGCCAGCGTCTCCTGCCTAATGCAGCGTGAAAACCCCCAGGCTAGAACTCTCTCCATGTTCACGGCTTCAGGATGTGTCTGCCAGCAGCTGTGGGTCCAGGCAAGGCCTGGAAGCAGCAGTTCTCCTCCCCTGTGACCCTCGTCATCCTCCCCGGGGCTTGTTTCCAGCCAGAAATCCCTCTCAGCACAGACCAGCCATCCTGTGACAGCAGGAGCGCAGGACTGTAGAGGAAGGGCCACGTGCTGTGGCAGCATGGTTTCCCATGCCCCTCAGTTGACTGTGACACCACCCGCTAATGTCCCCTCCTGACCACCCTAACAGGGGGAAAAGAGCTTAGCCACAGCGCTGACCTTCGGCAGGTGGGCTTGATCGTCATCATGGTCATTTACATGTCACGAGACCCCTGCCCTGCAGTGTGCTGCAGAGCCAGGTCGTAGCATCTTCCCGCTGCCCTCTCCCCTTGTACTTGTCTAAGTCCAAGTGAAATCATGCCCCTGAGTTGTGTGTCCATGTCCGTGAGAAGCTAATACCATGGATCAATTACAGACTATTGCCTGACAAATTTTAAGGGAAGGGAAAAGTGTCTTTTGTCTTCTTGATCTCCGTTGCCTGCTTTGCCTATAGCAGGAGAGCAGCATCCTGTGCAACTTTGTTCATAGCTCCCTTTCTTCAGGTCTCTGCTTTCTGCACCTTTGCAATTCCAACCTCCTGCCCTGCATCTCCCTCCCCTCCCCCGTCCCTCCACACGCACGCACGCGCGCGCACACACACACACACACACACTCTCACTTATCTCTTTGCTTTGCATCTTTTTCAAGTGAGCAAACCTTGACAGAGGCAGCCCAACCAGAACAGGCCGGTGCCCAGAACAAGAGCAAGCAGAGTCGAAAACCTCTTTCTTGTGCTCAGCTTCTTCTATGCCCAGCTGTCACTTGGCATACGCAGGCTTCAGGTGAAGTTGTACGAGGTGTGAAATACAGGAATGCCACCAGAGGAGAAAGTGTCACTCGTGCACTTTGAGGCGTACTCATGACACACAAGCTATTGCAGTGTGACAAGCCGGGAAGGGCTAAAGGGAAGCAAGATCACCGTGATTAGAGTTAGATCTTCCTGTGTTTCCATTTTTTGCCTGTTAGCGGCTATTCACTGGGCTTGCTCCAGTAGCTCCATCTCTCATACCTGGGAATGTGGAACTGGACTCAGTACTGCTGGTGTGGCCTCAGCAGGGCTGAGCAGGGGGGGAGGATCACCTCTGTCGACCTGCCTGCAATGCTCTTCCTAAGGCAACCCAGGATACCTTTAGTTGCCTTTGGCACAGGGGCACCTTGCTGGCTCGTGGTCAGCTTGGTGTCCGCCAGGTCCTTCTCTGCGGCACTGCTTCCCAGTGGAGTCTGTAGTAGAGCATGGGGTTATTCCTCCCTAGGTGCAGGACCCTGCATTTGCTTTACTGAACTTCATGAGGTTCCTCTCTGCCTGTTTCTCCAGCCTGTCGAGGTCCCTCTGAATAGCATCAGAGCCTGCTCAGCAAACTTGTATCATTAGCACACTTGCTGAGGGTGAGCTCTGTCCCATCATCCGGGTCATGAATAAGCTGAACAAGACTGGCCCCTGTACTGACCCCAGCGGACGCTGCTGGCTTCCAGCTAGACTTTGCGCTCTGCCCTCTGAGCTCTGCCACTGGGCCAGTTTTCAGTCCACCTCACTGCCTACTCCTCTTGCCCATACTTCCTCAGCTTGCCTACGAGAATGTTACGGGAGACAGTGCCAAAAGCCTTGCTGGAGTCAAGGGAGACAACATCCACTGCTCTCCCCTCATCTCCCCAGCCAGTCATTCCATCATAGGAGGCTATCAGGTTGGTTAAGTATGATTTCCCCATGGTGAATCCATGCTGACTGCTGCTGGTCAATATCACCTTCTTGCTCTTCATGTGCTTGGAAATGGTGTCCTGGAAGAGCTGCTCCATCACCTTTCCAGGGATGGAGGTGAGGCTGACTGGCCTGTAGCTCCCTGGGTCCTCTTTGTTGCCCTTTCTGAAGACTGGAGTGACACTGGCTTTCTTCCAGCCCTCGGGCACCTCTCCTGATCACCTTGCCCTTTTGCAGATGCTTGAGAGTGGCCTTGCAATGACATTGGCCAGCTTCCTCAGCACTCCTGGATGGATGTCCATGTCAGGGCCCATGGACTTGTAGATGTCCAGTGTGCTGAAGTGACTGCTAACCTGATCCTCCTCCAGCAAGGGAAAGTCTTCCTTTCTCCAGACTTTCCCCGTGTTCTCCAGGGCCTAGGATTGCTGAGGGCTGGTCTGAGCAGTGAAGTTTTACTGCCGATGTGAGGAGTAAAACCTGAGGCAAAGGCAGCACTCAGGCTCTCTGCCTTTTCTGTGTCCTCTGTTGCCAGGGCCCTTGGCCCATTCAGCAACCTTTTGTTACAGATGTATTTCTAGAAGCCCTTCTTGTTGGCTTTGACATCCCTCACCCGATTAAACTCCAGATGGGCCTAGGCCCCGTCTGTGTGTCCTGGGACATTGTGACTGTTTTCCTCCCAGGCTACCTGTCCCTGCTTCCACCTTCTATGTACTCCCTGTTATGTTGGAGTTTTGCCAGGAGCTCCCTGCTCGTGCATGCAGGTCTTGTGTCCGCTTTGCTCGACTTCTTGCTCCTTGGGGTGGACCACTCCTGAACTTGGAGGAGGAGCTCCTTGCATGTTAACCAGCTTTCTTCCACTTTCCCCTCTTCCTTTTAGGACCTATCCCATGGGATTCTCCCAAGCAGGTCCCTGAAGAAGGCAATGTTTGCTCTCCTCAAGTCCAGGGACAACTGCCTCATACTGGCCTTCAGGTACGGAGGCAGCCGTGACCTTGCTGTCAGCATAAAAGTCAAGTGCGTGCTGTGGGCCTGGGAGACACTGCAGCACAAGTGACCTCAGCAGCTCAAACAGAAGCAGTGTTGCTGCTGTTTTAGCCTGTCAGGTTGTGAGGCAGAAGTGACCTTGCAAGCATAAGCAACAGCAATGTGCCTGCTGCTTGCCCATCAGGTCCTGCAGGGCAGGTCCTGCCCCAGGGGCAGTGGCAGGCTGCTCAGAGGCTGGACCTGGCACCTGGGCCAGGCAGGAGACCCATGTCTCAGGCACACAGCACTCCTCTAGAGCCAGGCGCCGGGGCCAGAGCTCATCCACGCTTTCGTCAGCATGTCTGAATGGAGTTCCTGCCCTGACAGCAGTGTGGGGAACAGCTGCTTTTCCAGCCCTCATGGGCATGCATGCTCCAGCTGTGGAAATACTTGGCTACATTTTTACAGCTTGCGGGGCTCTAGTCTCCTGGCAGCTCTAGCTTCACCCTTCCTACTCCTAAGAAATCAGAAGCAGTTAAAGCTGCTTCCTCTCCAGCAAACGCAGCTGCAGCTAGCTCCAGCCCTTGCGCTGGCAGAGCCTAAGCCCAAGCCCAGGGCAGGCGCTGCCAGCAGAGGCTGTCTGAGCCACAGAGGACCACGGCTCTGTCTCAGTGCTCCCACAGCCCAACACTGCATTTGGCAGGAGCGCTGGGTCTCCTCCCCTGTTCCCACAGGCGCCATGGAGGCTGCTGCTCCCGGGGGAAAGCTCCTAGCCCCTGGGAATGGGCTGGCTGTGCCAACCAGGCCCCAAGGAGAGGCAAGCACCTAGGGGCCCCTGGGTCCCTGGGGTGAGGCCAGGCAGGGCCTGGCAGCAGGTGCTGACAAGCATCTGTGCCCCCAGGAGGGCTGGGGCACCTCTCTGGCCTCTGTGGCCCTAGGCACAGTGGGCCATGCTGCTGCCCTTCTCACCCACCCTTACAGCCTTAGAGCACTCAGAGCTGGCTGGCCCCAGTGCCACCAGCCAGGCAGACCCAGCATCGCTCCTCACCTCTGTGGCTCCTGAGAGCAGCAGCCAGCCAGGTCAGAACAGGCCAGATCCATGGCCAAGCCACTCAAGGTTGTTATGTCGGGCACCAAATCCTTCCAGCCAGCCCTGAAGACTCTATGAAAGGAGCCGTGCGCCAGCCCCAAGTGATGGCACCAGTGCCCAGCCCCCAGGAGAATAAGCATTGGCAGCTGATCTCAACTGTGCTGGGAGATGCCACATTTATTCTTTAGGTTCTTCCTCCTCTGCCTCACTGTGGAGGCTGCTTTGGGGGCTGGGAGTCGTGGCGTTGTCTTCACCCTGCATGCTGGCAAGACCTTCTTCAGGGTTTGTTTCAATGGGCTGGTCTTCACCCATAGCTGTTGATGAGCAGCTTGGAGATGTGCTGGCCCAGCTGACAGGCAGAGATTCTTCTTCTTCTTCTTCTTCTTCTTCTTCTTCTTCTTCTTCTTCTTCTTCTGTCTCTGGATACTGCTCTTCTTCACAGGGCTAAGAAGTGAGAAAGGAAGAGGCTGTGTTATGCACAGGGCGAAAGGCAGAGGCACAGTGCAGGCTTGTCCAGGCCACGTATCTTTGGATGGGCTTCTGATGGTGTGTCCATGCTCACCGCCCCTGTGTCCAAACAGGGTCGCATAAGCAGCTCCTCAGCCTGGGTGCACGGGGGCAGAGGCTGGGAGTGAACCTGTGCCTTGGCTTCAGCATTCAGGGAGAGGTTGCAAACAAACGCTGGTGCGATTTCTAGGTCCCGCACTGCAATCCTCCTCTGAGCACCCAGCAGCTATGCCTGGGATGGAAGGGAAGTCTGGTACAAGGCCAGGGTGGCTGTCTGCTGCTGAACTGTGGCTGCAGAAGCACCGACACCTTCTCTCCCTCACTCGGGCTGAGAGCCCTCCTGCTTCTCTCCTCCCCCAGGGCCTCCCACGCTTGCTCCCATTGGCAGCCACAGCCCTTCCCCTCCAAAGCAGTGCTGGGCATTTGCTTGGGGCTACAGAGAGGTGCTTGGTGTCAGGGCCGAACCCAAGTCAATCCCATGTCAGGAAAAGCCATAGGATGCTCTGTGCAAGCTGGTGGCTCGGGGACTGGGAGCCTGACCCCGTGGTGGGTCACTGCCACTCAGATGTCTCAGGTTTTCCTGGAGCTGGCACATACGTACCATGTCTAGTGTGGCCTCCCGTTCCTCAGCCAGCCTTTTTGCCTCCTCCTCTACGCAGGAGTAATAAACATTCACCACGACTTCCTTCCCCGTTCCAAAGTCGTACTTGACTACTTCCTGAATGCTGGGCATTTCTACAGGTGGCTTCTCACTAGTCGCACTTGATTTGCTACTTTGCGACAGGCTTGAACTGCCCTCAATGGTTTCCTGGCTCTCCGGTCTCTGCTCAACCTGCAAGACAATTCCACACAGGTCTGTGCCCCACTTCCAAAGCCACTCAGCTGCTGTTCTCAATGCATCCCTAAAGCAGCCAGTGACTGCAGGACCTGTGCAGTCACCAGCCCCTTTTGGTTTCGCCTGCCCTCAGGCACCCCAAATGGCAACTGCTGCCCCAGGGTAGCAACGCTGCAGCCCAAGCTGGAGAACAGTGAGAAGCCCCACAACAGGCCCCAGCCTATGTCACAGCTTGACCAGGGCTCATGGTCTTTCCCACTGGCACTTCTCCCTCAGGCTCTGATCTCTCCTGGCAGCATAAGTGAGCTGAGGGAATTGCCACTTGCAGAGTAAGAAACCTGCAGCGCTGTCCAGCTAGGGAGGGAGAGGGCAGCATGTGTGCAGTGGGTCTCTTTTTCCCTGAAGGGCAGGTTATTCCTCACATTCTCCCCTGACCCCTGTCTGCCTCGAGTCTTCCCCCCTTGTCCAGCTAAGGAGAGAAAGAGCACCACAGGTACACCAGGTATGTCTGCCCCTAAAGTGCAGGTTACTTCTCACCCTCTCCTCTGACCCCTGTCTGCTGCGAGTCTTCCCCTCCACCCCATTCAGACCTGAAGTGAATCTGAGTATAGACTGAAGGATCCTTTTTTTCCTGCTGCCCCGTTATTGACATGAGCATGAACAGAAGCTCTCCAGCTTCCACCCCACACAGGCCCAGCAGTTAACTTCCCACCAGAAACAGGACCCTGTGCAGGGATCTTCTGGTGTGTCCACAGAGAAGGCAGTAGCAACAGATGTGTTGCAAAACCAGAGCACAACCAGAATCTTGGAAAGCAAGCCCCAGACAAAGGCACTCAGGGCTCAGAGGAGCGCAGGGGAAGGGCTCTGGTACAGCCACTGCCCAGGGGATGATGCTTTCCCACAATTCCGGCTGCCACAGGAAGGGCCCCAAGCAGCAGCACCTACCAGTTCCTCGCTCTGAGGGCCTTCACTCACCTCCCACCTCGGTGGCGATCTAGCTTTAGGAGGTTGCTCCTTTCCGGCTACCACTGCCTCCCATTCCCACAGGAGCTCCTGAAGCACACTGCAAATAGACACCGCAGGGAGGTGGTGTGAGCACAGGGGGAGTTAGGTCTCCACTCTGCGCTCCCAAGCCAGGCACCTGCTTCGGCAGCAGGAGGAAGTCCTGCAGGAGAAGCCCGTGGTTTTGACTGACAGTGGCCACATGGATGAGACAGAGAGCACCTGAGCAAAGCTCAGGATGGCAACACGGAGCCTTTCTTTCCTTGCAGCAAGCAGAGCAGCAGAATCAACTCCAAGGACAGGCTCCAAGGCACACTGTTGTCCCCTTTCCTGCCAGTGCCATTTGCCACTGCTCACTGGTCTCAAACACTCTGTGTTTAGGAATGGAAAATGGATTCTAGCTGGGCACTCTGGGTCAAAGAAGGAGGAAGCTATCAAGGGAGTAAAGCACTCCTGCAGTATTCCTGTTCTGGGCACTCTTTTGTGCCAGCCACAAAGACAGGCTGTCATACAAAAGAGGATGTTTCTTGCAAAGTATATAAAACCAGAACAGTAATAACAGACACAGCTCTGTGACTTCTCCATTCTCCAGTCACCCATGTCCACACTGAAATAAATCCCCTTCTGAGCACCCAACAGCTATGCCTGGGATGGAAGGGAAGTCTGGTACAAGGCCAGGGTGGCTGTCTGCTGCTGCACTGTGGCTGCAGAAGCACCGACACCTTCTCTCCCTCACTCGGGCTGAGAGCCCTCCTGCTTCTCTCCTCCCCCAGGGCCTCCCACGCCTGCTCCCATTGGTAGCCACAGGCCTTCCCCTCCAAAGCAGTGCTGGGCATTTGCTTGGGGCTGCAGAGAGGTGCTTGGTGTCAGGGCCGAACTCAAGTCAATCCCATGTCAGGAAAAGCCATAGGATGCTCTATGCAAGCCGGTGGCTCGGGGACTGAGAGCCTGACCCCGTGGCGGGTCACTGCCACTCAGATGTCCCAGGCTTTCCCTGAAGCTACCACATACGTACTCTTTCTCTTCTCTTCCCTGCTGCTTGGCCAGCCTTTTTGCATTCTCCTCTTTGCAGGAGAAGTAATCTTTCAAAGTCACAGTCGTTCCTGCTGAGATGTGGTAAGTGATGCTTTCATTTAGCTCTCGCCATTCCACAATGTCCAGGACCTTCTTAAGGTCTTTCCTAGCTTTCCTGCTTTGCGACAGGATTGAGCTGGCCAGAATGCTTGGCAGAGTTTCTGTTCTGTGCTGAACCTGCAAGACAATTCCACAGCGGTTTGTGCCCTACTTCCAAAGCCGCTCAGCTGCTGCTCTCAATGCATCCCTAAAGCAGCCAGTGACTGCAGAACCTGTACAGCCACTGCCCATAGGATGATGCTTCTCCACAATGCAGGCAGCCACAACGAGGGCCCCAAGCAACAGCATCTACCTCCCCTGGCCTCTGAGGGCCTGCACTCACAGGACGTACTGCTGACCATCCAGATGCAGCGGCTTCCTTCCTCCTGGCTTGTGCTGCCCTCCACGTAGAGTACCCTGGGACGGCCTGAAACGCACTGCAAAAACACACCGCGGGGAGGTGGCATGAGCACAGTGCCGGTTGGGCCTGTCCCCCACGCTCACAAGATGGGTTCTCCTGCAGCCAAAGGACATGAGTTCCACTAATTGACCTCATCAGAGGTGGAGATCATGCCCTGCCAAGTCATGCAAGGCTGCACAACATGCCTGGAGCAAAGCTCAGGCTGCCCACATCAAGGCTTTCTCTCCATGCAGCAAGGAGAACAGCAGGCACAGCAACAGTGACAGGCTCCAAGACACACCGTTGCCCCCTCTCCTCCCAATTCCTTTAGCCACTGCTCAGTGCTCCCAAACACTCTGTTTTCAGGATGGAAAATGGATTCTAGTTGGGCACCCAGGCTCAAAGGAGGACAAAGGCATTGAGGGAGTCAAGCACTGCTACCTCTGCAGCTACGCTGCTCATTGTAACTCGCCTGCCCCAGGGACATGCTTGGGAAAGGCTTTGATGGCAGTAGGGGCAGAGGCTCTCTCTCACTCTCACTGGAGACCTCCTGCCTCTCCCAGACTCTGCACACACACACAGTCCCCTTATCTCAGAGCCCACAACTCTGATCAGGCATTCAGGATGCTCTGGGCACACAGAGAGGTGCCTGACAGCAGGGTGTAGCCACGCTCGGCTTGTGCCAGCCCCAGAAAGAGGTTTCACGTGAAGGAAAGGGCTTCAAGGTCACTACGTGAATCTGGCACTGTGAGAACAGCCCCTGCTCCTTGGCCTTGGTGGCAGGAAGAGGGGGGCTGCCCTTCTGCTTGCAAGGCAGCATCCTTTCCAGGCCAAGAAAGAGCTCCTCTCTGTTGAGTCCCCTCTCACTGCATACTCCCTGGCCTCTGGAAACAGCTCGCGTTGTGGCCCAAAGGGCAGACAAACACCTCCCTCTTGCAAAGGCTTCACAAGAGCATGCAGACCTCTCCTCAGCCTCACAACATATCCTTAGACTCCTGGCCCTGCTGTCAGCAGGTAGAAACAATCCTGCTTACTTTCGGCTATGGGGAATTGTGGAAAGGCCCCCATGTCTGGGAAGCAGGATTTGACTTTCCCAAGGGTCTCCACCTGGGAAGCAGTGTCAGCAGAAACAGGAAGCCCACAGGAGGCTCTCCCAACCACTTGCTCTGTGCTGTCCATCCAGCCAGAGATTACTAGTCGTTGCAGTATGGGATGAAAGGCATTCAGAGTCACTAGGGCCATGATGTCCAAGGGAAACATGCATCTCCAAGACCAACAAGGCTACAGGCTCACCCTCACACACAGCTCCAAGCATCTCACCTGCTATGAGGCTCTTTCCGCTTGACTCTCTTCCCCATGTCTTTTTCCATTCTAGCAGGCTGCTTGTCTTGAATGGAGATGTACACGGCAGGAACATCCCCTGTAAGCAGCAGACAAGAAAACCCTGCAGAGCACCATCGAGGTGGTCATCTGTATAGCAGTGATGTGCAGCACCACTCCAGTCAGTGATAGACCTGTGAAGCCTCAAGGGGATTCCTTTGAAGCCATGTTTCCAAGGCACTCTGAGGACCTCCCTCACTCTGGCTCCTGTCCAGCTCTTCATTTCTAGCCTAAAACACCCTTTCCTGTGGGAGTGCTTTTCTACTGCTCTACCCTGTCCACACCAGGAACAGTGGGGCTCACAGGGATGTGCTGGTGACCTACGAGAGACTCTTTGGGGCCATAACTTCACACGAGGGAAACAGAGCCTGCGATCCTTCGTTGGATCTCACAGGCTGCATTTTCTCTGATGAGGCAGTCAACCCAAAAGCACTGGTCTGGCAGTTTGAATGAAAAACTTTCAAGCAAAGGGTCAAGCTGCCTGCTTTGGACATCCGAGGAAGTCTTGGCACACATCACCGGACTTTTGTCCATCTCCTCTAGGTGGCTTTTCCCATCAGAGGAAAGTACTAGGATTCCATGAGATAGGTCCTGACTTAGGGCACTCCTTCCATTATCATTCTGCTCCAGACAGAAGCAACGATTCACAAGGATTCTCCTCAGCTTGGACTCCCTTCTTCTCCCCCTTCTCCCATGGAAAGTACTTGGCAGTGTACATTAGGGCACGAGTCCCCTGGGAAAGTTTAACTCAAAGGGACTAGCTTCACTTGGGACTGTTGGCCTGCCATGGGGTCTTACCCCCGCAGGAGGCACTGGAGACTTCCCATCACGGGTGAGCAGAACTGCATCTAGTGCCTCGTACTATCTAAGCCACTGCACTGGAGCCTTGGCTCCGCTGTCCTGCCAAGGAGGACAGAAGGAGAAGGTGCAAAACCCTGGCAGCAATCAGCTGCTCTGTTACCTTTCTCAACACTGAGACTGTCTCTTCTCTTTTCCTCTTCCCAAGGCTCTTTCACAGCTCTCACTGCGCGTTTGGTGGGGGAAGTCACCAGCTCAAGCCTGGAGATAGGGAAAAGACTCCACATTGAAGGAAGGGCACCACATTGCCATGCAGCATGTCCTTGGCAGCTTATGTTCATTAGGGACACACAGACACGTGTCAGAGCTCCTAGGAAGCCCATCTGATCCCTAAGTACAATATGCAGATTATGCCAGATCCTGGAGGACTGTTGTAGGAAATGCAGTGACCATGTGAAGACCTCCAGTGCTGGGAGGGGCGGGAGCTTCCTTCTCAGACTCTTCCAGGGTTTCCCTGGCTTTCCCATGAAAAAGATTTTGGCAGCTTTCCAAGACAAACCCTCCATGAGGCCACCAGAGGCAGTCTCCCAGCTCTTGACCACGCTTGCGTCCAGGCAGAAGAAACTAGTCTCCTTTCCTCTGCCTTTCCACCACTGTTTGAAACTCCAGCCTAGCCCTCCACACCCCCTGCAGTCTTTCCAATCCTCATGTCAGTGCCTCTGCAAACAACAGCCTGCATGAGCCAGGCCTTTAAGGGATCCATCCCCTTAGCTAGGAGGGAATCAGGACACAGCTCTGCAGAAATGGCCTCTGCCACGCCCTCTCACCACCACACAAAGCTCAGGTTAAGCCAGAGCAAACCTGGAGTTCCCTGGGAACCAGCCAGTGGAAAGTGTTACTCCCAAATCACTTCCTGAGCAGCCTTCACCAACCCTCGCAGCACAGCACTCCCACACATGCAGTGAGAAGCTACTTGCTGGGTCAGCTGGAGGCTAAGAAGCAAGCAAACATACTCACTTGGGAAGGACAACGCCAGGCCCAGCAAGGGCCTGAGCAGCAACCCTTCTGATGGCTGTGAGGGCTGAATTGCTTATATCTGGCACCTGCAAAGGTGAGAGACTCATGTGAGATGCTGCCAAGCAAAAGATCTCGTTGCTCACAAGGGCAGCAAACGTTTCCACTGCTCAGAGAAGAAGCTGCCTCTCAGAAACTCTGAAACAAACCTGCCTGTTTCTCACGGCTGCCCCCCAATTGGACAGAATAGCATCTGCAGGGGAATGCAGGAGAAGGGCGAATCACACTGCCGGGCTTTCGGCAAGGTCGAGAATGAAGAACCTGAGTTAGGAGAGCAGGTCTTTCCTAACGGGGAAGTCAATGGAGGGAAGCACAGGCAAAAAAAAGCATTCCCCTCCAATCTAGGAAATGGGCAGTGTTGTCCAGCTAAGGAGAGAGAGAGCACCACAGGTACACTAGGGGCAGCTACATCCGCCCGTAAAGGGCAGGGTAATCCTCACACTCTCCGCTGACCCCTGTCTGCTGCAAGTCTTCCCCTCCGCCCCATTCAGACCTGAAATGAATCTGAACAAGACTGAAGAACCCTTTTTTTCCTGCTGCCCCGTCATCGACATGAGCATGAACAGAAGCTCTCCAGCTTCCACCCCACACAGGCCCAGCAGTTAACTTCCCACCAGAAACAGGGCCCCATGCAGGCATCTTCTGCTGTGTCCACAGAGAAGGCAGCAGAAACAGATGTGCTGCAAAAGCAGAGCACAGCTGGCATCTTGGAAAGCAAGCCCTGGACTAGGTCACTCAGAGCTCAAAGGAGCGCAGGGGAAGGGCTCTGGTACAGCCACTGCCCAGGGGACGATGTTTCCCACAATTCCGGCTGCCACAAGAAGGGCCCCAAGCAGCAGCACCTACCTTCCCTGCCCTCTGAGGGCCTGCACTCACAGCACGTGCAGCTGGCCATCTGACTTCCTCAGGCTGAAGCACACTGCAAACAGACACCGCGGGGAGGTGGCATGAGCACAGGGGGAGTTGGGCCTCCATCCCGCGCTCGCAAAGATGGGCACCTCCTTCGGCAGCCAAAGGACATGGGTTCCACTCACTGCCCTCATCGGAGGTGGAGATCATGCCCTGCCAAGTCATGCAAGGCTGCACAACATGCCTGAAGGAAAGCTAGCAAAGCTCAGGCTGCCCACACCAAGGCTTTCTCTCCATGCAGCAAGGAGAACAGCAGGCACAGCAACAATGACAGGCTCCAAGACACACCGTCGCCCCCGCTCCTCCCAATTCCTTTAGCCACTGCTCCCAAACACTCTGTTTTCAGGATGGAAAATGGATTCTAGTTGGGCACCCAGGCTCAAAGGTGGAGAAAGGCATCGAGGGAGTCAAGCACTGCTATCTCTGCAGCTACGCTGCTCATTGCAACTCGCCTGCCCCAGGGACATGCTTGGGAAAGGCTTTGATGGCAGTAGGGGCAGAGGCTCTCTCTCACTCTCGCTGGAGACCTCCTGCCTCTTCCAGACTCTGCACACACACACAGTCCCCTTATCTCAGAGCCCACAACTCTGATCAGGCATTCAGGATGCTCTGGGCACACAGAGAGGTGCCTGACAGCAGGGTGTAGCCACGCTCGGCTTGTGCCAGCCCCAGAAGGAGGTTTCATGTGAAGGAAAGGGCTTCAAGGGCACTACTGTGAGAACAGCCCCTGCTCCTTGGCCTTGGTGGCAGGAAGAGGGGGGCTGCCCTTCTGCTTGCAAGGCAGCATCCTTTCCAGGCCAAGAAAGAGCTCCTCTCTGTTGAGTCCCCTCTCACTGCATACTCCCTGGCCTCTGGAAACAGCCCACGTTGTGGCCCAAAGGGCAGACAAACACCTCCCTCTTGCAAAGGCTTCACAAGAGCATGCAGACCTCTCCTCAGCCTCACAACATGTCCTTAGACTCCTAGCCCTGCTGTCGGCAGGTAGAAACAATCCTGCTTACTTTCGGCTATGGGGAATTGTGGAAAGGCCCCCATGTCTGGGAAGCAGGATTTGACATTCCCAAGGGTCTCCATCCGGGAAGCAGTGTCAGCAGAAACAGGAAGCCCACAGGAGGCTCTCCCAACCACTTGCTCTGTGCTGTCCATCCAGCCAGAGATTACTAGTTGTTGCAGTATGGGATGAAAGGCATTCAGAGTCACTAGGGCCATGATGTCCAAGGGAAACATGCATCTCCAAAACCAACAAGGCTACAGGCTCACCCTCACAAACAGCTCCAAGCATCTCACCTGCTATGATGCTCCTTCCCCTTGCCTTGCTCCCCCGTGCCTTCCTCCACACTAGGAGCCGCTAGTCTGGCTGGAGGCTGCCTCTCTCGGACGAGGAGGCGCAGGGTAGGAACATCCCCTGTAAGCAGCAGACAAGAAAACCCTTCAGAACACCGCTGGGGTGGCCATCTGTAAAGCAGTGATGTGCAGCACCACTCCAGTCAGTGATAGACCTGTGAAGCCTCAAGGGGATTCCTTTGAAGCCATGTTTCCAAGGCACTCTGAGGCCCTCCCTCACTCTGGCTCCTGTCCAGCTCTTCATTTCTAGCCTAAAACACCCTTTCCTGTGGGAGTGCTTTTCTACTGCTCTACCCTGTCCACACCAGGAACAGTAGGGCTCGCAGGGATGTGCTGGTGACCTACGAGAGACTCTTTGGGGCCCTAACTTCACACGAGGGAAACAGAGCCTGCGATACTTCGTTGGATCTCACAGGCCAGGAATCAGCTGCTCCATTACCTTTCTCAGCTTTGAGATCAGGTCTTCCCTCTTTCCCTTTCTGAGCTGGCCTTGGAGCTCTCACACACGGCTTCTCAGGGGAAGTCTCCAGCTCAAGCCTGGAGACAGAAAAAAAGGGCTCTGCTGTGATGGAAGGGCACCACATTTCCACTGCAGCCCCTCCTTTGCAAATTATGCTCACCATGGGCACACAGGCGCATGCCAGAGCTGTTAGGAACCCCACCCTTTCCCAAGTAGAATATACAGAATATGCCAGATTGTGGAGGACTGCTGTAGGAAATGCAGTAACTCAGTGCAGACCCGGCCGTTGGAAGGCGTTAGTCCCAAATCACTTCCTGAGCAGCCTTCGCCAACCCTCGCAGCACAGCACTCCCACACACGCAGTGAGAAGCTGCTTGCTGGGTCAGCTGGAGGCTAAGAAGCAAGCAAACATACTCACTTGGGAAGGACAACGCCAGGCCCAGCAAGGGCCTGAGCAGCAACCTTTCTGATGGCTGTGAGGGCTGAATTGCTTATATCTGGCACCTGCAAAGGTGAGAGACTCATGTGAGATGCTGCCAAGCAAAAGATCTCGTTGCTCACAAGGGCAGCAAACGTTTCCACTGCTCAGAGAAGAAGCTGCCTCTCAGAAACTCTGAAACAAACCTGCCTGTTTCTCACGGCTGCCCCCCAATTGGACAGAATAGCATCTGCAGGGGAATGCAGGAGAAGGACAAATCACACTGCCGGGCTTTCGGCAAGGTCGAGAATGAAGAACCTGAGTTAGGAGAGCAGGTCTTTCCTAACGGGGAAGTCAATGGAGGGAAGCACAGGCAAAAAAAAGCATTCCCCTCCAATCTAGGAAATGGGCAGTGTTGTCCAGCTAAGGAGAGAGAGAGCACCACAGGTACACTAGGGGCAGCTACATCTGCCCGTAAAGGGCAGGGTAATCCTCACACTCTCCGCTGACCCCTGTCTGCTGCAAGTCTTCCCCTCCGCCCCATTCAGACCTGAAATGAATCTGAACAAGACTGAAGAACCCTTTTTTTCCTGCTGCCCCGTCATCGACATGAGCATGAACAGAAGCTCTCCAGCTTCCACCCCACACAGGCCCAGCAGTTAACTTCCCACCAGAAACAGGGCCCCATGCCCTGTGCTGTGTCCACAGAGAAGGCAGCAGCAACAGATGTGCTGCAAAAGCAGAGCACAGCTGGCATCTTGGAAAGCAAGCCCTGGACTAGGTCACTCAGAGCTCAAAGGAGCGCAGGGGAAGGGCTCTGGTACAGCCACTGCCCAGGGGACGATGCTTTCCCACAATTCCGGCTGCCACAGGAAGGGCCCCAAGCAGCAGCACCTACCTTCCCTGCCCTCTGAGGGCCTGCACTCACAGCACGTGCAGCTGGCCATCTGACTTCCTCAGGCTGAAGCACACTGCAAACAGACACCGCGGGGAGGTGGCATGAGCACAGGGGGAGTTGGGCCTCCATCCCGCGCCCGCAGGACGGGCACCTCCTTCGGCAGCCAAAGGACATGGGTTCCACTCACTGCCCTCATCGGAGGTGGAGATCATGCCCTGCCAAGTCATGCAAGGCTGCACAACATGCCTGAAGGAAAGCTAGCAAAGCTCAGGCTACCCACACCAAGGCTTTCTCTCCATGCAGCAAGGAGAACAGCAGGCACAGCAACAGTGACAGGCTCCAAGACACACCGTTGCCCCCGCTCCTCCCAATTCCTTTAGCCACTGCTCCCAAACACTCTGTTTTTAGGATGGAAAATGGATTCTAGTTGGGCACCCAGGCTCAAAGCAGGAGAAAGGCATCGAGGGAGTCAAGCACTGCTACCTCTGCAGCTATGCTGCATATTGCAGCTCGCTTGCCCCAGGGACATGCTTGAGAAAGGCTTTGATGGCAGTAGGGGCAGAGGCTCTCTCTCACTCTCGCTGGAGACCTCCTGCCTCTCCCAGACTCTGCACATACACACACAGTCCCCTTATCTCAGAGCCCACAACTCTGATCAGGCATTCAGGATGCTCTGGGCACACAGAGAGGTGCCTGACAGCAGGTGTAGCCACGCTCGGCTTGTGCCAGCTGCAGGAGGAGGTTTCACGTGAAGGAAAGGGCTTCAAGGTCACTACGTGAATCTGGCACTGTGAGAACAGCCCCTGCTCCTTGGCCTTGGTGGCAGGAAGAGGGGGGCTGCCCTTCTGCTTGCAAGGCAGCATCCTTTCCAGGCCAAGAAAGAGCTCCTCTCTGTTGAGTCCCCTCTCACTGCATACTCCCTGGCCTCTGGAAACAGCCCGCGTTGTGGCCCAAAGGGCAGGCAAACACCTCCCTCTTGCAAAGGCTTCACAAGAGCATGCAGACCTCTCCTCAGCCTCACAACATGTCCTTAGACTCCTAGCCCTGCTGTCGGCAGGTAGAAACAATCCTGCTTACTTTTGGCTATGGGGAATTGTGGAAAGGCCCCCATGTCTGGGAAGCAGGATTTGACATTCCCAAGGGTCTCCATCCGGGAAGCAGTGTCAGCAGAAACAGGAAGCCCACAGGAGGCTCTCCCAACCACTTGCTCTGTGCTGTCCATCCAGCCAGAGATTACTAGTTGTTGCAGTATGGGATGAAAGGCATTCAGAGTCACTAGGGCCATGATGTCCAAGGGAAACATGCATCTCCAAGACCAACAAGGCTACAGGCTCACCCTCACACACAGCTCCAAGCATCTCACCTGCCATGAGGCTCCTTCCCCTTGCCTTGCTCCCCCGTGCCTTCCTCCATACTAGGAGCTGCTAGTCTGGCTGGAGGCTGCCTCTCTCGGACGAGGAGGCGCAGGGTAGGAACATCCCCTGTAAGCAGCAGACAAGAAAACCCTTCAGAACACCGCCGGGGTGGCCATCTGTATAGCAGTGATGTGCAGCACCGCTCCAGTCAGTGATAGACCTGTGAAGCCTCAAGGGGATTCCTTTGAAGCCATGTTTCCAAGGCACTCTGAGGCCCTCCCTCACTCTGGCTCCTGTCCAGCTCTTCATTTCTAGCCTAAAACACTAAAACACCCTTTCCTGTGGGAGTGCTTTTCTACTGCTCTACCCTGTCCACACCAGGAACAGTGGGGCTCACAGGGATGTGCTGGTGACCTACGAGAGACTCTTTGGGGCCCTAACTTCACACGAGGGAAACAGAGCCTGCGATACTTCGTTGGATCTCACAGGCCAGGAATCAGCTGCTCCATTACCTTTCTCAGCTTTGAGATCAGGTCTTCCCTCTTTCCCTTTCTGAGCTGGCCTTGGAGCTCTCACACACGGCTTCTCAGGGGAAGTCTCCAGCTCAAGCCTGGAGACAGAAAAAAAGGGCTCTGCTGTGATGGAAGGGCACCACATTTCCACTGCAGCCCCTCCTTTGCAAATTATGCTCACCATAGGCACACAGGCGCATGCCAGAGCTGTTAGGAACCCCACCCTTTCCAAAGTAGAATATACAGAATATGCCAGATTGTGGAGGACTGCTGTAGGAAATGCAGTAACTCAGTGCAGACCCGGCCGTTGGAAGGCGTTAGTCCCAAATCACTTCCTGAGCAGCCTTTGCCAACCCTCGCAGCACAGCACTCCCACACACGCAGTGAGAAGCTGCTTGCTGGGTCAGCTGGAGGCTAAGAAGCAAGCAAACATACTCACTTGGGAAGGACAACGCCAGGCCCAGCAAGGGCCTGAGCAGCAACCTTTCTGATGGCTGTGAGGGCTGAATTGCTTATATCTGGCACCTGCAAAGGTGAGAGACTCATGTGAGATGCTGCCAAGCAAAAGATCTCGTTGCTCACAAGGGCAGCAAACGTTTCCACTGCTCAGAGAAGAAGCTGCCTCTCAGAACCTCTGAAACAAACCCGCCTGTTTCTCACGGCTGCCCCCCAACTGGACAGAATAGCATCTGCAGGGGAATGCAGGAGAAGGACAAATCACACTGCCGGGCTTTCGGCAAGGTCGAGAATGAAGAACCTGAGTTAGGAGAGCAGGTCTTTCCTAACGGGGAAGTCAATGGAGGGAAGCACAGGCAAAAAAAGCATTCCCCTCCAATCTAGGAAATGGGCAGTGTTGTCCAGCTAAGGAGAGAGAGAGCACCACAGGTACACTAGGGGCAGCTACATCCGCCCGTAAAGGGCAGGGTAATCCTCACACTCTCCGCTGACCCCTGTCTGCTGCAAGTCTTCCCCTCCGCCCCATTCAGACCTGAAATGAATCTGAACAAGACTGAAGAACCCTTTTTTTCCTGCTGCCCCATCATCGACATGAGCATGAACAGAAGCTCTCCAGCTTCCACCCCACACAGGCCCAGCAGTTAACTTCCCACCAGAAACAGGGCCCCATGCAGGCATCTTCTGCTGTGTCCACAGAGAAGGCAGCAGCAACAGATGTGCTGCAAAAGCAGAGCACAGCCGGCATCTTGGAAAGCAAGCCCTGGACTAGGTCACTCAGAGCTCAAAGGAGCGCAGGGGAAGGGCTCTGGTACAGCCACTGCCCAGGGGATGATGCTTTCCCACAATTCCGGCTGCCACAGGAAGGGCCCCAAGCAGCAGCACCTACCTTCCCTGCCCTCTGAGGGCCTGCACTCACAGCACGTGCAGCTGGCCATCTGACTTCCTCAGGCTGAAGCACACTGCAAACAGACACCGCGGGGAGGTGGCATGAGCACAGGGGGAGTTGAGCCTCCATCCCGCGCCCGCAGCATGGGCACCTCCTTCGGCAGCCAAAGGACATGGGTTCCACTCACTGCCCTCATCGGAGGTGGAGATCATGCCCTGCCAAGTCATGCAAGGCTGCACAACATGCCTGAAGGAAAGCTAGCAAAGCTCAGGCTGCCCACACCAAGGCTTTCTCTCCATGCAGCAAGGAGAACAGCAGGCACAGCAACAGTGACAGGCTCCAAGACACACCGTTGCCCCCGCTCCTCCCAATTCCTTTAGCCACTGCTCCCAAACACTCTGTTTTTAGGATGGAAAATGGATTCTAGTTGGGCACCCAGGCTCAAAGCAGGAGAAAGGCATCGAGGGAGTCAAGCACTGCTACCTCTGCAGCTATGCTGCATATTGCAGCTCGCTTGCCCCAGGGACATGCTTGAGAAAGGCTTTGATGACAGGAGGGGCAGAGGCTCTCTCTCACTCTCGCTGGAGACCTCCTGCCTCTCCCAGACTCTGCACATACACACACAGTCCCCTTATCTCAGAGCCCACAACTCTGATCAGGCATTCAGGATGCTCTGGGCACACAGAGAGGTGCCTGACAGCAGGTGTAGTCACGCTCAGCTTGTGCCAGCTGCAGGAGGAGGTTTCACGTGAAGGAAAGGGCTTCAAGGTCACTACGTGAATCTGGCACTGTGAGAACAGCCCCTGCTCCTTGGCCTTGGTGGCAGGAAGAGGGGGGCTGCCCTTCTGCTTGCAAGGCAGCATCCTTTCCAGGCCAAGAAAGAGCTCCTCTCTGTTGAGTCCCCTCTCACTGCATACTCCCTGGCCTCTGGAAACAGCCCACGTTGTGGCCCAAAGGGCAGACAAACACCTCCCTCTTGCAAAGGCTTCACAAGAGCATGCAGACCTCTCCTCAGCCTCACAACATGTCCTTAGAGTCCAAGCCCTGCTGTCGGCAGGTAGAAACAATCCTGCTTACTTTCGGCTATGGGGAATTGTGGAAAGGCCCCCGTGTCTGGGAAGCAGGATTTGACTTTCCCAAGGGTCTCCATCCGGGAAGCAGTGGCAGCAGAAACAGGAAGCCAACAGGAAGCTCTCCCAACCACTTGCTCTGTGCTGTCCATCCAGCCAGAGATTACTAGTCGTTGCAGTATGGGATGAAAGGCATTCAGAGTCACGAGGCCATGATGTCCAAGGGAAACATGCATCTCCAAGACCAACAAGGCTACAGGCTCACCCTCACAAACAGCTCCAAGCATCTCACCTGCTATGACGCTCCTTCCCCTTGCCTTGCTCCCCTGTGCCTTCCTCCACACTAGGAGCTGCTAGTCTGGCTGGAGGCTGCCTCTCTCGGACGAGGAGGCGCAGGGTAGGAACATCCCCTGTAAGCAGCAGACAAGAAAACCCTTCAGAACACCGCCGGGGTGGCCATCTGTATAGCAGTGATGTGCAGCACCGCTCCAGTCAGTGATAGACCTGTGAAGCCTCAAGGGGATTCCTTTGAAGCCATGTTTCCAAGGCACTCTGAGGCCCTCCCTCACTCTGGCTCCTGTCCAGCTCTTCATTTCTAGCCTAAAACACCCTTTCCTGTGGGAGTGCTTTTCTACTGCTCTACCCTGTCCACACCAGGAACAGTGGGGCTCACAGGGATGTGCTGGTGACCTACGAGAGACTCTTTGGGGCCCTAACTTCACACGAGGGAAACAGAGCCTGCGATACTTCGTTGGATCTCACAGGCCAGGAATCAGCTGCTCCATTACCTTTCTCAGCTTTGAGATCAGGTCTTCCCTCTTTCCCTTTCTGAGGTGGCCTTGGAGCTCTCACACACGGCTTCTCAGGGGAAGTCTCCAGCTCAAGCCTGGAGACAGAAAAAAAGGGCTCTGCTGTGATGGAAGGGCACCACATTTCCACTGCAGCCCCTCCTTTGCAAATTATGCTCACCATGGGCACACAGGCGCATGCCAGAGCTGTTAGGAACCCCACCCTTTCCCAAGTAGAATATACAGAATATGCCAGATTGTGGAGGACTGCTGCAGGAAATGCAGTAACTCAGCGCAGACCCGGCCGTTGGAAGGCGTTAGTCCCAAATCACTTCCTGAGCAGCCTTCGCCAACCCTCGCAGCACAGCACTCCCACACACGCAGTGAGAAGCTGCTTGCTGGGTCAGCTGGAGGCTAAGAAGCAAGCAAACATACTCACTTGGGAAGGACAATGACAGAGCCTGAGCGGGTCTGGGAAGCAGCTGTTTCGGTGCCTGTGAGGACTGAATTGCTCATCTCAGGCATCTGCAAAAGTGAGAGACACATGTGAGATGCTGCCAAGCAAAGGATCTCATTGCTCACAAGGGCAGCAAACGTTTCCACTGCTCAGAGAAGAAGCTGCCTCTCAGAAACTCTGAAACAAACCTGCCTGTTTCTCACGGCTGCCCCCCAATTGGACAGAATAGCAGCTTCAGGGGAATGCAGGAGAAGGAGAAATAACACTGCCGGGATTTTGGCAGGGGCAAGAATCAAGAGCATCGCTTGTTAGAGTAGTTCTTTCCTAACAGGGAAGTCAAGGCAGGCAAGCACAGGGGAAGGCCTTTCACTAGCCTGTCCTCCTGGTCTCTGCATTCTGTCTGCCCATTTGGGCTGCCTGCTCGTGAGCTGAGGACAAAGCATGCATGTGTAGGCTTAACCCCAAAGTCTCTCCAGAGATTCCAGTGGCTTTCTCTGCAGTGTGGAAGAATAGAGACACAGAGCCTCTCCTTTCCCTAGAAAGGGGAAAGCTCATAATAAGCCCTTTAATAAGGGCAAGTGCAGAGTCCTGCACTTAGGGAGAAATAACTCCATGCACCAGTACAGGCTGGGGGCTGCCCTACTGGAAAGCAGCTTTGCAGAGAAGGACCTGGGAGTGCTGGTGCACAACAAGTTGACCACGAGCCAGCAATGTGGCCTGGCTGCCGGGAAGGCCAATGGTATCCTTGGGTGCATTGGGAAGAATGTTGCCAGCAAGTGGTGATCCTGCCCCTGTACTCAGCCCTGGGGAGGCCTCGAGTACTGCATCTAGTTCTGGGCTCCCCAGTACAAGAGAGACATGGAGCTACTGGAGAGAGTCCAGTGTAGGGCTACAGAGATGATCAGAGGACTGGAGCTTCTGCCCTCTGAGGAACGGCTGCAAGAGCTGGGCCTCTTTAGCCTGGGGAAGAGAAGACTGAGGGGGGATCTTATCAATGTGCACAAGTACCTGAAGGGAGGGTGTCAAGGGGATGTGGACAAACTCTTTTCACTTGCCCTGTGTGACAGGACAAGAGGCAATGGGCAAGAACTGAAACACGGGAAGTTGCGCCTGAATATGAGGAGGAATTTCTTTCCTGTGAGAGTGACAGAGCACTGGAACAGGTTGCCCAGGGAGGTTGTGGAGTCTCCTTCTCTGGAGAGATTCAAAACATGCCTGGATGAAACCCTGGCTAACATGTTCTAGGTGACCCTGCTTAAGCAGGGAGGTTGGCCTAGATGATCTCCAGAGGTCTCTTCCAGCCTTACCCATTCTGTGATTCTGTGATTCCCCTGTACAGTTAGTAACAACGGGCACAAACTGAACCACAGGAAGTTCCGCCTGAATGTAAGGAGAAATTTCTTTCCTGTGAGAGTGCCAAACTTCTGGAGTATGTTCAAGGAGCAGTGGAGGGTCCTGGTCTGGGACCCACTGCAACAAAGGTTGCAGAAAAGGCCCTGGCCAAGAGAATGGACTGAAAAGATCTCACGGACTGGGACAGAAGGAAAACACAGAGCTGGCAAGTAGGGCTAGGCTACAGCCTGCTTGCATCTGCAGCTTAGCCCTTGAGGGGCTCAGCCTGCTTTCACAGCTGTGCTTCCCAACTGCACCTGAATGCCCAGGCTGAAGGACAGGCCTGCACTAGGGACCTGGGGAAGGGCAAGGGACTGCAGCAGCTTCCTTGGTGGCACACAGCAGTAATGTTCTACAGCCTCGGGTGAAACTGCTGAACTCCCTGCTCCACAATCCCAAACACAGCCAAAAGAGGCCCGGAGTCAAATGCAATCCTGACCTCAAGGGGTGCTAAATCCTGGCTTTCTGGAAGACTTCTGGAGGAAATCTAATGGGAAAAAAAAAACTACACAAGACCTGCCCTTCTCTTGGACTCTTTGCTGGGCATTCAGACACGGGATCCTGGGCTGCGTGTCTCTGTGCTTGGACCCAGGACAGCTCTTCCCAGGGTCTTCTATGTTACTGAGTCTGGGCAGGGAGCTGGCACTGCTCGAGACTAGGACTGCCCACCTGTCCAGACAGGTTGTGGCAGGCCACGGGAAAGACATTCACCTGGACTTTGCTAGGGTTTCCAAAGAGCAAGAAAGCTGGAGACATGGAAAACTTACCCCAAGAAGAGCTTCTACCAGCTGTTCCTGCCCATTCAGCCTTTGCAGAAGGCCTTTGTAAAATCCCATTTTCACCTTTTTGCCCTGGATGACAAGCATGCCAATGCCCTTCAAAACAAGAGCAACGTTCTTCCCACTCGCAAGGCAGCAGGAGAGAAGGTACATGGTCTCTTCTATGCAAGCCTCTACTGTTTTCCGATCAACGGAGAAGGCCGAGGCTATGCGAGCATACTTCAGGGGCTCAGCTTGCTTATGACCTAGGCAACAACAACAGAGCAACGCAGTCACCAACACAGCACTGCAGCAGGCTCAAGCAGAGTGTTGGCAACTTGAAGCTCTCCCAGCAAGACCATGCTCCAGCGCTGTTTTCTTCAGCCCTCTGGGAAAGTCCATAAAGGAAGCTGATGTCATCCCTCCCTGGTAGAAGTTCAAAACTCTCTGCAGCCTCATAGGCCAAGGGTACAGTGATGCTTCCTTCCTGGCCAAAGCAGAAAGAAAGAGTCTCAGCCATCTCTGATGACCAGGAAGCAGGATGGCAGGACAAGGAGAGGAGAGAAGGGGTCAGTTCCCAGGAGAACGCAGTGGTCACCAAAGCACACGATCCCACAGGATGATGTGAGATCTCATTAATTGTGCCCACACACTCCGGGCATGTCAGGTTTGAAGAGACTTAGCTGTGCTGCATCACAGTGGGTGCAATGAAGAAGGAAAACACATGGACTGCACAACAGCCCTTAGTCTTACCGGGTCAGTCTTCATTAGAGATGAACATTAATTAATCATAATCATCACCTTAAACTTTCTGGTTGCCCCCAGGCCCTCAGAACTGCACGGTGCATCCTTCCCCTCCACCTCCCAGCCCCGCCCCCCAACCTCCCCCACACACACACTAGAGTTCCCTTCTGTCGCAAGGCTCTCTGTGGCTGGCTTCTACCCACTTCTCACCAGAAGCAATTTCTAAAAGACGGCAGCAATGCTACTGTTTGCCCTTACAAGGTCTGCTGTGCCATAAACATGGAACAACAGCTCCTACCACATCAGATTAGAAGCAGCAGCCCCCGAACATCTGGCATGGAGCCCACTGTTAAGGCAAGTGCGCGAGAGAGAGTTTCCTTTGCTTCTGCGTGGTGATACCATGGTAATAAGAGAAAACAGAAGCTGGTCCCAGGACCAGCCAGGTTGTATTGTCCCTGGTCCTGCCAGGCATGGCAAAGCAGCAATTATCCACACCCCACACATGCTGCCAGGCAAAGCCAAAGTTTCAATCTGTCCTCTTACCAGGAACATAAGCCTTGTCATCGGTGAGGCCATGAAGCTCTGCAAGATTCTTTGAAAGGTGAAACATGGGTCTGCGAACAGTCAGAAGACCATTCTTTCTATCAACAACCTGCTCTGTAACAACGCTGAAGGTCCCAAGTCGAATAACCCTCACGTCCTGTGAACAGAAGCAAAGAGGAGAATTAGAAGCACCGGAGATGGACAAACAGACTGTGCACTTGTCAGAGCATGACCATAGTGCTCTGGGCCCTGCCCACTCCTGGTGTGCAAAGGGGCAAGAGGGAACCCTCTGGAAAGCTTGGGAGAAGCCCTGAAGAAGCCCTTTGGGAGAACTTTCCAGATGCTTTCCTACCCCTCCTCCTCCTCTCCTTCTCCAAAGGGCAAGTAACCATCCCTCACATCCGGAAGATCCATCAACGGGTTTCCAAGAACAGAGATAACCTCAGAAGAATGTGCCAGGCTCCTTCTTTGGCCTTTCACTCTGCCAGAGGGGCCTAGACAAGACCCAGGAGGCCTCGGACCCTTCCTCCAACAGAAACTGGACTGCAGATCTCTCATCAGGGCTGACGGGGAGGAAAAGGCTGGCAGACTCACCTTGTTCCGCACCAGCTGCTCCATAATGTAGGCTGACACACCTCCCCAGATACGCAGACTCTCTGGAAAGCAAGGGAAATACTTGTCATGCTCTGGGTTGGCTAGCTCACAGCTGTTCAGCACACACCTAACCAAGGAGATGACAAGAGCAGGCAGAATCCAAGAGACACCCCCTCCCCCAAACTAACCCCATGCCTGACAGGGACTGCAGAGCTGAGGCAGGCACTGCCTTCAGGCTAGAACCTGCCCTCTGACCCCAGCAGAGGTCTGCACCCAAACGAGAGGCCTGGAGAGGCACAGACATGCAGATCCTGCCACCCAACATCCACAGTGCACCTCCCAGCTCAAGGCCTGCTCTGCCAGGCTGGAGGTTACCAAGGCATCCAGGGGGAAGGACAACACGCAGCGGCTGGGCTGCCACACAGAAAGCCAAGCTGACCTGAGGAAAAGCTTGGGGATTGGCTGCGAGAACATGCAATCCCACAGACTGGCCACAGCCAGTAGGAGCTGCAGGACACTGCAGCCATGCTCAGATGGGTCTCCTTGCCTTGCAGATGCAGCTCTTGCAGGGCAGTCCCCTCCCTAGGATTTCCACCCCACAGAGGACAGTGCTGTGCCTGTGGCAGTGTGGGAGTGCTAATTTCCCCTCTTCCGGATCCCTGCACATACAGGCTCAGCAAGGCCCCCGGAGCAGCTCCAGGCTCTGCATGGCCACTGGAGCAGCTCCACCCCTTTCCCCAGCTGACAGCAGGGGCAGGGGAGGGCCAGGACGCAGCAGCCCTGGCAGTCACATTGCCACCTGCGCCAAAAGGTACCATCAGTCGGGGCTCCTGGGGAACGCAACAGCCCGTCCAGCCACCCTCACAGCCCCAGGGCTTCCACAGCCATGGCCAGAGCCCAGGCTCTTGACAACAACCCTTGTGAAGGAGCTCCCAAAGGCCTTACCCTGGGGAGGGAGTGTTGGCACCCCTGGCCCACGCAGCATCCCGTGGCCAGCATCCCAGAGCTCCATCCTTGTCCTCCTTGCTCTGGCTTCACCCTGCAGCAGGAAGGTGCCTTCCCAGTCGGCTCCTCTCTGCTCTCCTCCTCCTCCACACTTCAGCACAGCCCTTGTGCTGCCCTGCAGCCACCCCTCGGCGGCTCCCGCTCGCGGTCGGCGACTCCTGGCAGCAGAGCAGTGCCGAGAGCAGCCCCAGCGCCTGAGCTCCCCACGGCCTCGCTGGGATGTGTGAGAAGGTGCTGGGGTCACGCGGGAGGTGGGAGATGTTGCTGTGACACGGGATGTCCCCTGTGAGCACAGCCCATGTCACAGAGGGGCAGAGGTGGGGCTGCCCAGGGCTGGCCCTGCAGCACGCAAGGGCTGCACGAGGGGGTTGTGCAGCTGTCCCAGCCCCGACGCAGGCCGTGCCGCAGAGAAAACCCCGCCGGGGTTCCCAGATGGGCTGGGCCCTGCAGCTGCGTTCACCCCAGCCATAGCCCCCATGCGTAGCCAACCTGGCTGTGAGGGAGGGCAGTGGGGCACTGCACTGTGCCCACCTCACAGTGACACAGCGGAGGCTGCTGCCGTGGTGGTGGCAAGGAGGATCTGCCAACTGACTGCATTCCAACCCCTAGCAATGACCTGGCACGGATCAAAGTGTTGTTCTCAGCACTCGAAAAAATGGTTCCTTCCCTTGCCAGTTAGTCTGTTCATGAAACTTGCAGGGAACCACTGTTAAGCACCGTTCAACCTGGAGAGGTGTTTTTGACCTACTGCCTGCAGCAGCACCTTAGGGTCTGGGAGGGAAGGAAACTGATCTGTGAGAGGGATAAACTGCCACCCAGGAAGTCCTTGTGGGAGGACAGCCTGCAGCCCATCCACCTGGGGAGCACTCTTAGCAGATTCCCTGTCCATAGAATTTGGCAGGAGAGTCACGGATGGTGGAGAGGAGGATGCCAGGCTTTGAGAACATAGACACATGCAGGGAACCCATCAGCAATGCTCATCCCCTTCCTGCAGCACCCCTCAATGTAGCCAGCATGGGTCTTCGCTCAGGGCAGTGGTGGGATTCAGCTGGTGGCCCCAGGCACCAAGGTCCATCGGAGATGCCCTGTGGTGTCTGTCCAGCATCTGCTTGCCAGGTCCTGCCTGCTGTAGGCACTTTTGCTGGACACCCAGGCATCTCGTGAGGCTCAGGAGGAATCCATTTAGGCCACTAAATGGAGTACCTGCCCTGAATTATGCTACGTGCGCCACAATGCAGGGGTGTACATGTGTCTAAGCTTCCTAAGGAATGGAGCTCTGAGGGCTGCAGGGAACTCAGTGACTAAGGAGAAGGTTATTTCTCCCAGGCTGGGGCAGCTAGTACATTTCCTATGGCCAGGGAATCCCCCAGCTGATGCCATGGAAGAGGGGGTGTTGCTCATCATTGCCCAGTGTGAGCTTGCAGTCACTTGCACACGGCTTGGATCACCTCAGATTTCACTTAGTGTTTCCATGTGAGCAACTGATTCCTGTCCTCCATTGCCTTGGACTAGAATGGCAGTGGAGACAAGGAGCTTGCATGCACGCATCTCTTTGGTGCACACGGCAGCTGAGGGACGAGCAATCCCAGAACACAAAGTCACTCCTTTGGCTGGGCCTTTGCTCCTGAGCTGCACCAGGCTCCTGGCTCAGAGGGAGCTCACAGTAGCCTGGCAGCACTGCACAGAGCCAGCTCTGGCCAGGAGCAGCTCCTCTGGGAGGGGAGATTTCCTCCGGGAGAAATCCACATGGCCCTTTCCGTGGGAAGTCTCTGGCTGCAGGGCAGTGCTGCTGAGGTTACCAGAGGGCTCATCGAAAACTAGCACATCGCACAGCGGATGGGATCTTTCCTGAGAGCTCTCATCCTCTGCGGTGTGCATCAGGTGGTGTTGCTTCAGGGCAGGCCTTTGCTGCCACATCGCCAGAGGGACGGGGCATCATGGCTACACCCAGCATGCTCCGGACCCCCATAGCTAAGGCAGCACTGTGGATCGGCAAAAGCTGACTCCTGTCCTGCTTCCATGGTAGGACCCGTGAAGAGGCAGTGCCCATAGAGCTGTATGCCCCAGCTCACCAAACCCCTGTGTAGCAGACTGTTCTTGCTGCACTGCTTCTAGAGCGGCACCAGTTATTGGCCTTGTCACACAGGCTGAAGGACCGTGTGGAGCCTGAAAGCAGAGTTGTGGCTGACCCTTGCATGGTGAGGTCACAGCTGCACACACATTTAGTGACAGGGTAAACTCCAGATCTTAACATGTCAAAAAGATGCCTTCAGAAGCAGCTCTAAGAAACGGACTCGCTCACGGGTGTTGCACAGATCTCTGCTTTGAACACACAAGGAGCTATGGCACCTCTGGGAGAGGAGGAAGCCATTCCACTTTCTTCTGCACTTGGGAACTTCTCTCCTTCCACTTCAAGGGCCAAGGACACTCTGGAAAGAGCAGGTGGCATTCGCTTATGGCCAGCACCTTTCCAGAGATTTCAGCCCCAGCTTGCCTCTATGAGACAAAAGAACATCAAGCAAGGAAGCAACGAGGGAGCGTTTGGCTAGCAGGTGATGAAGACAGTCTTAATCACACATAAAGAGGGAAGGATAGTTTTTAGGCACAGACAGCCATCACATTCCTCCCTTTCCAAACTCCCAAGTCCCTTTTCAGGGATGGTCGCTTCCCAGCTGTGCACCCGTGTGCTCCTGCATCCAAATGTAAGCAGAGGCAAGAGACCCACAAAGGTGCTTTGCTTTGACCAAGCAGGAAGCAGCTCAGCAAAGCCTCCCGATGTCAGTATTAAGCTGGGATTGAGACTCCTATTTCTCACTTCCATGGCTAAGTTTCTATTTCTGATCTCCTGCTCCTCGGAGATGTAAATCCAAGAGACGTACCACATACTTCTCAACGCAACTAAGAGCAGATTAAACGGGTGTGTCAGTTTTGTACTGGAAGTCAACTAAGCTTGTGCACTGGGGGCTTTGAAGTGTTAGCCAACAGCTAGGAGGGAAAGAACAGAAGCAGTATAGTGCACTGTGCTCAGCACGGTCCAGAAACAAAACCAGGGACAACAGGAAAGCTCTGTGAAAGTGCCATCCATCAAAGAATGCTCCCCCTCCCTCTGGGAAAAATGACTGGCATGAGTGCATAAAAGGAAGAAGGCAAATATTTATGGTTGCAAATACTCAGTCCTAGCTACTGGAGAGAAATACTGCAAGTGTTACAGAATCACAGAATCAGGGAATGGTTGAGGTTGGAAGGCACGTCTGGAGGGCATCTAGTCTAACCCCCCTGCTCCAGCAGGGTCACCTAAAGGACATTGCACAAGATCAGCCCCAGGCAGGTTTTGACTGTCTCCTGGGAAGGAGACTCCACAACCTCTCTGGGCAACCTGTTCCAGTGCTCTGTCACTCTCCCAGGAAGGAAGTCTTTCCTCATATTTCAGGTGGAACATGCTGTGTTTCAGTTTGTGCCTGTTGCTCCTTGTCCTATTGCTTGTCCCACCACTGAAAAGAGGTCCCTTCCAACCTCAACAATTCTGTGCTTCTGTGTTTCTGTGAGCAGAAGAGTAGCCCCTGACCTGCTGGCTACTCTTCATAAGGCACCCCAGGATATCATTGGCTGCCTTTGCCACAAGGGCACCTTGCCAGCTCATGGTCATCTTGGTGTCCTCTGGGACCCCCAGGGCTCTCTCTGTGGAGCTGCTTCCCAGCAGGTCAGCCCAGGCAAGTATAGGACGCCCCCTTGCCTTCCTCAGATGTGGGGAAGCTGGGGCAGGTGGCACCTGCTTCTGGGATGTTGCTCTGTTTGAGCGGAGCTAGAGCAGCAGTCTAAGGCAAGGGCTGCCTTGGCCAGGGCCCCTCTGCGGTTCTGTGGAGACTGATGCCATGCAGGGACGGGGCCTGGGTCTGTGAGCCATGTGTCGTAACAGCCTCTGGGCTTCCCCTGCTGCCACACAAGTCAGCTGGAAGAGACTTTTCCCAAGGGCTTGTTTTAGTTCGACCTGATGCCCATATGCAGATCTGCAAGGAGTGGTAAATACTGGAAAGCTAGGTAGAGAAGTGCTCCATTCTCAGCAGGTGGCTGGGTGCCTCCGCAGCCTTTCCTCCAACCATCTCATGCCTGTTTTGCCCCTTTCTCCCTTTGCTGTCGGCCCTGTAGCAACCGCAAGCTCTGCAGGTGGGCTTCTCCCTTGTGTTCTTGAGAGCAAGCTTTTGGCCAGGCAGGGAAGCAGCCATGGGATCAGGAAGGGACAGTTAGGATTTACAGTTGCATATCCATAATTAGTGATTGCAGTTAGTAAAGGCAGCAGTAGCATGGTATTTCTCTGGCTTTTATAACCATGGAGATGCCTATCAGTTAGTTTCGTGCAAGGAACAGCAGAGTTTTGGTTAGGAAATGTGGGAGGGATCCTAAGCCATCGGGACAGATGCCACTTCCTCACTGGAGGAGCTGGCGGGGTGGATCTCAAATGTGGGCCAGAGAGCCCAGGAGGGGCAACTCTCCTGCCTTTGCCATGGCCAAACTGCTGGCACTGGCTGGGGCTTCTCTGGGCCAGAGCAAGGAGGAGTGCAAGAGTAAGTTGTGCAAGCTGTCCCACTGTTGCCAAAGGGCTGGTAGAGGTCTGTTGCTTTGCCAAAAAAATTGATGGTCTCACGTGAAAATCCACCATTTTTGTCAGCTAGCTATTGCTGCTGTGAGATGGTATTTAGAGGGAAAGTGGCACACAGAAGCATCTCTCTAGTCAGCCTTCTTCCTTAAGGCATTTGAGACTGCTCCACAGAAGTACACTTGTAAGATGAGGAGCAAGGTCACAATATCTTTGCAAGTATCTTAGGTGTGAATACTTGTGGTGTGGTGGTCTTTGGAGAAGGGCAGGCGAGTTCTTGGGAGCTGACTGTCAAGGGACTGAGTCCTTCCCATAGCAGATCTGTTTGGAGGAGTGCCTTGGAATGGGAGCAGCAAGGCAAAAATGCCCTGCAAGGGATGCGCAGCCTGGGTCTCTTTTCCTTCCACGTGCAGTCTCTGCAAGTTACCCACACCATCCTGCTGTAGCATGACCTGTCTCTGATGCAATGGGGAAATAAAAAAGCACCCCATGTGTAGACAAATTGTGCTAGATGTGGTGTGTTTAGGTGCTGACACTGCTGACCCTGGCAAGGTGGCAAGGTGCCGGATTTTGCCTGCACTTTCTGGGGGTGTGAGGAGCCCCACGTAGCTGTAGCTGCATTGCTCGGAGTAGCTGGAGTCAAGGCAGTGGTGGTGAGCACATCCATCCTACCACTAGCCTCCCAGCTGTTTGGCATGCATGCCCCCTCTCTTCTTGAAGCATTTTACCACTGGCTCCATTTGGGAAGGCCTAAATTCAAGAGCTGTGTCATGGCACGTACTGCTCTGGTGATGGCTCAGTACCACGTTTTCTCCTCTGCCATCACCCCCTGAATTCTCAGAGGATGATCAATAGCAAATGGCAAGTCATCATCAAGGCCAGGGCCCAGGTCTCTGTGCTCCCTGGATGACTGTCAGTACCAAGAAAGGGAAATGGCATCCTGTTGTCCTCATGTAGGTGCTCCAGGGCAAAGGCTCACAGCTCAGATTGCAGGAAAGGCAAGACCAATTTCCCCTTTTCTGATTTGTGCCTAGAGTGACAGAGTGGAGATGTCCGAGGACCTAGAGAGAGTCTTGGCAGGAGATGAAAGCTGTTTGTAGAAGACTGTTATGTTTGGAGAGATAACAGCATAATCAAGGGACTTGGGAGTGGCCCAAGTGAGCTTCTGCTCTGGGAGGTTTTGCACTTCCCAGTCTCTTGTGACTTGGCAACAGATAGGGCAGTAGCAGGTACGTCGATGCCGTTTGCACTTGTGAGGCGAATTGTGCCTCTGAACCTGGCAGGCCAACAGCACGCCCCTAGCTTTGGTGATGATGGTGAGGTCCCGTGTGTCTCAGCGCCTCATAAACAGGGAGCAGGCCCATTGCTGCTGCTTGTGCTTTTGCGGTCAGTTGTGCATCAGTATGTGATTGGCAACCAGCACGCACATTGCTGCTGTTTGTGCTTGGTTAGGTCAATTGTGCCCGAGTCCCCAACAGGCCAGGAGCAGATCTATGGCTTCATGGCTGACTGTGAGTGAGGTCACCTCAGCCTCAGTAGCTGGCAGTTCAGCTCGATCCGTATTGCTGATGGTTGTGTTTTTGAAGTCACTGGGCATCAGGATCTGCTAGGCCACCAGCAGCCATATTGCTCCCTTTTGTCCTGGACAGGTGACTTTTGCTTCAAGGAAGAGCATCAAGCACCTTTCTGCTTTTGTGCTTGTGAGGTCCCTTGTGCCTCTGTGCCTCATAGGCCAGCAGCAAGCACATGGCTTCAATGCAGGCTCTGAGGTCACTTCTGTTTCAGCATGTGAGAGGCCAGTGAGGGGCATGTGGCTTCTGTTCTTGCTTGTGCGGTCACACTTGATTTACTATCTGATAGGGCAGCAGATTGCATATGGCTTTGGTGAAGACTGTGAGGTTACCGCTTCCTGAGAACGGGATAGGCAAGCGGCAAGCAAACTCCTTTGAATGCACGTGAATACACGTTCTTAGGCTGCTTGTACACTCGTAAATGGCAAGGAAGAGGCAGACATGTCACTGCTGTTTGTGGTCGTGAGGTCCCCGGTGCCTCAGTGCCTGACAGGGCAGTGCTAAGCCCCTGGCTGATGTTAGTGCTGGTGAGGTCACTTCTGCCTGAGCCCCTCCGAAGCTTGTGCCAGGCTCACGGCTGGCGTTCGTGACTGTAAAGTCACTTGTGCGCCAGCGCCTGCTAGGCCAGTGCCAGGCCCATGGCTGCTGTTTGTGGTGGCAGAGTCACTTGTGCCACAGTGCCTGATAGGGCAACGCTCGGACACTGGCTGCTATTTCTGGTTGTGAGGTCACTTCTGCCTGAGGCCCTGATAGGCCAGTGTCAGGCCCATGGCTGATGCTTGGGATTGGGAGGTCACTTTGGCCTCAGGGCCTTACAGGCCTGTCTGGGCCCATGGCTGAGGTTAGTGGTTGTTTGGTCACCTGTGCACCAGTGCCTGATAGGCCAGTGTCAGGCCCATGGCTGGTATTAGGGACTGTGAAGTCACTTCTGCACCAGGGCCTGATTGGCCAGTGCTGGTCACATGGCTCCTCTTTGTCGTTGTTAGGTCATTTCTGCCTCAGTTGCTGACAGGGCAATGCGAGGATCCTAGCTGCTATTAGTGCTTGTGAGGTCACTTCTCCTGAGGCCCTGATAGGCCAGTGCTAGGCCCATGGCTGATGTTAGGAGCTGTGACATCACTTGTGCCTCATTGCCTTATAGGCCTGCTGCTGTTGTTGGTTGTGAGGTGACTTGCACACCAGTGGCTCAGAGGCCAGTGCTGGTGATGTGATTGATGTTTTGCTTGTGAGATCACTTCTGCCTGAGCCTTAATTGCCAGTGCTATGGGCATTGCTGCTGTCAGTGGTCGTGAGGTCACTTGTGCCTTGGTGCATGATAGGTCAGTGCCAGGCACACAGCTGTTGTTTGTGCTTCTAAGGTCACTTCTGCCTGAGGACCTGATAGGTCAGTGCTAGGCCCATGGCTGGTGTTTGTGGTGTGAGGTCATTGTGCTGCAGTGACTGACAGGCTGGTGTTAGGCCCCTGGATGTTACCTGTGGCTGTTCCTCAGTGCCTGATAGACCAGCGGTAGGTTCAGAGCTGCTGTTTCAGATGTGATGTACCTTATGGCTCAGTACCTAACAGGCTGGTGCTAGGCATGTGGCTGCTGTTTGTGACTGGGAGGTCACCTCTGCCTCAGTGTCTGATAGGACTGTGCGAGGCCCATGGCCGACGTTTCTGGTTGTGAGGTCACTTGTGCAGCAGTAACATCTCTGAGGGCGGTAGGCCTTTGGCTGCCTTTTATGGCTCTGCGTTCTCTTGTGCCCCAGGGCCTGACAGGGCAGCGCTGGTCATCTAGCTGTTTTGTGTGGCAGTGAGATCCCTTGTGCCTTGGTTCCTGACAGGCCACTACTAGGTTCTTGGCTGCTGGTTTTGGCTGTGAGGTCACTTGTGCTCCCAGAGCACAGGGCTGGTCACATAGTTGAGGTTTCTGCTTGTGAGGTCACTTCTCCTGAGGCTGTAATGGCCAGGGCTGTGGCCCTTGCTGCCTGGTTTGATTGTGAGGTCACTTGTGCCTCACTGCCTGATAGGCCAGCACTGGTCACATGGCTGGTGTTTGTGGTTGTGAGGTCACTTGTGCACCAGTGCCTCATAGGCCAGTGCCACGCTCACGGCTGCTGTTTGTGATGGGGAGGTCCCTTGTGCACCACCTCATAGGCCACTGCTGGTCATGTGCTAGCTCTTTATAGTTGTGAAGTCACTTGTTCCTCAGTACCTAACAGGCCAGTGCTGGTCACATGGCTACTGTTTGTGGTTATGATGTCAGTTCTGCCTGACGACCTGATGGGCCAGTCGTAGACCTATGTCTGCAGTTTGTGTTTATGAGGTCACTTGTGCACCAGTGCCCAATAAGACAGTGCCACGCACAGAGCTCTTGTTTCTGCTTGTGAGGTCACTTCTCCTGAGCCCTCATAGGCACATCCTGGTCACTGTGCTTGTGAGGTCAGTTCTGCCTCAGCATCTGATTTGCTGGTGCTGGGCCCATTGCTCCTCATGGTTCTTGGGAGGTCACTGGTGCCTCTGGCCTGATTGGCCAGTGGTGCTCATGTGCTTGCTGCTTGTGCTGTTGGATTGCTTCTGCCTAAGGCCCTGATTGGCCATACCGAGGCCCTTGGATGGTGTTTGCGGTGACAAGGTCACTTGTGCCTCGGTGTCTAATAGGCCAGTACTAGGCCCACGGCTGCTGCTTGTTGCTGTGAGACCATTTCTGCCTGAGGCCGTGATAAGGCCGTGCTGGTCATGGGGCTGGTACTTGTGGCTGTGACATCGCTTCCACCAGAGGCCCATGGATACGTTTGTGTTTGTGAGGTCTCTTCTTCCTCAGTGCCTGATGGGCCATTGCTGGTCATGTGGGTGCTGTTTGTGGTTGTGAGGACACTCGTGCCCCAATGACTGGTAGCCAGTACAGTGAGGTCCCTTGTGCCTTAGTGCGTGATAGGACAGTGCCAGGCACACAGCTGCTGATAGTGGTTCTGAAGTCACCTCTGCCTGAGGCCCTGACAGGCCAGTGGTGGTCATGTGACTGCTGTTTGTGGCTGTGAGGTCACTTGAGCCTCAGTGCTGCGTAGGCTGGCCCTGGCCACATGGCTCATATTTGTGGGTGGTAGGTCCCTTGTGCCTCAGTGCCTGATAGGTCAGTAGCAAGCACAGGTTTTCTATGCAGATGGGAGATTACTTCTGCCTCAATGCCTGATAGGCCATGAGCAGGCACATGGCTTTTAAGCTGACCTGGAGATCACGTTTTCTCAGTAGCTGATAGTCCAGGCACAGGAACATTGTGCGTGTTGTCTTTCTGAGCTCGGTTCTGTCTCAGGACATTGATAATATTTTCTGTTTTCTGGTTTTCATTTGTGGGCTCTGTCGATGAGCATCAGGTGTGAGGTTTTGCCGGTGATGCTCACCAGGGAGGTACTAAAACCAGGGCAGCATGAGTCAGGGGAGCTTTCTTAGGAAATGTAAAATGGGTTCACCGCTAGTGGAAATTCTGGAAGACTGCTATAAAATAAATATACTTCAAATGTCAGTAAGGGTAGAGTAATCACCCTCCATCAGGAAGAATGGCCACTGCAGACTTGAGAAGGGGACAACCTCTGAGTATGGCCTCTGGGTGGTTCATTTGGAGGGTGGGAATTGGTCTACTGGTATATTTCGGATAACTGGGCATTTATGCATCCTGGGGGATTCAGAGATTGAAGTCAGGGAAGACGCAGGCCTGTGCAGCAAATGCTGCGAGACATGAGGAATAGCTCTGCTCCTGCTTCTCCTCCCTCTGAACCTGCTTCTGCTCAAGCTTCTAACCTATATTTGTCACTTCCCATGGCAAAATAGTATGCCACTTTGCAAGCGCCTATGACTGGAGCTCTGATTCCTAAGCCAGGTGTGGGCAGGCCAGTGACACCAGTCCAGCAGCCGCCCACACTGGTCCTTTGTGTCTATGTTTATTGGCCATGGGCTCTGGGAGATCTAATTCAAAGGGCCCAGCAAATGCCCCAGGTGCAGGAAGACCTACAGAAGGCAGCTTGACTGCTTTCTACAAGAGTAGAGGGACAGCTCACTTTTGGGGAGGGGTGGATGTTCAAGTCTTGTTACAAGAGATCTTTCAGCCAGAGGATAGGGAATGAACATTGGGAGAGGGATAAGGAATTGGCAGACTGAGATGGAAACCGTCAACCTTGACCAGGAGTAGATCCACATCGAGATTCTAATACTACAAATGATTGGGTAGCATGTGAAACTGAGTGTCAAAATCCAGTCTTAGCAGTAAGAACTGCAGGACTAATGGCCATTAACTCAGGAGAGGTACTTTCATTAGCAAAAGCGTGAGGAACACCTGAGCAATTTTTGGAGTAGCTTGCGTCAAACCCCATTAAGCTCTGGAGGAATGTCTGTGAGAAATATTAATGGAAGGCTGGCAGTGAGTGCATTTGTCCTGCCAGCAGCCCCAGGAATCCAGGAGTATTTCGGAAAGCATGTTCTATGGTGGCAGGGAGAGAATCTACAGAAGGTACAATCGTTAGCAACTTTCCTATACAGTGGAAGGTCAGAAAGAGAAGGGAAAACTACAGCAGGAGGAAGCGAGTATGTTGGTCACAGCATTAAGAGGAATTCGAAAGATGCAAGGAAGGGGAATAAATGTGAGAGGATGAGGCCCAAGAGGACGAGGGACCAGAGGAGCAGGAATGGGTTTAAAACAGAAACCTTTTCCTGGGAGGCTGAGCAGGGAATGGAGCCTGGGGTTGCTGATTTGATTCCAAATGGAATTACAGTATAATGGCCTTCCCTTGTAATACCCCTGCACTGCCTGTCAGGAAATCAGAATTGGACCCCCATGGGAACACTGGCATTCTGTTGGAATGATGCTGTGGAAACCCTCCAAGAGCCAACAACACTCAAGGACAAGGGAGAGAGGATCTTGGGAAACAGTATTGCAAAAGACAACTGGCTCCAGCTGAATTACCATGAGGAAACCACAACACTTTGAAGAACGTCAGGAACAGAGAGGACAAAAACAGCAGAATAACCCAGAGGAACCTACAAGTTCATTAGGGCTTATTAACCTATTAAAGTGCACTCCCCAAAATAAATAATGAGATGGTAATGACATGATAATGATGTTACCACCTTCTTCTCTGCTTCCTATGCTAATTAACATGGATGTTAAAGCACAAGCACAGAGCAAGAATGTGATGTGATAAAACTGTAACCAACAGAAAAATCTGTATAAAGTACTTCCTGAAAAGTGTTTATAGATAAAGAATGAGAAAGGGAGAAGGTGTGCTAGCTTTGTGGATCTACCACCTAGCACCCATCCCTGTGCAGAAATGAAATAAACAAGTATCTCGATCCTGTGTGTCTGCTGGTTGCTTGCACATCTGGTAAAAGAACCCAGTTTGGGGACAACACTGGTACGGCCCAGCCATGCGATCATGCCTCTGGGTCCACATGCCCGTCTGTGCTCCTTTTCCCATGGAACAGTCTGGCTTGCTTGCATTGCCTATCTCCTCAAAATCTGCTGCATTTTCCCATGCAGTAGGTGTGCTCTGACACTTTGTCTCTATGTACGATCTGGTCAATATAGTTTTCAGTTTAAAGCCTGTTTGCATGTGTTCATACATGTCTGTCTGCATGGATACATAGTTATTAGTTACATGGCAGCCTATTCGACCTGGCTCTGTATTCTCTTCCAAACTTCCTTTTCACCAGCACCTGGCAAGCCCAGAGGACAGCACCAGCTATCACTTAGGCTCCACATGGCCAGGTATGCTGGGAGGCTGCTGGAGACTCCCTGGGAGCTCCATTTACAACAGCCTTACAGATAGTCCAGCACATGCAGCAGGTTTTTGGCTTGTGCATTCAGATGGGTGCGGACATATATTATTCAGTTTCATTTCATTTGCCCTTTCCAGGTTCCCTTTCACTTCTGTGCCCTTCAAGCACCCAAATGCTGTGCTTTCCCCAGGAACTGGATACTAGTATTGCAAGAATGCCATACCTGAATCTCTGAAGAGCTGCTTCTGTAGAACTGAAAACATTTATGGTGGCTGAGTCAAGACACTCACCTGGAGGTAGCCGTCCCCCACCTCCTGCACACACTGACTTAGTAGACAGATGTATGGCTTTGCCTAGAGGATTAATCCAGTGATTTATTTATAGCCCGAGTCTGGTGCATGCCAGGTTTGGCAGGTAAAAGGAATACAAGATCCGTTCACTAAAAGTATACCTTCTTACAGGGTGCCATTGCAATATATCCTTGTTAGAGTGTTCATCGTAGATAGTGATGTAGCATTTCAATGCCTTCTCTCAAAGGACAGCTCTTTCTTCATACGGGCCAAAGATTGTCCAGTTGGCAGCTACATTCCATCTTGTGTCTCAGTAACTCTGAGAAGACAACTCCACCAATTTCCATCGGCAGGCTTCAGGAGGAGTACAGCCTTCACCTCCTCAACTTCTGAGAGCTGCCATTAAAGGAAGGAGGTTAAACCTGGAAACAGTTTACTCTCCAGCTGATGGGGTTTCCTGGAAGATGGAAATCCAGAACTCAGCTAGATGTGTTTATCCGCAAATGCCATGACTTAGAGAATATTGGAAAATTTATCCTTAAGAAACTACTGAAATTATGGCTTGTCAACAGTTTCAGGCATCAAGGCAGGTCCCTCTTCTGACAGAAGGCTCCCGTAGTCGAGGGCTAAGCCCCCAGGTCAGGGATCAGTGCTGGCCCTGGGAACAGCTCTCCATTTCCTCCGGATGAGAGATGTCATCTCACTCGCTGATGGAATAGTCCAGTAGCCAGGCTGTTAGCTTTCCACGTCCCCTTTCCCAAGAAGATGAGACAAAAATGGATTTAGGATAGAATTGTTACTATAGGCCTCATCAAAGAGTTTGACCAAGCCCTTCAGTTCAAGTAAGGGCACCTCAAACATGGAGGTCTTGGAGCCCCAGCTGGAAGGCATTCTTGCCGTTCCTCCAGACTTCATCACAAAACGTTGACTAATGCTGACCCACTACCAAAAGGGGAAAGGGGGCAAATAGGAGGGCAAAAATCTAAGGGCAACAGACTCGGGGCCAAAACATCCAGGAGGGCCAAAAAATCCTGAGGGGAAACGTAAATAATGACAGAAGAATGGGAAAAAAACATGCAGAGCTGGAAAATAAATGAGACAAAACGGGAAAATGGTAAAACAGGAAAAATGAGAAAACCAGAGAATCAAAAGAAACAGGCAAACATAGGACAAATGGGGGCAATGGGGACAAACAGTAAAAAAGGGAAGAAACAAAGAGACCGAGAAAAACAGGGAAATGAAGAGAAAATGGGGACAGGGGGTGTAAATCAGGAAAACATCAAGGGAAAAAGAAAATTAAAAAAGACACCCCCCCAAAACCCTAAAAATGAAAAAAATAACCCCAGCACTCTCCCAAAAAGCTCCGAAAAAAACCCTGAGAAGAAAACTGAGAAAAAAAAAAAGAGAGAGAAAAGAACAGAACAGAAGACTCGAAGAACAGAGAACAAAGGTAGAAAATGAGCAGGGAGAAACACTGGAGAGGGGAAGAGAAGAAGAGTAAAGCAGAAAATAGAAATAAATAAAAGAGGGGAAATCCACAGAAAAGAGGAATTCCCCCCCCTCCCCAAAAAAGGGGGGGAAATGGGACAAATGGGGTTAAAGCAAGGAAATAAGGGGGGGGTGAACATAGAGAAAACATCAATAAAATATCAAATAAAGAAGAAAAATGTAAGAAAAGCAAAAGCAAAAAAAAAACCCACAAGACGTGAGAAAAAAGAAAATACACATGTACCATGAGATTAAAAAAAAAGGGGGCGGGGAATGAGCAAGGGAAAAAAGCAGTGTGGGGGAGGGCAGGAAGCACCGCGAGGGAGGGTGGAAAAAAAAGGAAAAAGGACATTTGGGAAAAATGGAGAAAAAGCAAGACATTGACAGATATTACTCAAGTATATGAATCTCTCTTTGCTTTTTTATCTTAGAGTTCACACAATAACACAATGGCAGAGCTTCAAAGGGACCTCTGAGATCAGCTAGTCCAACCCCGGCTCAAGCACGGTCACTTAGCACATGTTGCCCAGGAACCCGTCCAGATGGCTCTGAGTATCCCCAAGGAAGGAGACTCCACAAGCTCTCGGGGAAACCTGTTCCACTGCTCAGTCACCCTCACAGCAAAGAGGGTTTCCCTTTTGTTCAGGTGGAACGTCCTGTATTTTATTTTGTGCCCGTTGCCTCTTGGCCTATCGCTGGGCACCACCGAAAAGAGCCTGGCCCCACCCTCTCTACAACCTCCTTTCAGATCCTTACACACATTGAGAAGATCCCCCACCAGCCTCCTCTTCTCCACGCTGAAGAGTGCCAGCCTGCTCAGCCTTACCCTACATGAGACATGCTCCAGACCCTTCAGCATCTTAGAAGGCTTTGGCTACACTTGCTCCAGTAGCTCTCTGTCTCTCTTGGACCGGGCAGCCCACAACTGCACACACTACTCCAGATGTGGCCTCGAATAACAGGGCAGCAGGATCTGCACGGAGCACCCAGGAGGGGAGAACAGCAATATCATTCTGGCATGCAGGAGTAACCACAAGAATTTCTGCTCTAAACCCGAGTTCGGGTAATGTGGAAGTTGCCGCAAATTCTTATCTGCATACACAACTGAGTGCCTCAGCCAATTACACATTAATGAGCCACAATTAAAACCATGAAGAAAGGAGTATTTTCCCAGCAGGTATGGAAGGATTCCTACTGGCTCCTACTGGCACTTGAGGGGCACCATAGGAAGTTCTGTGGGTAATTCTGTAGTCCGATTTAAAAAAAAAAAGGGAAGTGAGATTCCAACAAAAAGCAACAAAGGCAGGCTATGAAGATGCTCCAGAAAGGAAGTGCCAATCATTCCAAAGGGCACTAGGGGAATTTAATTGGACATAGCCAAACTAAGACAGAGGAAACAGGACTGTTTTACTATCAAAGTTGCTCTAGGGACACAGAACCAGTTACCCTCACAAGCAAGGCTGCCACAAGGACAAATACCCATCAAGTTGCCATCAGGAAATGCCCTTTGGACTTGAGAAGGCCTCAGATCCTTGAAAAGGAAATTCTTGAATTCAGTCAAGGAAATATTTCACAAGGGAACTTAAGTGCATTTATAAAATCAGTGCTGGCATACATTTGCCTGGAACAGGCGACTAAACTACAGGACCCAGGAGATTCTTTCGGAGGGCATGAGGTGTCAAGGAAAAACAGGCCAATAGGAACCCAAACCTGAGGCACAAGGACAGGCACGGGAAGCGAAGCAGTGCCCTCTTAGCCTGTAGGCTCACCCCACTGCCCAAGCACACATCCTTCTTTTGTGCAGGAGGAATGAGACAACTTAGCACCTGAGGAGCAAATCAGAGCAGACTAAAAGCCGCTTGTGCCTCTGCGATGGAAGGCATCAGGCAATCTTCTTGCCTCTTTCAACCCCAGCCATCATTTGGATAAGTTCCTGACTGAAAACCCAAGTCCCCAAATAGCTGTTCCTAAACAGTGCCCATTCCAAAACCCCACAACAAAGCAATGCAGAGAATGCAGCACAAGGTGCATATACCAACTTCTCACTGTTATTTCACATGTTCTGAGGAAGGAGGTGGGGCCTCCCTGATTAGAGGATACTTCCAGTATGGTAATACTTATCAACTTGTAAGTTACAACAAGACAGGAAAAATAAAAGTTCTCTCAGGCTGTGACACTCTTTGGAAGAAGCCATTGCCATGAAACTAGCACTAGTATTTCTCATAGCAAAATCCATTACTCACACATGTCATTACTCTTCATGTCATGTGCTGGTCTGGAGTTTGAACTTAGAGAGGTTCCTAAAAGCTCATGGGGAGGGGTAAAAAAAAGAAAAGAGAGAGCGAGTGAGAGAAGCAGCAAATGTTCCTTTTTGACAGATAATTAGAAACAAGCGTTTGAGAATTTGCAATTACACACTACACTTAGGTTCCTTCTTCCCTCCTGCTAATGCAGTGAAAAAGTCAAAGAATTTGAAAAGAAAACTCACGTACAGCAACAACGCGTATGAGAATACTACTGCACTGCAGCAAGTGTCACCTCCTCCTTCAATTAGCAAAGGTTCCTTGGCGTGTGGACGTCCTCAGGGGTGGCAGTGAGGTTCAAAGCACTGCTCATGATCTCCCCTGGCCTGCCTTCCTCCAGTGCAGCACTGAACCCTCTCACCATGGCCTGAGGAGGAAAAAAAAGAGTTATAGTAGAAAGGATTTACAAGGGAGGGTACTGAGCACACGAACCTGGGTGCAGCAGTAAGCTGAAACAAGGCCCACTAAAAAGCCTGTCAGGTTAAAGGCTGGAAACTGTCAGAGTGTTTCAGAGCAAAAGACCATGGGCTTCCTCAGCCTGCTGCTCAGGTAGCAACAGCAGCCTGGTTCTTTGCCTCACTCTCCTAACCTGGAAGGGTATGGTTGCTTTCAATTGTACTTCCTTCCGCAGTAACAGGGGAAAGAGAAGAAGTGGACAGAAAACACGAGGACTAGCAAACACAAGAAAGCAGCTCAGGAATGAACACAGGAACAGCAAAGGCCTCTTGTGCCACATGATGCTGCAGCCCTCCCAACACTGAGGCCAACCACAGCAGCCAACCACAGCAGGCATTCCCCACACCAAGGCACCAAAGACACGAGCCTGGAAGAACTTGAGGCTGGTGAGTTTTACAGGGAGCTGAGCTGACAACACAAGGGGGAACAGATGACAACACTGGAGTCAGGCAAGCAGAACACCATGGTGGGCATTTGACCGGCTGCAATATGGCTGAGGGCATCCAAGTGTGCTTAAGGCAGGCACACAACGCATGGGCCTGCTGGGATAAAATGCTCCGATCTGCAATAGCATCTCCTTCTAGGTTGCAGCTGGGCTCACAAAATGCAAAAAGAAATCCCCTTTTCCTCAGGCTGCAGCATGACTCTGCAGGCTTTGGTGAACCCTTGATGTGCTAACCCTTTGCAAGGCAAGTGCTAGCAAGCTGTTTGACTAGCAGACAATGCAAAAAGCCTTCCGCCTGCATAACAGTGCTACAAGGATATTTTGTGCACACAACCAACCAGCCAGCACACTCCTCTCTTTCCAAGTTTACAAGGTCCTTTTTCAGGGAGGGCCACTTTCAAACTGGGGCCCCAGCTACTACTGTTTCCAAATTTAAACAGCGGCCAGAGAGCACCAACATTGAGTGGTTTTGACTTTAAGAACGTTAAGAAAGCTCTGCAAAGCCTCCCTACATTGGTATTAAGCTGAGACTGAGATCCCTGTTTCTCACTTCCAGGGGTAAGTTTCTAGTTTGGATGTCATCCTCATCAGAGATCAAAGTCCAAGACATGTACCTCACAACAAAAGTCAGAGAAGACAAAACACGTGTTGCAGGCTTGTACAGTCAGTCAACTGAGCCTGTGCACTGCGGGCTTTGAAGGATAACCCAACAGGTAAGAGGGAAAGAATTGAAACAGCAGAGTACAGAGTGCTCAGAACGGCACAGAAACAAAACAAGCAGCAGCAGGCCACCTCTGGGAAAGTGTCGCTTGCTGAAGAATGCTCCCCTTTCCCCTATTGAAAAACTACTGGCAGCAGAGCATTTCTTCACTCTACAACATACAAGGAAGAGTGCAAACATTTATGGCTGAGTATACACAATCATCATTCCCTAAAAATGAACTGATAAACACAAGGTTACCTCCGCACTATCTTGTTTCACTGGTTTGTCCTGGTCACACACATTTGCTGCTGGTCTGTAATGCCTGAGAGAAGCAGAGAAAGACAGAAATGAGCTATTTCTGTATCCGTACTCATCTTGAGTACTGCATCCAGTTCTGGGCTCCCAATACAAGAGAGACAAGGAGCTACTGGAGAGAGTCCAGCGGAAGGCTACAAAGATGATCACAGGACTGCAGCATCTGCCTTATGAGGAATGGCTGCAAGAGCTGGGCCTGTTTAGCCTGGGGAGGAGAAGACTGAGGGGGGATCTTATCAATGTGTACAAGTATCTGAAGGGAGGGTGTCAAAGGGACGGGGACAAACTCTGCTCAGTAGTGCCATGCAGCAGGTAAAAACTGAACCACAGGAAGTTGCGCCTGAATATGAGGAGGAATTTCTTTCCTGTGAGAGTGACAGAGCACTGGCACAGGTTACCCAGGGAGGTTGTGCAGTCTCCTTCTCTGGAGAGATTCAAAGCCCACCTGGATGCAACCCTGGATAACATGCTCTAGGTGACCCTGCTGGAGCAGGGAGGTTGGACTACATAATCTCCAGAGGTCCCTTCCAACCTTATTCATTCTGTGATTTGGTGTAATGAACCAGCAAACTAGCAAATTAAGCAACTAGGAAATTATTACTTTGGGCTAGGCTGCAGGGAGAGGATTACCTGCTTCTTGGCTTCTTTGATTTTTTTTTTAACACCTAAGGAGCTCCTACAAATACCCTTACTTTCACAAAGAAGCTCCGCCATCATCAAAGAAACAACAACAACAAAATACACCCACCCACCAAACAGTTACAAAGGGATTATCGAAGAGACTTCTCTAAACTCTACACTGATTGCAGCAAAGGGCTCCTAAGGGGGCACAAGGAATTTATCATCCACCAGCACTGCAAACAGCCAGACACTGCAGAGGTCACCACTATGACAACATGAGTCAGTCTACACCTAGAAATTTCACTACCACTCTCAGGCCTCTCTCATGCACTTTAACATGCATCCTCCCTTTCACAAAATCCTGACAAAGCCACTTCTGCCAATAAATAGCCAGAAGGGATTTTTCTCTCCCATTTTTTTCTTTCCCCTCCCTTTTCTCAGACAGAGCTTGTGCTAATCCATAGCTTCCAACAGAAGCTATTGTACCACAAATGCACTGGCTGATTTAGACTTCTGACCAAGGGATTTGAACACTTTCAGGTGAAATGCTCTTGCTGCTGCTCATGAGGAGAGGCACACAACCAGAAAACAGTGCAGTCCAGGTCACTCGACTGATTTTCAATCCATCCTGCTGGCACTGGAAATAGCGGGTCCTCCCATACTCACTCACCACAGACAGTATCATGCCTAGGGCTAGCCCCCACGACACCTCCGCAGGCCCCTGGCCACACACACACAGTCACAAAGAGACAAGAAGGGATGAAAGTCCACACAGTTGCAGTAATCATGGTTCAGCAGTGGAACCAGAGTTTCCAAGGCACATGCCACCTAAGAACACTAAGGCATATCATCTAACTGAATAATGTGCAACTCCTGATCTTTACTTCTTTCCCAAAGTCTGGCCAGGGTCAGAAATACATGCCACCACGCTGAGGAGAAAACAGGCAAAACAGGGTTTGGCAGCATCAGGGAAGCCTCTCAGAGACCCAGTGCCCTGCACTCCAACGTTATATTTCCAGTCCCTAAGTTCCTCCCTTCACGCACCTCATGGATCATCTCCAAACACGGGAAGGTCTCTCCAGCAGCAGCTACTGCCACCACTGCAGCATGTCAGCAACACCCCACACCTCCCCCAGGCAACACACTGCTCACACACAGCTACTTCTCCCTCCACACCAACTTCAGCCTCTCTCTCACAGGCCACCCAGTAGAGGCCCCATCGAGCACCCAAGGTTTCTGCTGTTACTAACAACAGACCACCCCAGCCTAGATGTAAAGCTTGCCTCCTTCCTCAAGGAAAGCAACACCCTAAACATTACTAAGCCAGCTCAGGTCGGGAGGAAACATGCAAATCTCTACCTTCTGTAACATCCAGAAAAAGAGAAGCAACTCACAGGCACCCACTTAACATCCTGCCAAAGGAGGCCTCAGGAGCCAGGTCTTTCAGTAAGTCTCAGCTGCACATTTCTCACCTGGCAGTGAGGAAGGCAATGCTCAGCTGAAGCATTTGGAAGCAGATACAAAGATGGAGGCTTGCAAGTAGTTCTGCTTCAGGAACAGAGCCTGAAAGCTGTTGCCAAGGTTTCTTCTGCTTGCTTGCCAAAAGACTAGGCAACACTGTATGGATTCTTCAAACCTTCTTCAACAAAAGCACTTCTCTTCAACACTTTTGCTCCCAAACCCTGCTGGTACCATCACTACAGGACCATCTCTCTTTTGTGTCAGGTGCACAAAAACTTCCTACAACAGAACTGAGATCCTTAGCTGCAGCTTTCATATATCTGCTGTCAACAGGCTACTCAAGCCAAACAGAAATCATTGGGGGATAGGTGGTAAACATAAATCTATGCTTATAAAAATACATTCTCATTCAGCAGGGTCTATTTCAAAAGTAAAACTCAAGCAGGCAGAACATGTGTGTGACCTCCAGGCTAACCTTTGACAAGACACAGGTTTCTGCCAAGCTCTCTTCAGTCACAGCTGGCCAGCATCTGCCTGCCAGCAGACAGAAAGAACACTACAACTTTCTCAAGGTGACATTCAGGGATGACAACAGCTTAAATACCTGGCTGCAGTAGTAATACCCGCTCTTGCACAGAAGCACCTCTTTCTCCAGCTTCAGGAGAGCACTCACCATCCAGGAGACCCTTGTCCTGTCCTTATCAAACATTCTGGGGGCCAGAAGTCGACTGACCATACAGGAAAAGCCATTTTCTCTTCAGATTCAAGAATGAATGGAGATAGCTTGGATTTGCTAAAGCAGCCACAGCCAGGGAACACGAATGGCTGCAACACAGAAGCAAGAAAAAAATGTATCTCTGCTTAGATACCTCTGCCTCCCACAGCAATGCACACCTTCTACTCCGGCTTTAAAAGCAAGGACAGTGCCTGTTTGTGGCCATCCTTTTACTTTCCTCCCAAGCAACTGTAAGAAGAGAGGAAGCTACCAAAAAAGCACTGGAGCTCTACATATACCTACCTCAGGGCTCAGGCCCTGCTCTTTTCACAGCCCTCTTCTTTCCTCATTACTGCAGAGGACAGACTGCTAAGGTTTGTAATCTAAAGCTGAAAAGAAATCAAAATTTCACACGCTAATCACAAAACCTGCTGCACTGCCCCAGCGCTCTACAGCAGCAGCTCCTGCCTATCTACTTTCCCCACCAGCTTCCCCACCCACACCCAGGGTGTGTCAGCTTTCCACCAGGGGAGAACATCCCGGGGCAGAAGCAGCACAGGAAGCAGCTGCCCTGTTCCTCTCCCTCCTCCCTTGATTCCTGGGGGGTCACTAGTGCTGCAGCTCTCACACCTCAGGGCTTCTCAGCACCTGCCAGGCCGCAGCATGCGCTGAAAACCCCCCCTGTGTCCCCGGGATGCTCACAGGCAGCAGCTGCCCCCAGCACAGTGCAGAGGTTTCTCTCTCTCCCCTCCCATCCCCTCCCCTCCCGCAGACTCTCCCAGGGCCCTGGGGCAGCAGCATTTCCCCACACACCAGCACCAGCAGCCATGCCCACACAGGCCCCGCCCCCACACCCGGAAGTGACGCCCCTCACACCAAGGACTCTCCCACCCCACGCTCCCCCATTGGCTCCCATTGGACGTGGCCTCCTGGGGCGGGACACCAGGGAGGGGCAGGAGGGAGGCAGCAGTGCGCGTGCGCTGTGAAGGGCCGGGTGGGGAGGGGCGGGGAGGGGCCCCGAGGGGAGGGGCCCCGAGGGGAGGGGAGGGGCGTGGCAGAGAGGGAGGGGCGGGGCCGGGCAGGGCAGAGCATGCGCAGTGGCCCAGAGGAGGGCGGTGAGGGGCGGGGCGGGGGCGGGGCTGCCCGGGCCCTGCGGGCGGGGAGGGGGCGAGAGGCGGCTGCTGCCGCGGGGCAGCGTCTCCCGGCCCGGGGCCGCCCGGAGCCTTTAGCCGCAGCGCCGGGAGCTGCCGCGCCGGGCCGAGGGCTGCGGGATGGGCAGAGCGAGCGGCCGTGCGCACGGGGGCAGCCAGAGCCGCCACGGCCCGGCTGTGTGGCAGCAGCGGCTGGGGAAGGCCCAGCCCAGCCTGGGCCACCTCCAGCTCCTGGGAGCCCCCGGCTCTTGCGCCCCTTCTCCTGGCAGCTCCGCAGCTCGATGCCAGCTGCAGTCACCATTTCTTAGCACCGTCCCAGCTATGAGGAGACACCGCGGGTGCAGCAGGGCTTGTGGGGGCTCCAGGCTGGAGGCAGGAGGCAGCCAGCGCCCTGGTGCCCCTGCTGACAGCCCCGCTTTCCCTGGGCAGGTCCCCAGCTGCACTCTGAGCCCAGCCTGGCTGTGGGCACCATGAGGAGCAGGATGTGCAGAGCCTCCTGACGACCATGGCCAGAGCCAGGCTCTCGGGTATTGCAGCAAAGCAGCTGTGGGAGAGCTGTGCCCTGCTGGAGGGCACTTGAGCCCCTCAAGACACCTCCGCAGAGCCAGTCGAGGGTCTGAAGGTGACGTGTCCTCAGGAGAGTGTTAACCCACAGCCCCACCGCAGCCCTGTGCATTCAGTTCTGCTCCAGAGATGTTTCCTGGCAGTGGGGCAGTGTCGTGGGGCATCTGCATCTTGGCAGGTGCCTGGGGCAGTGGAGAACAGACCCCCTTGCTGCTGGTGCTGTGGTTGGGCAGGGAGTTGGGGAAGGCACTTTCTGAGCTCCCTTGCAGGCCTGCTGCTCTCTCCATCAGCTTTGGAGTCTCGGGCTCTTGTGCAGGCTTTCAGCTCCTTTCCCTTCCACCCACCCCAGCAGCAAGGACCCCAGCTTGCTCCCACCAGAGGCACAGGCTGCCTTGGCTGCCCGACGCATAGGGCTCATGAGCTTCTGCACATGCACTTGCAAAGGTGCAGAGCTGAGCTATGACGGTGGCCTTGAAAGCCTGTAATTCATGAAATTACATCAATTCTCTGAGCCTTCCAGCTCAAGGGCTTCATTTCCTTCTGGTGTGCCAGGATCAGGATGGCAAAAGGCAGTTAAGGTGCTAGAGTCTGCCTCTGGAGTGCAGCACCAAGATTCAGGGCTCAGGGAGAGGAAATGGGTGTGGCGAAAAGCTAGCCCAGCTCCTGAAGCACAGCACTGGAGCTCTTTTTCTTTCCTTTTTTTTTTTTTTTTTTTTTTTTTTTTTCCTCTTGTCATGGTGGCAGGTTGGGGGCTGTTGACACATGGAGCTGAGGGGCTCAGGCTATAAAAAACTCTGTTGAAATTACTGGATTTATTCCTCTAGGCAAAGATACACATCTGTCTACTAAGTCGGTGTGTGCAGGAGGTGGGGGAAGGCTGCCTCCAAGTGAGTGTCTTGACTCAGCAGCCATAAATGTTTTCAGTTCTACAGAAGCAGCTCTTCAGAGATTCAGGTGTTGTGTCCTTGTGATACTAGTATCCAGTTTGTTGGGGAAAGCACAGCAGTCGGGTGCTTGAAGGGCACAGAAGTGCAAACGAACCTGGAAAGGGCAAATGAAATGAAACTGAATAATATATGTCCGCACCCATCTGAATGTGCAAGCCAAAAACCTGGTGCATGTGCTCCAGCAGCCTCCCAGCATACCTGGCCATGTGGATCCTAATTGATAGCTGGTGCTGTCCTCTGGGCTTGCCGGGTGCTGGTGAAAAGGAAGTTTGGAAGAGAATACAGACCTGGGTGGAATAGGCTGCCATGTAACTAATAACTATGTATCCATGCAGACAGACATGTATGAACACATGCAAACAGGCTTTAAACTGAAAACTGTGTCGACCAGATCGTACATAGAGACAAAGTGTCAGAGCACACCTACTGCATGGGAAAATGCAGCAGATTTGGAGGAGGTAGGGGATGGAAGCGATCCAGACTGTTCCATGGGAAAAGGAGCATGGACAGGGCATGCTGACCCATAGCCATGGTGGTTTCTTTGGGGCTGTATCAGTGTTTTCCCCAAACTGGGTTCTTTTACCGGGTGTGCAACTAACCAATAGACGCGCAGGATCGAACTACTTGTTCATTTCTGCACAGGGATGGGTGCTAGGTGGTAGATCCACAAAGCTAGCACACCTTCTCCCTTTCTCATTCTTTATCTATAAACACTTTTCAGGAAGTACTTTATACAGGTTTTTCTGTTGGTTACAGTTTTATCACATCACATACTTGCTCTGTGCTTGTGCTTTAACATCTGTGTTAATTAGCATAGGAAGTGGAGAAGAAGGTGGTAACATCATTATCATGTCATTACCATCTCATTATTCATTTTGAGGGGTGCACTTTAATAGGTTAATAAGCCCTAATGAACTTGTAGGTTCCTCTGGGTTATTCTGCTGTTTTTGTCCTCTCTGTTCCTCACGTTCTTCAAAGTGTTGTGGTTTCCTCACAGTTATTTGGCTGGAGCCGGTTGTCCTTTGCAATACTGTTTGCCAAGATCCTCTCTCCCTTGTCCTTGAGTCTTGTTAGCTCTTGGAGGGTTTCCACAGCATCATTCCAAAAGAGTGCCAGTGTTCCCGTGGGGGTCCAATTTTGCTTTCCTGCAGAGGTATTACAAGAGGTATTACAAGGACATTATACTGTAATTCCATTGGGAATCAAATCAGCAACCCCAGGCTCCATTCCCTGTTCCACTGTCCCTGGGTGGGTTCCACCAACAACCTTTCAGTTAACAGCCAAATGCACTGCCGGTTGGCCCACAGAAACCCCCCACCTGGGGCTGTGCCAGGGGCTCCAGTGTCAGCACTGTCCTGGTGCTGCAAGAATGGGAATGTCCCTGAGCGCAACCTCGTACCCAGCCCCAGGCATTGGGACGCTGCCCTTTGCCCATGGCCGGGTGCTGGTGGGCAGCGTGGTGCAGGGGGAGGCCTGGAGCCTGGCTGAGGGGCTCTGGGCAGCTCCCTGCCCAGCACCAGCTCTGCCTGCTCCCCTGCTCCCTCCACCCCACACCCTGGGGGCAATCAGAGCTGTGGGCACATACCACTGGGGAGGGCATTTCCCTCATACCACTCCCTCCTGCTGCTGTCCTTGGGGACACAGGTGACGCACACAGGAGTGCTGCCTGCGCTGGCAGAGGTGACTCAGGGAAGGGGCTTGCCCCTCTCCATCGAGCCTCCCCTGGCAGGGCTAGAGCCTGGCAGCAGCACCTGCAGCAACAGTCTCCCCCTGAACCAATTAGCTGCAGAGATGCTGAATCGGCAGCGCTCTGTGGGGCTGTGCAGGAGCAGTCCCAGGGCAGAGGCAAGGCCAGCTTCCCCCACGGCCAGGCAGGAGGGTCTGAATGGAGTTTTCTGGGGAGGGTCTGAGGGCAGCAGGGCACAAGGGGGCTGTGCTTGTCAGGGACATGGCATGGGAGGAGAGGGCACCCCAGAGCACACCCCCCATCTACGTATGCCATGTGTAAGGGGATGTAGCTCAGTGGAAGAGCGCCTGCTTTGCATGCAGGAGGTCCTGGGTTCAGTCCCCAGCATCTCCAGGGAGGGCTTTTGTGCCTCGCTGTGTTGTCTTCCCAGCAGATATAAGGGTGGTGGAAGTCCCCTGGGTGAGCCTGGGTCTCTGATTGGGAGGCTGCTTCCTGCTGTCCATCAAAGGCCTCATCAACTTCCTCTTCCTGATCTGGTGGCCTGTTGTAAACACCTACAGCAGTGTCTGCCATGTTAGCCTGCCTAGTCATCCTCACCCATAAGCTCTGGACTCACTGTTCATCCACCCCTAGCCTTCCATGAAGGAACGAGTGACTGGGGAGATAGGGGGAGAGCAGTGGAGGTTGTCTCCCTTTACTTCAGCCAGCCTTTCAACACTGTCTCCCATAGCATCCTCATAGGCAAGAAGTGTGGGCTAGATGAGTGGTCAGTGAGGTGGCTTGAGAAGTGACTGAATGGCAGAGCTCAGGGGGTTGTCATCAGCAGTGCAGAGTCTAGTTGGAGGCCAGTGATGTCCCCCCAGGGCTCCGTACTGGGGCCACTCTTCTTCAACTTAGTCGCCAGTGACCTGGACGAAGGTAGAGAGTGCCTCCTCAGCAAGTGTGCTGACGATAATAAACTGGGAAGAGCAGCTGATACATCGGAAGACTGTGCTGCCATTTGAGAGACCTGGAGAGGCTGGAGAGCTGGGAGGAGTGGAACCTCATGAAGTTCAACAAGGGCAAGTGCATGGTCCTGCACATGGGGAGGTATAACCCCATGCACCAGTGCAAGCTGGAGGCTGAGCTGCTGGAGAGCAGCTCTGCGGAGAAGGACCTGGGAGTGCTGGTGGACACTAAGTTGACCATGAGCCAGCAATGTGCTCTTGTGGCCAAGAAGGGCAGTGGCAGCCTGTAGAAGGGACGATTGAGAGGGGATCTTATCAATGTGTACAAGTACCCAAAGGGAGGGTGTCAAGAGGATGAGGGTCACACTCTTTTCAGTGGTGCCAAGCAGCAGGACAAGAGGCGGTGCGCACCAGCTGAAACACAGGAAGTTCCACGTGTGTGTGAGGGAAAACTTCTTTCTTCAGTGACCAAGCACTGGAAGAAGCTGCCCAGAGAGGTTGTGGAGTCTCCCCTAACATTCTCTGATTCTGCGATTTTCTGATTGCCTCAGTGCCCCCCACCCCTGAGTCTGGTCCTGGACAACCTACCAGAACCATAAGTTCTGGTAGGGCAGATGTAATGATGGAGTGGGGCAGCCATAGATGCCTGCGACCCTCTTTGGGTCCCTGGCTAGTGCAGTACCAGCAGGGTTTGGTCCAGGTCTTTGCGGCCCCTTCTCCTCTCAGTCCACCCCTCCTGGCCCTTTCTCTTCCTTGCTTTCATTTTGCAAGATCAATAGATGTTTTAGGAGGACCCAGAGAGTGGGGGGCAAGTGGGGCAGATGATTGGCACTGTACTAGAGGAGGTCCTGGTGCAGAGGGGACAGGAAGGAGCCACCCAAGCTGTGGTCCTGGCTGTGGTCAGTGACAGCTGGGAGGGCTGTGGGTGCTCCTGGGTGCCAGGTGCTGCTGCGGCACAGCGCAGGGCTGCGACGGAAACCTTTTGAAGCAAAGGAGGACTCCAAAGCAAACACCCTGAGTGCCCCATTCAGCCCGATCCTGCTGCAGGGCCAGCCCTGGCCAGGGCCCTGGGGGTGATGGGGGCCGTGCCTCTCTGTGACACGGGCTGTGGTCACAGGAGACATCCTGTGTCACAGCCACAGTTGCCCTCCCCCACCCAGACCCTGGGCCTCTCCCCACATGTCCCAGTGAGGCTGGTCTAGCGCAGGCGCTGGGGCTGCTCTCGGCACCTCTCTGCTGCCAAGAGCTGCCGAGCCTGAGCAGGAGCCAGGGAGCGGAGGTCAGGGCAGTGTGGGGTTGTACAGAAGTGTGCAGGAGGAGGAGGAAGAGGAGAGGAGCTGCTTCCTCATCACCTGCCACTGCAGGGGTGACCCAGAGCACACAGGACCAGGATGGAGCTCTGGGACGCTGGCCACGGGACACGGCGTGGACAGGGGGTGCCAGCACTCCCCAGCTGGGGTAAGGCCTTCCGGAGATCCTCCTCAGGTCTAGCAGGGATCCTCCCCAGGTCTGGCAGGGTATCGCCTGGAGGCAGTGCCCACCTCAGCCCCTGCAGGGAATGGGGCCTTGTTGGGGAGGGGGTGCTCTTGGAGGACGCTCGCACTGCTCATCCTCTGGCTGAGGCAAGTACGGAGCAGCTGAGAGCTGCCCCCAGAGCATGACGGGTCTTTCCCTTCTCTTCCAGAGCAGCTTGCTGTCTGGGAAGAGGTGTCTGACTACATTGTGCGGCAGCTGATGCTGAACCAGGTGGGTGTGCCTTGCGGGGCCTGCCCCGGGAAGCCTTCTCCTGGAGCTTGTGTGTCTGTGGGATGACTTCTCTGCTTTGACTGGCAGAGTTGAGAGGGTGAAGAGGAGGGGGATGAAAGCATCTGGAAAGGTCTTCCAAAGAAGGGCCCCAAGGTTTCTCCAAAGCTTTGTCCAGCGCTTTGTCTGTCCCCTTTGTACAGCAGGATGGAGCAGGGCACCGAGCACCATCCCCACGCCCTGACAAGTGCCCGGCCTGTCCAGCTGCCAGTCTCATCATTCTTCTCTTCCTTCCTGTTTGCAGGGAGTCCGAGTTATTCGCCTTGGCACATTTGACGTAGTAACCGAACACGTCGGTGGTGGGAAGCGTGCTCTTCTCACTGTTCGCAGGCCCGTGTTCCATCTGTCGCGGAGTATTGCAGAGCTTCCCGGCCTCGCCTATGACATGGCCTATGCTCCTGGTAAGAGGAGAGGCTGAACCGCTTGCTTCCCCTGGGGACATCCTTGGGGTGTGCCTAACTGCTGGGCAGCAGTGACTGTTAGGAAGCTAGAATTCCTTCAGCAGCTGTGGAGAACAGCTTCAGGGGGTTTTAAAGCACCAGGACAACATCATGCACATTACAGTCACACTCCCTCCCTCCCAGACTTGCTTTCACAGCTGGCCACAGGCCAGATGTCGTGGGGCTGCTGCTTCTCTGCTACTGACTGCGTTCCTCTTCTGCTGCTTCCCAGGTCATAAGCTCTCCGAGCCCCTCAAGTACGCTCACATAGCCTCGGCCCTCTCTGTTCCTCGGAAGACAGTGGAGGCGTGCATAGAAGAGACCATGCGGCTTTTCTCCCGCTGCCTGCAGAGCGGGAAGAACGTGGCCCTTGTGCTGAAGGGCCTTGGCACGCTTGTAATTCAAGGAGCAGCTGTGAAAATGAGGTTTTGCAGGGACTTTCTGAAGAGGCTCAATGGGACAGAGCAGCTGCTCGAAGCTCTTCTCGCGGTGAGTTCCCCATTCCTCCAGCACTACCTGTCGTCCTCTGGAAAGCACCAGTGAATGCAATGTTGTCAGCCTGCTGTGACCTATCCAGGTGCATGGAGAATCCCAGCTGAGAGTAATGCCAGCTCCCGGGACAGCCGGTCTTGAGCGTCCAGAGGACTTGGCAACAAGGACGGCCCTGGGAATAGCTGTGCTGGCTCTGCCCCAAAAAATCATCCAGGCCCAGAGCTCATTTTCATGTGCTCAAGGGAAAAGTCCCAGAAAAGGGCCGGTCCTGTGTGCTTTTTCCCAGGAGACTTCCCTCCTGACAGAAAGCCATGGTTTAGTGCTGCTTTGTGTCAGGACCACATCTGAACCCATGACTCCCTGGACTGTGTCTGGGACAGTAAGGCAGCGAGTTCAGCACTTTCCCCTGATGCTGGGTGACACTATTTCTGCGTGTCCCCTTGGGAGCTCGGCCTGATGCCTCCATGGGACATTTTTGCCCTAGGGTGGAGTGAGGGCAAGGGAGTGATCCTTCCTCCCCTTGCCTGGGCCAGCGGGCATGTGAAGCAGCTCTGTGAAACCTCTGCTGACCTCAGTGCTCTCCGTTTGCAGCTGGAGGGCCTGAGTGTCTTTCATCTCTCCCATGGGGCAGCTGCTCAGAATATTGGATCCCCCTGGTCCTCTTGCTCTTTGGCATTTCTACCTCTGTCTCCAAGTAGGTTTGTTTTTGCAGGAATCATTGCTCGCCCCACTCTCTGGACACGAAGCAGAGGCTTAGGCAGACCAAGGCCCCTGTGCGACCAGAGCCCTCTTGCTGCTCTTGCTGTGCTGGTCTAGTTGTGCTGAGCAGCTCTTGCCAGGGCCCTGGAGTCTCGCCACCATGAAGGGCGTCTTTCTGTCCAAATGTGAGCATTTGCACGCTGCTAGTGATGGCTGCAGCATGTCGCAGAGAGAGTCGTTGGAGCCCAGTGGCCTTGGCCAGGTCTCTAGTGCAGCCCCGTCCTTCAGCGTGGTCCTTCAGGTGCAGCAGGAAGGCTGAGATGTGAAAGGAGGCTGAGCTGAGCCTCCTCTCATGGGTTAAGGCAGAGATGCAAGCCGGCTGCAGGCCAGACCTCTGCACTAGGCAGGACCTGGTCTCCTGACTGCATCTCTCGATTCTCAGCCTTGCAAAAAGCCTGGCAGTCTTCTCACCCTTTCTCCTCCATTTCCCGCCAGCTGCTCTGCTGCACAACTGAGGGGCCACGGAGAGGCGCAGAAAAATTCCATGTTTCAGAGGCAGCTGCTTCTCTGAGCAGTGGGAAAGTGTGCTGCCCTTGTGCGCCCTGAGACAACTGTCTTGGCATCATCTCTCGTGTGTCTCTCCCCTTTGCAGATGCCAGAGATGAGGGATTCAGTCCTCTCAGGCTCCGAAACTGCTGCTTTGCAGACCCGTTCTGGTCGTGTCATTGTCTTTCCTGAGTGAGTACATTCACTTCTTAGCCCCGGCTGGCCAAGCCAGCAGCTTCTCGGGACTTGTCTGGTAGCCCTGTGTTGCCAGTGCTTGTGAAAGCTGCTCAGGAAGTCATTGGAGAGGAATACTTTCCAGTGTGGATCAAAGTGCAGGTTCCTGCTGGTCACTGGCTCAGGATGTTTTCTTGTCTTCTGTGAGACATGCATGAATCAAATGTGTGCTGAACATGTTGTCTTGGGTCAAATGTCTTCTGTGGGGAGGCCTGTCTAGGGCAAAGCGAAGCCTGTGCGCAGTGGGGTTGTGGAGAGCTTTGTGCTGGCTCCCATCCTGCTCAGTGTTTTGTCCCATTAGTTGTCTGGGAGATGGTGGTTCCTTTTTGCAGAGGCACGGAGATGAGATTTGGAGAGCCTGCAGGTGATACGGTGGGTGAGAGGAGCATTAGAACTGGTGCTGCCAAGCACCCCTTCTCACAGGAAGGCTAGGGAAGCTCTGCAAGAGGCAGAGAAGGAAGCTCCTGCCCCTGCAGATGCTGGAGGTCTTCACAATGTCTCTCAGCTTGCTGATACACTCCTCCAGCATCTGGCATGTTCTGCCTATTGTGCTTTGGACAAAGAGGGGCTTCTTGGTAGCTCCCTAATGCCCCTCTGTCCCCATTATGGACACAAGGTGCAAAGGAAGTGTGGTGCCCTCCCTTTAGACTGGCATCTTTTTCCTCTTTCCAGGTACAATGCTGACAGTCCATCTAGAAAGCCCCCTGTGGCACCTGCAAAGCCCCCGCAGGAAGAGGAGAAGGCAAAAGAGGACACCAGGGCCAAGAAAGGTAATGGGAAAGCTGGGTCCTGGCAGGGGTTTGTGCCTTCTGCTTCCGTCCTCTTTGGCCAGGCAGTGGAGGCAAGGCGACAGTGCCATGGCTCAGGTAGCATCAGGCACCGGAGGTGACGCGTACCCAGTACGGGACATCTGGAGTGATTCCTGAGGGAACACGACCTCCCGGCAGCCCAACACTCCCAGCTGCAGCTGATGCCTCCCAGATAAACTTTCCCCCATTGCCACGGCACTCAGTGGCACCCTGGGGTGCACTGCAAAGTGCTCTTGCACTGGAGGTGTTGGTGCAGAAGGGAGGCAAACGTGAGCACTGTCCTTGTGCAATGTGAATCCTAAATTGTGCCGGCAGCTGCAGTCATGGAGAGGCTGAGCTATTTCATGGGACCAGTGAGTTGTCATTGAATGAGAAAAGCCCCTGAGAGTAGATGGGGAAAAACAACAAGGCAGGGAGAAGCCAGTGTGCGGAAGGGCCAAAGACCACCCAGGAAAGAAGGCCTAGAAGGAGTCACCTTGAGGCCTCACACTTTTATCACAGGCTGGAGCACATCTGAAGAGCCTTCCCGTTCCAAAGGCCTCCTCAATGCTGTCCTGAAGTGTTTTCTTCTCTCCTGCTTACAGGAAATCTTCCCGCCAAGCACCTCCCCCTCAGAGCGAGGCATCCTCCAGCCAAAATAACAGCTCCCACTAAGCAGAAGGGGAAAGGGAAGAAAGCAGAGGACAAAGCGCCTGCTGGCAGGTGAGAGCCGTGGAGGAGTGGGTGAGGGTGAGCCTGTAGCCTAGTGCATGTCTGGGGGAGATGTTTCCTCCGCACACAAGGTTCACAGCAGCTCTGAATGTCCTTTATCACATGCCCCAGGGACTCCTGAGCCCTTGATGGCGAGAATGCCTTGACAGCCCTGACCACTTTCTCCTTCTTTGACCCTGTGTCTCCAGGAACAATCTGTTCTCCATGCCTAAGCACAGGGCACTGGGGACCGCCAGGCCATTTGTAATACATTTGGCAGGACAGGGTAAGGGTGTCTCTTGGAGCCTGTCTTGGTAGAGGAGGCTGCTCCTCTCCGGGCTGCATCCAGAGCAAGCCCGTGTCTGGGCACGCTGAGCGTTCCTGAGGGCACATCCTGCAGCCCTGGGCGTTTCAGCTGGGGGTGGTCTCTGTCCCTGTGGGTGTGAACACAGTCAGCGGAACCCATCTCCTTCTCTGGCAGAAGGGCCTTGTGCCGCAGAGGCAGGTGCCCAGCCGGTGAGTGCAGGACGGAGACCCAAGTGCCCCTCTGCTCCCAGCACCTGCCCACAAGGTGTCTTTTCAGGGGGCTCCCGGCCATCGCAGGCAGCTGCTCCAGGAAGGTGGTGCAAGGCAGGACAAAGGGCAGTGCTGAAGCCATGCCCCCACCAGAGAAACTGGTGAAGAAAATCCAGAGGTGGCCAGGACAGGTGCGTGCTACAGCCTGAGGTCCTGCTTGTGCCACGGGGACGTGTGGAAAAGCGCAGTCCTATGGGCAGTGGGTAGGAGAGATCCCTGCCTGCGTGTTCATTGGCCAGTGACCAACCACATCTGGGCCTTGCTTGAAAAGGTGCAGGTCACCCGCTAGTTCTGGAGGGCATTTGTCCCTCCGGCATTCTCAGGAAGCACCTCAGAAGCCCCTCTTTGGCCCTTTTTCCCGTGGGAAGGTACCTGCTGGGCCTTTCAGGGAGAGGCCATGGGCAGTTTCCCTTTAGTTCTGTGATTATTGAGCTCATTGGTGAGATCCAAACTGGGATTTTGAGACCTGCCCCTATGAGCTTCGGGGCGTAAGAGCGCTGCCGGGAAGGCTCAAGCCAAGCGGCAGGAGAGAGGATGAGAAATGCCCTTTGCGCCCTGGGAAAGCACAGATGCCAGCAGTCCTCTTTGCCGTTTCTTTTCTGTGGCCCTCCAGGTGGAATATCACTTCCGGGTAATGGGCGAGGGCGTTCTTGTCTTTCCTCCCATCTGAAGCCCTGTGAAGATTTCCCCTTCTGGAGTCCTTGGCTGGAGACCCAAGCAGGCAACAGAAGAGAGAAGAGTGCTTTGGGAGAACTCCCCTGCAGAAAGGCTGGCATTTCCTCCAGAGTTTTTTTCCAGAAGCATCTGTAAGAGGCAAGGACCCATCAGGAAGGGGGCTTCTGCTTCCATTGACAAGCAGTTAGTCTTCTCCAAATTTCCTTTTTTTTTTGGGGGGGGGGTTATTTATTTCTTAAAAAAACTTTTCCTGAACATTGCACAGAGATTTGACTTTTGCGTTTTCTGTCCCCTCACGACCAGCTCATGGCACCAATGCCTCCATCCATCCTCCCCACTTCCCTCACCCAAGCCTACTCCCCCATCTGGTTGCCCAGCCCTGCCCAGCCCAGCTCCAGCTCCCTGTCCCTGCACAGAGGGAGAAGCCCTGCTCCTGCCGCCCCACAGCAGCTCTTGCTGATGCTGAACCCTGCTCTCCCAGCTGGAGCTCAGCTGTGTCTACCACCCACTGCGTCCCGCTGCGTCTCCAGTCTCAGCCTCTCTCCAGCCAACAACTCAGGCCAAGGATCAAGCACAGGCTGGGTGGAGAGCGCTGTCCTCTCCACCCACGTTGTGCTCGGGGCAGATGAAGCACTGTCCCGGCTACAGGGGTCTCTGGCAGAGCCGCCTGCACAGCAAGCAGAGCTCTGAAGTGCTCCCACGTCCCTGCACGGTCACGGCAGCAGGGACTCAGCCGGCCCCTTTGGCTGCCCCATGGCACTGCTCCCTCCCTTCTCCCCATTCAGGAAGCAGAGGTACAGACATGACCACCCAGCACGGGCACACGCTGGTCCCTCTCCTGTCCTTCCTACCAGGGATGGGCATGGCACAGCTCAGCTCAGCTCAGCTTCAGCAGCACACACATGCATCCTCCGTGCTGCTCTCCTGGTCCCCTGCCCATCCCATTTGGTCCAGAAGGACATCCCCCAGGAGCGTGCATGTACTAGCCTCCAACAGATGTGCTGTCCCAGAGCCACCTGGCCAGGGCTGGACCTCTGGAGAAGTGGGGAGGGAATTTTGCCTTTTCCCTCTGGGTTTCCCACATCAGTTCCTGGGAGTGGAAAAGAGCATTCCCTGCGAGCAGGGGAGGTGCAGGGAGTTTGCCGCTCATGAAAGAGCAGGGAGGTGTATGGAGGTGGCATCACATGAAGGGGCTGGTGAAGACGGGGCCATGAGATGCTTTGGGAACACTCTTGGGTTCCATTTGTGTCTGCTGAGGATTGCCTTTCTGCTCTTCTTTGAGGAGGACAGAGGGCAGAATGGATAGTATTCACTAAACCCTGATTTACTCTCTTAGCCCTAGCAAAGGGTGTGCCTTCTGCTTGGTGCTGATCCTAAACACTTCTGATTCCTCTCACCATTCCCTCCCGGTGAGCCTCCCCATCCCCCCACCCCCAGCAAGACCTACCTCTGCACACACACACAGGGGTGAAGGGGAAGGTCAGTGGCACCAGCCCAGCAGCCGTGACCCCCCTGCTCACAGCAGCCCTGCCTCAGGACACAGGTCCTTCCCTGGGCCCTGGGCCTTCCCCAGCCTCCGTCAGACCCCTGAGGTTCCCACTGCTTTGTCTGGGATCCTTCCTGGGGACTGTGAGCAAAAGCCAGGGTGCTGAGCAGCACAGTCCCCCAGGCACCCCAACATGGGGGCACCGTCCCTGGGTGGGCTCCAACCAACAACCTTTCTGTTTACAGCCAAACGTGCTGCGTGCTGTGCCACAGAAACCCCCCACCTGGGGTTGTGCCGGGGGCTCCAGTGTCAGCACTGTCCTGGTGGTGTGGGCATGGGAACATCCCTGAGCCCAGCCCCATGCCCAGGCCCAGGCAGGGGGGATGCTGCCCTTTGCCCATGGCCGGGTGCTGGTGGGCAGCGTGGTGCAGGGGGAGGCCTGGAGCCTGGCTGAGGGGCTCTGGGGAGCTCCCTGCCCAGCACCAGCTCTGCCTGCTCCCATGGTCCTTCCACCACACAGTCCAGTTCATTGTGAAGGGGGTGCTCTTGGAGTACGCTTGCACTGCTCATCTCTTTGGTTAGGCATGTGCACTTTGGAGTGTGTATGCACACTGTGGGGTGGGTGTATACTACGGTGCATGTGCACACTTTGGAGTAGGTGAGCACTTTGCACGGTGTGTGCACACTCTAGTGTGTATACACATGCTGAGTTCCTTCTGCATTTTAGGTGCTGTCAACCCCCTCTTTGCCCTGAGGCTGCTCTCTCCTGCCCAGCCATGGCCTCCGAACACACGTCCTGGTGAGGTCGGGGGTGGCCAGGCACTGCGGCTGCCCTCAGTACCGCTCCGCTGCCAGGAGCTGCCAGGCCTGTGCAGGAGCTGTATAGAGGAGGCTGGGGCAGTGTGGGGCTGTGGAGAAGTGTGCAGGAGGTGGAGGAGGAGAACAGCTTTTTCCTCATCACCTGCTGCTGCAGGGGTGCAGGTCCTTCCCTGAGCCATTCACTGGCCTGTGTCAGACTCCTGAGGTTACCACCACTTTGGGATCAGACATTCCTGTGCTGGTCATTTTGCACCAAAGGATTGGGAGAGGCAGAAGGCAGCAGGCTATTGCTGAGGCCTGGTGAGTGCCTTGCCCCCAGCAGCTCAGCGGGCTCCCATGGGACAAACCCTGTCTGAAAGGGGCTTTCAGAGCTGCCCTGGGATAGCTCTTTCCCTCCTCCCCTGCCCCAGGGGAGAAGATGTGCCCAGCTCCAGAGTGATCCCCAGCCCCAGCATGCCAGAGGGAAGCTTCCCTCTCCCAACCCACCCTGCTGGTGCCAGTCCAACCTCCAAGGCTTCAGCACAGACCTCCAGGAAGCTGGAGCTGCCTTGGGCCTCAAGGCAGTCTGGTGGCAGGAGGGATAGGCATGGGCACAGCAGCAGCAGTGCCAGGAGCTAGGGGAGGAGCAGGGCAATTGGGGTGGAGACCCCTGCCCTTGGCTACATAGCTGGGACACTGCATGGCTGATGCCTCTGTGGCCAGCCAGGCTCCAGGTTCGGGGTGGATGGCAGCTTGAGGATCATAGCACTGGGATTTTAATGGACTTCCAGTGCAAGCATGGCTGTGGCGAAGGCAAGTGCGCAGACCCAGGTACATCCAGCTGCAAAGGATGGTGGTGGAAACGGCAGTGCGGGGCTGCTGGAGGCCCTCCCGCTTCTCCCTGTGAGAAAGAGAGTCCTGGAGAGATGGGAGAGGAGCACAGGGCAGGGTGAAAGAGGCAGACGGAGCCACTTGGGGTGCATCAGGGAGTTTTCCAAAGCCCCGGGCTCTGCCAGAGACCTATGAATCTTCCCCCGACACTCTCCCAGCAGCGCTTGTTCTGTCCTGCCCTAGTGGCTCTTGGCCCCACACCAGCCGTACTGGAGCAGAGGCTCATGAGCTGGAGGTGCCTCAGGGCAAGCTGTGCCAGCCCCAGGCAGCTGGCCCTGAGCATGGGGCAGCCCAAGCCCCTCCTCATATGTCCCATCCTGCTTGGAGGGCAGCATGCGAACCGGGGAGCAGCCTGTTCCTGCCCAGGGGGACCTTTCGCAAGGGAGGCAACTTGACAGCCGTCGCACTGCAGCAGCACCCACTGTGGCCCCTGCCGCAGCCCTGCCACCCCGGCCCCTGCCTGGCCTCCTGCCTCCCTCACTTCTGGCTCCCAGCCCCTCTCTTTGCACTGCACGGACCAGCTCTGCAGGCAGCAGCTCAATGAACTCTGCCCCTCCCCACACCGAGGATCTAGCCCCAGACAGGCAGCAGGATGCCAGCCTCCCCTCAGCCCACCGATAGGCTCCCCCATGCCCCTTCTCCCTCATGAGGTTGGTGGAGCTGAGCTGGCCCGGGGTGGCCAGCCAGCACCAGAGCAAGGACAGGGCAGGGTGAGCAGCCCAACTTGGGGCCCACCAGCTGGACGGGGGAGGACGGAGGCCACTGAGGCCTGAGGATGCTGCTCTGGCAGCAGCTCCATGCTGGGAGTGTTGGGGTTTCACCCTTTACAGGGAGCAGCCTGTGGTGGGGCCATGAGCAGAGCACTACCCTGGACCCAGGCTCTGTCCTGCTCAGAGGTAGAGGTGCATGAAGGAGTGTGGGGCCGGCCACGGGCTCTGCCCCTTGCTCATCAGTAGTGCAGCTCACAAGACAGGCGGAGCCTGGCTCTGTGCTCAGGGTCTTTCCATTCATGCAATCGCAGAGGAGTTTTACTGGGAAGGGTCCTCAGGGCATTTCCAGTCCCAGAAAGCAAAGGAAAGTGCGTATGTGCAGTTCCTTGGGTGCCTTTAGAAATGATCCCTTTCATCAGCATATGTGGAAATATGCGAGAGATTAGTGAGATTACAGCCACAGCAAAACAGGCAGAGCAGTAGTAACACGAGTCAACGGCTGTATTCTTCTCCTGAGACTCATACCCTGCCTGAAAATTTACATTAGTTCCTCATGGGGAACATTGACATTTGTATTAAAATCATTCAGTCATCTTAGCTGACGAGTGTGTGTTCATGTTTTGCAAATGCTGAAAACGGTTCTTCACCTTTTCAGGCAGAGCTCAGGCATCTCACTGCAAGCATCCAGGGGCCCTTGGAGAAGCTCTCGTGTATCTGAGGTACCTGCCCGGCCCTGGCGGCCCTCCCAGTGGACCCGCAGAAGATAGGAGACCCTTGGAGCCACAGATGGAGGCAGGGCAGAGGGGAACAAGGTACCTACACTGGCACTGACACCCATGACCCTGTGACTGCATCCCACCTCAGTTCCGAAAATCACTTTCCTTTAAAAAGGAAGAAAATCCCCCCCCCCCAAAAAAAAGACCAGTATAATAAAAAAAAACCAACAACAAAGTGAAGGACAATAAGAACACAAAGAATTTTAAAACCTGAAAAGTGTAACAAAACCCCTCTTCACCTGAGATCATTTTCTGAACTTCCTGGCTCCAGCCGCCAGGCTCCTGGTTCCTGTCAGGGAGAGAAGCGCCGGCCCCGCCCGCGCCGCCCCCGTCGCCTGGCAACGGCGCCTCCTGCTGCCCCAGCCCTCTGTGCTGCCTGTCCAATCAGCCAGCGCGGGGAGGCAGAGAGCCAATGAGTGCCTGGGAGGGGCGGGCTGTGCTGTGAGAGACATGCAGAGAATCACAGAATGGGTAAGGTTGGAAGGGAGCTCTGGAGATCATCTAGGCCAACGTGCCTGCTCAGCAGGGTCACCCAGAGCAAGTCAGACAGGGTTGCATCCAGGCGGGCCTTGAATCTCTCCAGAGACAGAGACTCCACAACCCCTCTGGGCAACCTGTTCCGGTGCTCTGTCACTCCCACAGTGAAGACATTCCCCCTCACGTTCAGGCGGGACTTCCTGTGCTTCAATTTCGCCCATTGCCTCTTTTTCCTGTCACATGGGAGTACTGAAAAGAGTTTGTCCCTGTCGCCTTGACACCCTCCCTTCAGGTACCTGTACACATTGATAAGATCCCCCCTCAGTCTTCTCCTCCCCAGGCTAAAGAGGCCCAGCTCTCACAGCCGTTCCTCCTAGGGCAGGTGCTCCAGTCCTCTGATCATCTTTGTAGCCCTCCGCTGGACTCTCTCCAGTAGCTCCATGTCTCTCTTGTACTGGGGAGCCCAGAACTGGATGCAGTACTCGAGATGAGGCCTCCCCAGGGCTGAGTAGAGGGGCAGGATCACCTCCCTCCACCTGCGGGCAACACTCTTCCTAATGCAGCCCTGGAGGCCATTGGCCTTCTTGGCCACAAGGGCACATTGCTGGCTCATGGTCAACTTGTTGTGCACCAGCACTCCCAGGTCTTTTTCTGCAGAGCTGCTCTCCAGCAGGTCAGCTCCCAGCTTGTACTGATGCCTAGGGTTATTTTTCCGTAGTTGCAGGACTCTGCACTTGCCCTTGTTGAACCTCATGAGGTTCTATGAGGTTCTTCTCTGCCGAGCTCTCCAGCCTGTCCAGGTCTCTCTGTATGCAGCACAGCCCTCAGGTGTGTCAGCCACTCCTCTCAGCTTGGTATCATCAGCAAACTTGCTGAGGATGCACTCCATCCCATCATCCAGGCCATTGTTGAAAAAGTTGAACAGGATGAGACCCAGTACTGAGCCCTGGGGGATGTCACTAGCCACAGGCCTCCAACTAGACTCCACGCCACTGATGACAACCCTCTGAGCTCTGCCTTTCAGCCAGTTCTCAGTCCACCAAGGAGAGCACCCAATGGCATGCCCCTGTGGGGCTGTCCGTGCTCACCCACCCGGGCCAGCCTGGCCTAGCACCCGCCGCCCGCCACGTGAGGCTGGGCCGGAGCTCGCCATCCTTCGGTGGCAGGCATAGGGGTCTGAGCTTTTCCGGAGGGCACCGGGAGGGTGCCGGAGGCACTGGAAAGCACACTGAGGGTGCTGTAGGGGAGACCGGGGCTCACCCCGTGTGTATTTTGTGGTGCGTGCAGAACAGAGTGCCTTTGTGCGGTCAGGCGCAGCCGTGTTGCTCGTCTCCCAGCACATCTCTCTCGCCCAGTGCTGGTTTCAGGCCTCATTTGTGTCCCAGCTCTGCCAGGGCTCAGCTTGGGTTCACAGCCAGTCTGTCTGCAGGTGCTGTGGCCTCTCTGCAGCTCCACATCACCTCAGTGGACATGGGGATGGAGCATCTCAGTGGCGGAGTGGTTTCCTATTGCCCCTGCCTGCACACATGCCGCTGAGGGACAGAGGGATGGAGGTTGTGGTGTATTACCTGAGGAGCCATCGAGGAAGCCCTTGCCCCCTGCCAAGTCCTTCCCTCTCTGGCAGCACTGAGCCCAATCTCTGCAGAAGGAAGAGAGAGCAGTATAACCATCAGAGCCCCCTGAAGTGGCCTCTGGGAAGTGTAAGCCTGGTGCTAAGGTAGAAGGAGCTCTTCCTCCCCCCCCATCCAAGAAAAAAAAAAAGTTGAAATGTTTTTTGAAAATAATAACTATTGCAGCATTTACATTTCCATGTATTTGTTTAAACTGATGAGTATTCACATCATGTAATCGATGGTTATAGCATTTTCTTAACATTCGCAGAGGAATATTGAGATGTAGCTTAAGAATGGGGCAGATGAGGACCCCAAGGGAAACAGACCCCGACCAGAGGGCTGGGGGCACAGGAGGCCCCTGCGGCCCAGCCAGTTCCCACTCCTGGCCCACCTGCTGGGCACAGCAGTGCAAGGAAAGTCTCTGGCACCCGGCCCCATGTGGACAGCTGCTCGTCCACTGCTGGCCCTAGTGGCCACAGACCGACCTGCCTGCTGGGGGCACCGAACCACCCGCACTTGGCTCTGGGGAGCCTTATAGCCCTTCTGCACTGCATCTTGCCTCTCTTCTTCATCAGAATTTTGATTTTCTTTTCCTCTCTGGTGACCCAGCTGGTGGCTGTGGACTGCTGCGGGGGATGACGCCTGGCTGTGCTCTGTCTTCCTGGTGGTCCCTAAACTCAAAATCCAACACCGCTTGTCTTTTTGAGACTAAAGACAGTGGCACATTGAAGGTTACAGCAGTTGTTTCTGACTTAAATTCCTGGGTTTGTCAAGAGAAGACTCAGCTGGGGCTGCAGGCCCATTTGGTGGCAGCAAAATTCTTGGGTCCCTCTTTGTATCTTTATGGGGAGGGTTGTTCTCCCAAGTGAGCATTTCCAGCCAGGGTGCTCCTCAGAACAAGCCTCGTGGGAGTTTGTTTGTGCTGAATCGTGGCAGAAGTAGAAGCTGGTGCTGCCCAGCAAGGGCTGGAGCTCAATGTCTGCCCCATCTGCTTTGCCAGGTTCTACAGCATACAAGACAGTGCTGTCCTTTGCAGCAGTCGCTGTCTTTGGGCACCATCGCAGCATTTCCCAGTAGTTTATACAGCAGACTGAGGCCCCTGTTCCCAGAATGCTAAAACTCTGAGCAGTGTTGTAACAGTCCATTTGCAGTTGCCTGAATCAAATAATCTGTTTTCTCCCCCGACTGTGTTCAGTGCTCTGTGCTAGGGGAGAGAACTGGTGGAGTTGACAGTGGCTGATGCACTCTCCTGCCTGCGTTACCAGTGCATTCTAGCCCAATGGACTGGGAGTGCCCATGGCTGAGCTCTCTGCTTGCAGGAGCCATCCATCTCTCCTGGTGCTCCCTCTCAAGCACACCCTTTCCTCAGCAGCAGCAGGGAGCAGGGCGCAGGAGCCCCCCTACAAGCCGTGTTGTCCTTGGCGCGTCTCCTTGCTACCCCTCCTTGCCGTGGTCTGTTGAAGATCGGCGGTGTAGCAATGTGGGCTCCTGATATCAGCTTGGTCAGGGATTGCCGTGTCCTGCAATCACACGTGCTGAGCTCAGCACTGGGGAAGGCACCCAGAGCGATCCTCCCACATCCCTCTGAGGCCTACTGCCATCACGCAGGTGGCAGCGCAGCCTTGGTACCAGGACCTAGTGGAGCATGGCGCAGGCTGCTGTGTGACATGGTCCTCGGGAGAAGGAACAACCTGGGGCACACCAGTGCCAGGCCTGTCTCGCAACCCCTAGCCACAAGCTGTGTGGAGACAAGTCTCTGCCATGGCTGTTGGGGCTGAGCAGGAGCCCCATGTCATCCCTTACTGTCAGCCCCAGTCTGTGCCTGACTGCTGAGTAGTGTTGGGGATTGGCTGGGCTCAGGGAAGGACAAGAGTGGCTGGGAGACTGTCACAGCTCCACGTATGCCTGATAGCTGCTGTATGTAGGCTCTCAGGTTCTTGACATCCTTGATCTGGCAGTGGCCTCTTACTTTTCTCATTTTTCCCCTTGTTTCAGGGAACCAGTCCATTGACCTGACAGGAGCTGAAAAAATGGAGGCTGCAAAAACCTAGGAAAAGAGATGCCTTGACTGGGGGCTTCTCGCATCAGAGGTGAGCTGGCTGGCACATGGGCCTGAATACTATGCTGCCAGCATGGCCTCAGTGCTGTGCCTTTCCCAGGAGCATAATGGAGCAGCACATCCAAGCCCCAGCTGCAAAGGCAGCTTGTTCCTCAGGGAAGGGGTGAATGCACCACATGTCTGTCCCAAGGCTGGTCCAAAGCTGGATTCAGAGTGAGGCAATGGAGAATGTAGGAAAGGATGGGTCTCCTTGGCAGGGCCATGAGAGAGGGCAAGATGATCTTCTCTTCTGCCCAGGCTGTGGCTGCTATGATTAAGCTGTTCTGGTGCAGGAGCTGACCATGACATTGAGCTCGCCCAGGAGCCCAGGACCTGTGCCCAGTGGCAGAGCCCAAACAAAGCCCCTCCTGCTGAGGTCTGTGGCCTCAGCTGTCTGCTTAGGTGATACTTGGGCACCGATGCCACTGTTCACCATGTCCTGCTCTATCCGGGTATCTGATGTGGTCCTCTTGGCCCTCTTTGGTGCCTGAAAAAGGAAAGGAGGCATTTGCAGGTAGAGGGATGAAGCCAGCCCTCGTCCTGGGGGAGGGGCTGGCAAGTGGCATCATCGCTGCGCTGCTGAGCAGGCTCCCATCTGTCCCCAGTCCCTTTTCTAGGGGAGAGAAGTGAGGGCAGAGGAGAGGCATCTCTCATCTCTGCTGAGAGTTCAGCTATAGCATCTGTCTCTTCCCTTGGCTCAAGACCAAGTTGGAAGGTTTTTTCCCTGGAGCTTTCCATTGACAGCAGTGTCTTTCCCAGGGTGAAGAGCAGCCTGGCAGGTGGCAGAAAGCTGTCCCCAGCACTGCCACTATCACCCCTGGCCAACAGATCTGGCCCAGCTCCCCATAAGCCCATCTCCCTGCTCTCGGCATGTGGAGAGAGATGTGCCTATGTCCTGCCTGCCTGCTCCTGGCATGGCAGTGATTTCCCCATGGGCATTGCCAGGGGCTGCTGCTGGTGCCAGGCACCTAGCAGCATTTGCGGGAGGGGCTGCTTGAGCACCAAAGCCAAAGATGCCACAGTGCTGTTAGGGTTCCACCTGGCCTCTTCCTCCACCTAAGACCTGGGGATCAATCACAGGTAGGGGCAAAGTTGGGGTGGGGGGTATTGTGCTGAAGGGAGCTGCTTTCTCAGCTCCCAGCCTGTTTCCTCCAGAACAGAAGTCATCCAGCCACACCTGCTGCATTCTGAGCCACCTTCTGCCTAGTGCTGTCTCTTGATTAACAAGGTCTTCAGGAGTGCCAACCCAGATTTTCACTAGGGAGCTCAAAGGCTCCTTCCTGAAAGACCTCCCTGTGACTGTCCAGGATTCTGCTAGCAGTGCATCCTGGATCCTTCCAGGGAAACTTGAACAGGCATTGTATCGTCCCTTCCCATCCTGTCGCACTGGCATAGACCAGCTGTCCAGGTGCTGTGGGCAGTGGAGAGAGTTTTGCGCCTCAGACACACTGACACAGGCTTCTAGACGTCAGTGCAGATCCTAGGTCAGAGCCCCATGAGGCAGACGATGTGGTGGGACCCACTGTGCCCCCCTTCAGGGCCCTTCATTCAGATACACCAGGAAAAGGGCCTTGGTCCCGTTTCCCAAGCCAGGAGTGGGGCCGAGCTGCCAGCACACTCTGCTGCCCTGTCCCAAGCCCTCACCAGCTCTGCTGTCTCCTGTGCAAAAGGCAATCTACATCACTGCTTTGTGTGGAGCCTCTGTGGGGTCTCGCTGGCTGCAGTGGTAGGTTTTGTGGGCAGCACCTGCAAAGCCAGGATGGGCAGATTGTCACAGGACATCAGCAGTGGAGTGAGGGGGAGGTGCTGGGGCATCCTCAGCAGCACTGGGAGGACAAGACTGGTCCCACAGAGGAGATGGGCATTCTGGACACTCAGGTCCTGCTGAGGGTGCATGTGTGTCCCCTCCTCAACTGGGAACGGCTGATCACGGTCATGCTGTGGGGTCCCAGTGTGACACCAAACAGAGCAGCCCTGGTATACTCAGTAGAATGCTGAGCTGTCTGGGTGCAGAGGAGGTTTGGGAGGAACTGGCAGGAAACCTCATCTTCCTGTATCCGCTCTAACACTCAGCTGTGCAGAGCATGAATTGCTCTTGGTCAAGTTGAGGGCACCCAGTACAAGAGGGTCCTTCTGCCCGCTGCAGCGTTCCAGCCTGACACTGGGAAGGGGTGAGCGCTCATATCAAGAAGGGCCTGGCCACATCATCCCGAAAGAGAGCTCTTCCCCATGTGCATGGAGCACTCTGCCAGGGCGGGCTGTAGCGTTGACTCTTGCTCGCTGTCGAACAGGGAGACCACCTGCAGAACCTGGATTTTTCTCACTCTGGCATGGGCTCTGGGATCTTGGCAGCACTCTCGTAAGAGAGATCCTCCAGTCCTCTAATCCTCTTTGTGGCCCTGTGCTGGACTCTGGTAGTGCCATGTCTCCCTTGTACAGAGGAGCCCAGAACTGGACACAGTATTCCAGATGTGGCCTCACCAGGGCTGAGTAGAGGGGAGTATTACCTCCTTGGACCTGCTGGCAACATTCTTCCTAATACACCCCAGGATACTGTTGGCCTTCTTGAACATAAGGGCACATTACTGGCTCATAGTCAACTTGTTGTCCACCAGGACCTGCAGGTCCTTCTCCTTTCCAGCAGGTCAGCCCCAGTCTGTACTGCTGCCTGGGGTTATTCCTGCCTAGGTGAAGGACCCTGCACTTGCCTCTGCTGAACTTCATGAGGTTCCTTTCTGCCCAACTCTCCTGCCTTTCTAGTTCTGCTGAATGGCAGCACAGCCCATTGGGGTATCAGCTACTCCTCCCAGTCTGGTATCATCAGCACACTTGCTGAGGAGGCACTCTGTCCTTTCATCCAGGTCACTGATGACTAAGCTGAAGAAGACTGGCCCTAGTACGGAGCCCTGGGGGACATCACTAGCTGCAGGCCTCCAACTAGACTCTGCACTGCTGATCACAACCCTCTGAACTCTGCCATTCAGTTGTGAATGCACCTCGCTGTGCACTCATCTAGCCCAGGCTTCCTAAGTTTACCTGTGAGGATGTTATGGGAGAGGATAGTGTCAAAAGCCTTGCTGAAATCAAGGGAGACAATATCTGCTGCTCTCCTATCATCTACCCAGCCAGTCGTTCCATCACAGAAGGCTATCAAGTTGCTTAAGCGTGATTTCGCCATGGTGAATCTATGCTGACTACTCCTGATGAGATACAAGGAACCTCATAATCAGCATCCAAGACATGTGCCTGCTGCTGGTCTATCAGCTACTAAGGCAGGAGTGACCTCACATGCCCATGCCCCAGCCATGATGCTGCTACTAGCCTATCAGAGGCTGAGACAGAAGTGATCTCATAAGCAAGAAAGGAAACTTGGTCCATGTGAGAAGCTGAAGGGCCATGAGTGTCCACACGAGCTTGGTAGATGATTGTAAGGTCACCTCTGTCTGAGTAGCCCATAGGTCTGCCCTTGGCTCATGCCTCAGGTAACTGTTTGTGTGGTCAGTTCTGTGCGAGGACCTGATCGGCCACCAAGAGGCGCAGGGCTAGGGTGTTGATTGTGAGGTCATTCAGAACATGCTGAGGTCATTTCCATAAGGGAAGAGGAAAGAGCAGCAGCAGGCCCATTGGCTTGGTAGGTGATTACAAAATCAGTTGTATCTGGTGAGCTAGTAGGCCACCAGGAGGCTGATATTTTTGTGACATTTTAATGAGATTGTTTCTCAGAAGCTCCTAGATGGGAGCAGGCCCTGACCTGGGCCCATGTTCTGAAGGTGACTTTGTGACTTCTGTCTCTGCAGGTGGTGGACCGGGAGCAGGAATATGGATGGGAAAGTGGTTGTGAGGTCATTTCTATAGGTGAAGCTGATGGGAGCACTTGACTTCTCTCTGGGATGAGTGGTTGTGAGGTCCTGTCTGCCTGAGTAGCTGATAGGCCACCAAGAGGCATAAGATTGTCTGGGTTTGGGAAGTGAGGAGGAAGGTTGTCCATACATGTCTCCTATCAAAACTACTGCTTTTCCTCCATGCTCAGACTTCATTCTGGCAGAGACACTCCGGGTTACTATGATCTGGAGAGTGTGGCTATCACTTTCTCTGTAACCTGAAAAGTAAAGAGAGCTTAAAAAGCAGAAGCCCTTTCTTTTTCAGGTGTTCATTGACAGCTTGCTCTTGTAAATACACTCCTGAAACCTCTCCCATGAGCCGCCCAAGAACTGAAGAAAATCAGGGGGAGTGAGATGGGTTGCTAGGGCTTTGAGTATTTTAATGACCCGTCAAGTGTATTTGGTGCTGAGTCCATGAGCCTCGGGTACTGAGAGGAGACTGAACAAACCTCTCAAGTAGTTAAAGTCAGCAGCAAATGCCAAAGCTTCTTGGAGCATTAATGAGTCCCACTGAGGGCCATTACTCAGAAAGCCTCCCCACGGGGCAATTACACCCAAAAGTTGCAAGCACTAGTTGCAAGTAGGCAAAGGAAATGTGCAGGTGGCCCCAATGTCATGCAAAGCTGGGTGAGTTTTGTCAATCAAAATGGCCAGGCACTGACACCCAGGCCCTGGGTAGGGTGATGCTTTCCCTCGCACTGTGCTCAGGCCTCTTCCTAGGGCAATGTGAGTGTGGGGGTGCGCCATACCGAGAGCAGGACAATGGTACAGCACCTCCTGGGTTTCCCGGGGACAAGGAGGCAGCAAGGCCTCAGTGCCGTAAGGAAACCTCTTCTCAGAGGCCTTAGTGGCAGAGACAACAGCCATAGCCAAAGGACAAAGACCTCAGTTCTGCTGGGAGCTTTCAGCCTCGGCTTTCACCCTTGGTTGTTTCCACCACAGGCTGTCCTACGCTGTCTCATACCTCCTCCTCTTTCCTTGCAGACTGTAGACACCCAACCTGCTTCCTCACCTCACTACCACTGCAGGATCTCTCTGCCTTTACTGATGTCTCCCTGCCCTCACTTGCTTTTCCTTGAAACACAAAGCCAGTAGCTGGTCACAGACTCCCTCAGGGTGACCTGTTGCACTAAAGCACTACACTTCAGGTGACATTTCTTTTCCTGAAGTCACATCTGCACGTTACAAGCTGCAGTTTGTGGTTGTTTCCCCTTCTCATGCTGTTTGCCAAAACCAAGAAAAGCTCCATCCTGTCTGAAACTACCTTTCAAGCAGTCTCTCCTGAAGAGTTTGGACCCTGCCCTCACAGCCCTCTAGCTGTATGAGTGGTCCCACCACATCTCAGTTCCATGAATCCATGCTGACTACTCCTGATCACCTTCTTTTCCTTCTAAGCATGATCATATGCTTAGAGGTGACCTGCAGGGTGAGCTACTCCATCAGCTTTCCAGGGATGGAGGTGAAGCAGACTGGCCTGTAGTTTCCTGGGTCATCCTTCTCACCCTGGCTGAAGACTGGAGTGACACTGGCTTTCTTCCAGGCTGCAGGCATCTCTCTGTTCTCCATAATATTTCAAGGATGATGGAGTGTGGCTTAGCAGTAACATCCACCAGCTCCCTCAGTACTGGTGGGTGCATCCAATTGGAGCCCATGGATTTGTGGATGTTAAGTTTGCCTAAATGTTCTCTAACCTGATCCTCCTCAACCAAGGGAAAGTCTTCCTTTCTCCAGACTTTCTCTCTTGTCTCCAGAGTCTGGAGGGGTGTAGGTCCCATGCTGTGTCTGCTAGAGCGGTGGTTGTGCTGGACACCCCGAGCATCTGACATGGTCCTGCTCATCTATTTTCTGTCACTAAATCAAGTGTCTGCCCTGAATTACATTAACTATCTGCAATGTAGAGATGTGCACGAGTCTCAGCTTCCTAGAGAGCAGAGCTCTAGTCATAGTAGGCATCCAGTGTCATTTCGGGGAGCCAAGAAAATTCCTCACCTGGCTCTCACCTCAGGCTCTAGAAGGACACGGGGCTCACAGCTTATCCTTCAGAGTAGGTAGACACTGTCACATATCTTGGATCACTGCTGTCTCTTCATATTTCACAAGGTGTTTTTGTGTGAACAGTTGATTCCCACCCTCCATCTCCACTGATAATAATGGGAGTGTAGACAGGGAGCTTGCATGCAGACATCTGTGTTGTTCACAGTTCAGTGTGGGCAATGAGAATGCCACCACCTGTGTTTTGTGGAGTCCAAAGGAGGGATCTGAATCCCATTCCAGACCAGGGACTTCTAAAGGGCATATGATGCCTGGATTGATTCATCTGAACTGTACCTGAGCCATGGGGAAACAAACTCCCTTCTTGTCCCTCTTGGGGTGTCCTGAGCTGAGAATAGAGTCTTCCAGAGTGGGACATTTCCACCTCCCTTAGAAAACCATCCCCTGATGTGACAAATTACAGTGCTGGAATCGGTGTCTCTTCAGTCTCTCCTAGGGAGAGACTAGAGATGATTGTTTCAGTCTGCTTCAGTGAACATTTCCCAGAAGGAGGGAGTCCAAAAGACAGATAAAGTCACACCTTCAGCTGGGCAACTATTCCCAAGCAGGGCCAGGCTCCTGAGATGGAGGGATGAGCTCATGGCAATGTGGCAGCACTGCTGAGAAGCAACTCTGCCCAGGAGCAGCTCCTCTACATACAGCAGCAGGGCTGCAGGTGTGCACTTGCCAGGTGCTCAGAGGAGACAAGCAAGGTGAGCAAGATGAGTGAGACAGAAGGAAGTTAAAAGCAATCAGGAGTGGGAGGACAGCTGAGAGCTCACTGGGAGATAAATCTTTGCCGCCCTTAACACAGTAAGTCTGTGGCTGCAGGGCAGTGCAGGTGAGGTACCCTGAGGCTTTCTCTGAAGCTAGCACATTCCATGGCCTATAGGATCTTTCACAATGGGTATCCCCATTTTTCTGGTGTGGAGCAGCTGGTGCTTCAGAGCAGGGATTCCTAGGGACCCTGTCAGAGGGACAGGGCATCCTGCTTCCTTCTTCCAGGGATGCTGCAGGGCTGTGAAGCCAGGGAGTGCACTCAGGTCTGCCCAGGGCTGTAATTCAGAGCAGTGTTTCTGCACCACAGGGTGCAGTGTGCCCAGGGCAGTGACTCTGCCACCTGCGAGGGTCAACACTCAGCGTGCCCAGGGAACTCCCCACAGTGCTGTGGGGAGGAGCTCTGGGTGGGAGGATCACACCCCTGCAGGACAGGTTATTCTGCTGTGGAGGGGATGCTGCCTGGGTCAGGGCTGCTCACAGCTCCAGCTCACCCTGCAAACATTCTGGAGGGGGGTTTCCAAAAGGAAGGTCAAGGCAGGGCATACTTGAAAGGGAAGGGACATCCATGAGTCTCTACCTTCAGTCGTATTGTCTGTGGGTGGGATGAAATGTTGCTGGATCTGTCAGATTTAGACAGGCAACTGAGGCTCCAAAACTTGACAGTGAGCAAGCTGCAATTCTGGAGGGAACTCAGCAAATCTCTTCATCCAGCCCACAGCCTACAGACAGAACGAGCATCACCTTTCCAGCCTCATCAGGGTATATCTCACCTGCTCCTTAGCCCCTGTGTCACTGAGATGCCCCTGGGCAGTTGCCTGCCCCTGGGAGGTGTCTGCAGGGCAAGGTTGAGCGCCCCATGAGGGGAATGGGGTTTGTGAGCAGTGACAGGAGAGAGACGTGGGGACAGAGAAACACCTCCCTGCAGGGATAGCTCCAGGCAGCAGTCATGGTCACAGTGTGGGAGGAAACTGCAGACTTCAACATCTCCTCTTCTCACCCATCAGCTCACCAAATCACAGAATGGGTAAGGTGGGAAGGGACCTCTGGAGATCATCTAGTCCAACCTCCCTGCTCAAGCAGGGTCACCTACAGCATATTAGACAGGATTGCATCCAGGCGGGTTTTAAGTATCTCCAGAAAAGGAGACTCAACAAACACAACCCCTCTGGGCAACCTGTTCCAGCTCTCTGCCCTCAAGCCTGTAGGATCCATGGCATGAGGTTTTTCCTTGCCTGATGGACACCCAGGAGAGGAGAAAACCCTGAGTGTTCCCCTGAGTCTCCATGTTCCTGCCTCCCTCAGAAGAAATGCGACGATACTGCCCTGTATTTCCCTACCTGTCTATGCTGTTCTTGTCCTTCCACTTGGACTCCCTGGGCAGGAGTGTTTGAGATGCAATTCAGACACTGACCCTGCAGGTCCTGCCATAGAGATGTATATTTGAGAAAGGTAATCAAGTCCCCCTCCAGCTTCTGGGGCTCTGGGCAGTGCTGGGGTGGGGGGAGGAGCAGGGGAGAGGGGCTAGCAATGAGCCAATTCTCTCTTCAGAACATCCCATCCTTAGGACCTTTAACCATTTGACTGTGGGATATCTGGCTGGGCTGCAAACCAAGGTGGGGACAGGTGATACATGTTTTTGGAGGGGCAGAGTACTAAGAAATAGAAAGTTTGGCCCGGAGAATTCTGTCCTAACTTGTCTATGTCTTGTCTTTTTGGACGATCCCCCATGCCTAGGGGGAGCAAATGTCCAACAGCAGCTCCTTCAACAGGTTCCTCCTCCAGGCATTTGCCAACACGCGGGAGCTGCAGCTCCTGCACTTTGCACTCTTCTTGGGCATCTACCTGGCTGCCTTCCTGGGCAATGGCCTCATCATCACAACCATAGCCTGCAACCACCGCCTCCACACCCCTATGTACTTCTTCCTCCTCAACCTCTCCATCCTTGACCTTGGCACCATCTCCACCACTGTCCCCAAATCCATGGCCAATTCCCTGTGGGACACCAGAGCCATTTCCTACTCAGGATGTGCTGCCCAGCTCTTTTTTCTTGTCCTTTTCATTTTTGCTGAGTATTTTCTTCTCACTGCCATGGCCTATGACCGCTATATTGCCATCTGCAGACCCTTGCACTATGGGACCCTCATGGGCAGCAGAGCTTGTGTCAAAATGGCAGCAGCTGCCTGGGCCAGTGGTTTTCTCTGTGCTGTCCTGCACACTGCTAACACATTTTCAATACCACTCTGCCAAGGCAACATCCTAGAGCAGTTCTTCTGTGAAATTGCCCAGATCCTCAAGCTCTCCTGCTCAGACACCAGCCTCAGGGAAGTCAGGCTTATTGTGGTTAGTGCCTGTTTAGTCTCTGGGTGTTTTGTTTTCACTGTGCTGTCCTATGTGGAGATCTTCACTGCTGTGCTGAGGATCCCATCTGAGCAGGGCCGACACAAAGCCTTTTCCATGTGCCTCCCTCACCTGGCTGTGGTCTCCCTCTTTGTCAGCACTATTACGTTTGCCCATCTGAAGCCGCCCTCCATCTCCTCCCCATCTCTGGATCTGGTGATGGCAGTTCTGTACTCTGTTGTGCCTCCAACAGTAAACCCGCTCTTCTACAGCATGAGGAACAAGGAGCTGCAAGATGCAGTGAGGAAGCGGATCAGGTGGGTACAATGTCGGGAGCAGTAACTGCCCTATGTGCACCTCTTCCCCATTTCCAGCGTATTTGGCATCAAAGCAATGTGTTATTCATTTTTTTATTATTTACACTCCTGCAAAAAAAAAAAAAAAAAAAAAGAAAAAAAAGAAAAAAAAAAGAAAAAAAGAAAGAAAGAAAAGTGCTACTTGTCCTCTGGAATCTCTCATTTGAATCTGACCCAACAACTGTGCTGAAGGAGGAAGCCAGGCTTCCCCCTTCATCAGCAGGGAGGAGGGAACCTCAAAGGCATACTAGTCTGAGCTCCCTCGGATGCCCCAGTGCAACGAGGAGAGTTTCCCACTGCAGTGTCTCTTTCAGCAGTGATACCAAAGGAGCTCGGGGGGAAGAGTCAGGCTTGCGCAAGTACAGATGGGTTGACAGCATGGGTCCCATGTGCATTAGGAGAGCTCAACTCCCCTGGCCACAGTCAGAGTGTGATCTCACATGCCTCTTCTGCAAGGGTGGCAGGCAGCTATCACAGTGGGCCAGTCCCTTCCCTCTACAGGGCTGCAGTGCACAGAGCAGAAGTGGAGGAGCGTCTGGATGCAGCCTGTGGGGACAGACCCTATGCTCTGCAGGACCATTCTCCCTCTACCACAGCAAGTATTTCCTCCCTGCAGCTGTCACATGGGGGCTGCAGCTTTCCTGGAAACACGTCTGCCCAACAACAGCAGGATTTTCTCTGTTTGGAGCTGTTCTCTTCATTGCCACACTGTGCTGCTGTGCTCTAGTGTGTATATACAACCTAAGAGCTCTCCTAATGTGGTGGTGGTACGGTTATGCTTCCCCGTGCATTCCTGTGAGCACAGGCAGGGCGAGGCAATGGGCACCTTTATGTCAGACCTGGGGTCCCAAATAACGTTTTGTAATAAAAGGGGATCTCCTGCGTGCTGTGCCGTGAGTCTTGCCTTTCTTCAGAAAGGAGAGTAAAAAACACACCCAAGGGTTGCAGCACAAAAGGGCCTGCTGTCCTGCTTGTGAACTCCATGGGCCCAGCAGGATGAGCTCAGATCCACCAGGGACCGAGGGCTGGATTTGGGGCTCCTTTCGTGGTGACCAGTGCAAGCAGAGATGGTGAGTGGTCTCTGCGTTGCCTGTCTGGGGCTGCTCACAGATGCCATCCTTCTGGAAAGGAAGCTGTCCACCAGGAGAGCTCGGGGGATCTCTAGGAAGAGTGTGTGCCTCAGGGGTGGGCAGGGAGTGGAGCCTCACAAAGTGAGGGATGTTTCATGGTGGAGTCACATAAAGCCCTATACCCAGGTATGCATAGGAAAGGAGGGCTCTGCAATCCCTGCAGAAGCAGTGGGGACCTGGGACACCCAGGGAAAGGGGGCTGGAGAGTGATCCATGCACTCTCATGTAACACCACAGGCCAGAGCTAGGGCACACAAAAACACATCTGCTGCCATTGCAAACACCCTGGGATCACTCTCAGCACATCCATGAGCACAAACACGTGCTAGCAGTGTCGGTGGTGTTGAGCCATGTCTGTCTGGTTCTCCTTCCTACCCCAACCAGCACAGCCAGTGAGGAGTCAGGGGTCACCCCACGGCGCTGTAATCCCACCATCTGATAGCACTGCAGTGTAGCAGTAGTGCAAGACCCTGTGAGGAGCAGAGGGGAGGGGTGCATGAACTGCTGTGCAGGTCAGCACAGACCCACTCACCTGGGGAAAGACTCTCTGGGGAGCAGGGACATCCCAGGAGACAAGCAGGACAGAGCTCAGAGAGAGAAAATGAGTGCAAGAAACAAGTTTGAGCACCATCTCAGATCAGAGTGCGCTCTGCCTGGGGCAGCAGGAGCTACCGGAGGTACTACAGGGTCAGGGCTCTGGTGCTGTCCTGGGCAGCAGGCTGGGCAGTGAAGGAGCTGCAAGCCACTCAGTGAGTAGAAAAGTACAATACCTTACCAAATGTGAAGGTTTAATGGCTCTGAAATGCATGAAGGTATGCAATAGCAGCACAGTGGGATGGTGTGAGATGCCATACCACTAATGAGAAACTGCAATGAGAGGTGTGTGCTGTTTTGCATAAATGGTAGTGTGTGGTGGATAGGAGTTAGAGAGAGACAGAGAGGTCCCAAGTGCTGATGGCCCTGGGCTGCAGTGGTGCTGTGAGCTGTGAGCACTGGGACTCTGGTGCACAGGGGACCCCTGTCCCCCTGCCTGGCCCTGAGTAGAGGGGCCCAGGAGTGTTTTGGTCACCTGCGGGGAAAAGGCCACCTCTAGGACCTGTTTGTGGCACCTGTGTCTGCAAAGGCAGCAGGAGCAGCCCCTGCAGCCCCATCCCTGGGAGCAGGTGTGAGGCTGGAGCTGGCACAGTGGCTATGTGCTGTGAGCCTGCTTGGGGAAGCAAGCCCAGAGAGAAACCACTGTCTTCCTGGCTTGGGTGCTGCTGCAGGGAGAGCATGGTGCGGACTGCTGAGGTCTCGTGGGCTGTGGTTTGTGCGCTTATAGAAAAAGCTTTGATCTCTTGATGAGCCCCAGCGAGGGAATAACGGGCTGTTTCTGGGAACAGCTTTTTTTCCCGGTGTTAATTTTTCCTTCCTAAGCTGTGATTTGTATTCCCTACTTTCCCCATTGCTACTTTTTCCTTACTCACTTTTGTCCTCCCCCTCACCCTGCCTCTTACGCATCCATCCTCCACTCATTTACTGATTTCAGCCTTCCCAGTCACAGGAAAGCATGAGGCCATATGACTGCTGGCAGCTCTCCTCTCCCTGCCAAGCTGCCCCAGCACAGCTCACCTCTCCCCCGCGGCAGTCACCATCAGGCCGGGAGACAAAGCCAGACACGTCTGCCCAGAGTCTGGTGCCTCTCTCGAGGAGGCAGACGATAACCCCCGCAGCCCCAGTGCTGCCCAGAGCTGGCTCTGCTTTGCAGGAGGGTTTCAGCCCTGGGTCCCGGGAGGGGCAGCTCTCCTCTGCCCTGGCAGCCAAGCCACAGCCCAGCACTGGGGTTGTGTGAGCCCCCTCCATTCCCTAGCATGGGCAGGGCAAAGTTGGGCTCCCTGCTGGGAACAGCCAGAGCTCTGCAGCACTACAAACAGCAGGATCTTGGCCTCGACGAGAGGAGGGAGCCAGAGGCTGTCACCAGCACCCTCTCCCATGGCAGCACATCCCCATGCTGGGCTGGGAGCTCCTCCAGCCCTAGGGCCTGCACAGGCCCTCTGTGGGCAGTAGCACATCCTGGGGCTGGGGATATTTTGGCTCCACTCCAGACTGGAGCACTTGTGCTGGGGCCCCATGTATGGAGCTGGGAAGCAGTTGTGGGAGGGGCCTGGATCCCTAGTGTAGATGTGAGGGAATAATACCACTGCTGCTGATGGTGGCGGGGATGGAGTCACCAGCACATCCCTGAAGCAGTGGGGCAGGGCAGGGGTGACTCTGGGGGCTCTGGGGAGAGCCAGGACTCAGATTTTGCCTCTAGTCCTGAGACCAGGAGCCTTCCTGCTGACAGCCCCTGCCCCAAGGCAGCTCCTACCCTCCCAGCCCCCCACCCATCTGTCCCCGTGGAAGATGCAGGGCTGAAACTTGAGCCCCAGGAGGAGCAGGAGTTTCCAGGGGGATGAGGGTTGTGTTTCTACTGCCCATGTGCATTACTCACCTCCATGGGGTCTTACTCTGCAAATGCCTTTCTCCTGCTCAATGGGACTTTTGTGAGGCTCAAGGGACTAAAGTGTGTCCTGCCTGGCTTTGTGTGGTGTTGGAGGGGTGCTGGAGGAGGGCTTTCTTGGGAGACTGGCAGGCTGTGTGTGGGGCCAGCAGTGCTGAGTAGCTGTGCTGATGGCTGCAGGGCAGACCTGAGTGTCCTCAGATGCAGTGCCAGTGAACGTGCGAGTGGCTGCAGGTGAGCTGGAGGGCAGGGCAGGAATTTGCAATGGTCTTGGGCTATGGGAAAAGGAGTGACCTGTGTGTCCTCGCCAGAAGGAAGGTGAAGAGGAGAGGAGAGCTGGTGTGTGAGGGCCGAAGGAGGATTTGTGTTCGGAGGACCTTCCCTCCAGGAAGGACAGCAGATTGCTGGCACCAGCTGATGGAGGGGACGGTTGTGCCCCGCCAGGCACTGCCAATATTGCCAGTGTCTCCTGCCTAATGCAATGTGACAACCCCCAGGCTAGAACTCTCTCCATGTTCACGGCTTCAGGATGTGTCTGCCAGCTGCTGTGGGTCCAGGCAAGGCCTGGAAGCAGCAGTTCTCCTCCCCTGTGACCCTCTTCATCCTCCCCAGGGCTTGTTTCCAGCCAGAAATCCCTCTCAGCACAGACCAGCCATCCTGTGACAGCAGGAGCGCAGGACTGTAGAGGAAGGGCCACGTGCTGTGGCAGCATGGTTTCCCATGCCCCTCAGCTGACTGTGACACCACCCGCTAATGTCCCCTCCTGACCACCCTAACAGGGGGAAAAGAGCTTAGCCACAGCGCTGACCTTCGGCAGGTGGGCTTGATCGTCATCATGGTCATTTACATGTCACGAGACCCCTGCCCTGCAGTGTGCTGCAGAGCCAGGTCGTAGCATCTTCCCGCTGCCCTCTCCCCTTGTACTTGTCTAAGTCCAAGTGAAATCATGCCCCTGAGTTGTGTGTCCATGTCCGTGAGAAGCTAATACCATGGATCAATTACAGACTATTGCCTGACAAATTTTAAGGGAAGGGAAAAGTGTCTTTTGTCTTCTTGATCTCCGTTGCCTGCTTTGCCTATAGCAGGAGAGCAGCATCCTGTGCAACTTTGTTCATAGCTCCCTTTCTTCAGGTCTCTGCTTTCTGCACCTTTGCAATTCCAACCTCCTGCCCTGCATCTCCCTCCCCTCCCCCGTCCCTCCACACGCACGCACGTGCGCACACACACACACACACACACTCTCACTTATCTCTTTGCTTTGCATCTTTTTTCAAGTGAGCAAACCTTGACAGAGGCAGCCCAACCTGAACAGGCCGGTGCCCAGAACAAGAGCAAGCAGAGTCGAAAACCTCTTTCTTGTGCTCAGCTTCTTCTATGCCCAGCTGTCACTTGGCATACGCAGGCTTCAGGTGAAGTTGTACGAGGTGTGAAATACAGGAATGCCACCAGAGGAGAAAGTGTCACTCGTGCACTTTGAGGCGTACTCATGACACACAAGCTATTGCAGTGTGACAAGCCGGGAAGGGCTAAAGGGAAGCAAGATCACCGTGATTAGAGTTAGATCTTCCTGTGTTTCCATTTTTTGCCTGTTAGTGGCTATTCACTGGGCTTGCTCCAGTAGCTCCATCTCTCATACCTGGGAATGTGGAACTGGACTCAGTACTGCTGGTGTGGCCTCAGCAGGGCTGAGCAGGGGGGGAGGATCACCTCTGTTGACCTGCCTGCAATGCTCTTCCTAAGGCAACCCAGGATACCTTTAGTTGCCTTTGGCACAGGGGCACCTTGCTGGCTCGTGGTCAGCTTGGTGTCCGCCAGGTCCTTCTCTGCGGCACTGCTTCCCAGTGGAGCCTGTAGTTGAGCATGGGGTTATTCCTCCCTAGGTGCAGGACCCTGCATTTGCTTTATTGAACTTCATGAGGTTCCTCTCTGCCTGTTTCTCCAGCCTGTCGAGGTCCCTCTGAATAGCATCAGAGCCTGCTCAGCAAACTTGTATCATTAGCACACTTGCTGAGGGTGAGCTCTGTCCCATCATCCGGGTCATGAATAAGCTGAACAAGACTGGCCCCTGTACTGACCCCAGCGGACGCTGCTGGCTTCCAGCTAGACTTTGCGCTCTGCCCTCTGAGCTCTGCCACTGGGCCAGTTTTCAGTCCACCTCACTGCCTACTCCTCTTGCCCATACTTCCTCAGCTTGCCTACGAGAATGTTACGGGAGACAGTGCCAAAAGCCTTGCTGGAGTCAAGGGAGACAACATCCACTGCTCTCCCCTCATCTCCCCAGCCAGTCATTCCATCATAGGAGGCTATCAGGTTGGTTAAGTATGATTTCCCCATGGTGAATCCATGCTGACTGCTGCTGGTCAATATCACCTTCTTGCTCTTCATGTGCTTGGAAATGGTGTCCTGGAAGAGCTGCTCCATCACCTTTCCAGGGATGGAGGTGAGGCTGACTGGCCTGTAGCTCCCTGGGTCCTCTTTGTTGCCCTTTCTGAAGACTGGAGTGACACTGGCTTTCTTCCAGCCCTCGGGCACCTCTCCTGATCACCTTGCCCTTTTGCAGATGCTTGAGAGTGGCCTTGCAATGACATTGGCCAGCTTCCTCAGCACTCCTGGATGGATGTCCATGTCAGGGCCCATGGACTTGTAGATGTCCAGTGTGCTGAAGTGACTGCTAACCTGATCCTCCTCCAGCAAGGGAAAGTCTTCCTTTCTCCAGACTTTCCCCGTGTTCTCCAGGGCCTAGGATTGCTGAGGGTTGGTCTGAGCAATGAAGTTTTACTGCCGATGTGAGGAGTAAAACCTGAGGCAAAGGCAGCACTCAGGCTCTCTGCCTTTTCTGTGTCCTCTGTTGCCAGGGCCCTTGGCCCATTCAGCAACCTTTTGTCACAGATGTATTTCTAGAAGCCCTTCTTGTTGGCTTTGACATCCCTCACCCGATTAAACTCCAGATGGGCCTAGGCCCCGTCTGTGTGTCCTGGGACATTGTGACTGTTTTCCTCCCAGGCTACCTGTCCCTGCTTCCACCTTCTGTGTACTCCCTGTTATGTTGGAGTTTTGCCAGGAGCTCCCTGCTCGTGCATGCAGGTCTCGTGCCTGCTTTGCTCGACTTCTTGCTCCTTGGGGTGGACCACTCCTGAACTTGGAGGAGGAGCTCCTTGCATGTTAACCAGCTTTCTTCCACTTTCCCCTCTTCCTTTTAGGACCTATCCCATGGGATTCTCCCAAGCAGGTCCCTGAAGAAGGCAATGTTTGCTCTCCTCAAGTCCAGGGACAACTGCCTCATACTGGCCTTCAGGTACTGAGGCAGCCGTGACCTTGCTGTCAGCATAAAAGTCAAGTGCGTGCTGTGGGCCTGGGAGACACTGCGGCACAAGTGACCTCAGCAGCTCAAACAGAAGCAGTGTTGCTGCTGTTTTAGCCTGTCAGGTTGTGAGGCAGAAGTGACCTTGCAAGCATAAGCAACAGCAATGTGCCTGCTGCTTGCCCATCAGGTCCTGCAGGGCAGGTCCTGCCCCAGGGTCAGTGGCAGGCTGCTCAGAGGCTGGACCTGGCACCTGGGCCAGGCAGGAGACCCATGTCTCAGGCACACAGCACTCCTCTAGAGCCAGGCGCCGGGGCCAGAGCTCATCCACGCTTTCGTCAGCATGTCTGAATGGAGTTCCTGCCCTGACAGCAGTGTGGGGAACAGCTGCTTTTCCAGCCCTCATGGGCATGCATGCTCCAGCTGTGGAAATACTTGGCTACATTTTTACAGCTTGCGGGGCTCTAGTCTCCTGGCAGCTCTAGCTTCACCCTTCCTACTCCTAAGAAATCAGAAGCAGTTAAAGCTGCTTCCTCTCCAGCAAACGCAGCTGCAGCTAGCTCCAGCCCTTGCGCTGGCAGAGCCTAAGCCCAAGCCCAGGGCAGGCACTGCCAGCAGAGGCTGTCTGAGCCACAGAGGACCACGGCTCTGTCTCAGTGCTCCCACAGCCCAACACTGCATTTGGCAGGAGCGCTGGGTCTCCTCCCCTGCTCCCACAGGCGCCATGGAGGCTGCTGCTCCCGGGGGAAAGCTCCTGGCCCCTGGGAATGGGCTGTCTGTGCCAGCCAGGCCCCAAGGAGAGGCAAGCACCTAGGGGCCCCTGGGCCCCTGGGGTGAGGCCAGGCAGGGCCTGGCAGCAGGTGCTGACAAGCATCTGTGCCCCCAGGAGGGCTGGGGCACCTCTCTGGCCTCTGTGGCCCTAGGCACAGTGGGCCATGCTGCTGCCCTTCTCACCCACCCTTACAGCCTTAGAGCACTCAGAGCTGGCTGGCCCCAGTGCCACCAGCCAGGCAGACCCAGCATCGCTCCTCACCTCTGTGGCTGCTGAGAGCAGCAGCCAGCCAGGTCAGAACAGGCCAGATCCATGGCCAAGCCACTCAAGGTTGTTATGTCGGGCACCACATCCTTCCAGCCAGCCCTGAAGACTCTATGAAAGGAGCCGTGCGCCAGCCCCAAGTGATGGCACCAGTGCCCAGCCCCCAGGAGAATAAGCATTGGCAGCTGATCTCAACTGTGCTGGGAGATGCCACATTTATTCTTTAGGTTCTTCCTCCTCTGCCTCACTGTGGAGGCTGCTTTGGGGGCTGGGAGTCGTGGCGTTGTCTTCACCCTGCATGCTGGCAAGACCTTCTTCAGGGTTTGTTTCAATGGGCTGGTCTTCACCCATAGCTGTTGATGAGCAGCTTGGAGATGTGCTGGCCCAGCTGACAGGCAGAGATTCTTCTTCTTCTTCTTCTTCTTCTTCTTCTTCTTCTTCTTCTTCTTCTTCTTCTGTCTCTGGATACTGCTCTTCTTCACAGGGCTAAGAAGTGAGAAAGGAAGAGGCTGTGTTATGCACAGGGCGAAAGGCAGAGGCACAGTGCAGGCTTGTCCAGGCCACGTATCTTTGGATGGGCTTCTGATGGTGTGTCCATGCTCACCGCCCCTGTGTCCAAACAGGGTCGCATAAGCAGCTCCTCAGCCTGGGTGCACGGGGGCAGAGGCTGGGAGTGAACCTGTGCCTTGGCTTCAGCATTCAGGGAGAGGTTGCAAACAAACGCTGGTGCGATTTCTAGGTCCCGCACTGCAATCCTCCTCTGAGCACCCAGCAGCTATGCCTGGGATGGAAGGGAAGTCTGGTACAAGGCCAGGGTGGCTGTCTGCTGCTGCACTGTGGCTGCAGAAGCACTGACACCTTCTCTCCCTCACTCGGGCTGAGAGCCCTCCTGCTTCTCTCCTCCCCCAGGGCCTCCCACGCTTGCTCCCATTGGCAGCCACAGCCCTTCCCCTTCAAAGGAGTGCTGGGCATTTGCTTGGGGCTGCAGAGAGGTGCTTGGTGTCAGGGCCGAACCCAAGTCAATCCCATGTCAGGAAAAGCCATAGGATGCTCTGTGCAAGCTGGTGGCTCGGGGACTGGGAGCCTGACCCCGTGGTGGGCCACTGCCACTCAGATGTCTCAGGTTTTCCTGGAGCTGGCACATACGTACCATGTCTAGTGTGGCCTCCCGTTCCTCAGCCAGCCTTTTTGCCTCCTCCTCTACGCAGGAGTAATAAACATTCACGACGACTTCCTTCCCCGTTCCAAAGTCGTACTTGACAACTTCCTGAATGCTGGGCATTTCTACAGGTGGCTTCTCTCTAGTCGCACTTGATTTGCTACTTTGCGACAGGCTTGAGCTGCCCTCAATGGTTTCCTGACTCTCCGGTCTCTGCTCAACCTGCAAGACAATTCCACACAGGTCTGTGCCCCACTTCCAAAGCCACTCAGCTGCTGTTCTCAATGCATCCCTAAAGCAGCCAGTGACTGCAGGACCTGTGCAGTCACCAGCCCCTTTTGGTTTCGCCTGCCCTCAGGCACTCCAAATGGCAACTGCTGCCCCAGGGTAGCAACGCTGCAGCCCAAGCTGGAGAACAGTGAGAAGCCCCACAACAGGCCCCAGCCTATGTCACAGCTTGACCAGGGCTCATGGTCTTTCCCACTGGCACTTCTCCCTCGGGCTCTGATCTCTCCTGGCAGCATAAGTGAGCTGAGGGAATTGCCACTTGCAGAGTAAGAAACCTGCAGCGCTGTCCAGCTAGGGAGGGAGAGGGCAGCATGTGTGCAGTGGGTCTCTTTTTCCCTGAAGGGCAGGTTATTCCTCACATTCTCCCCTGACCCCTGTCTGCCTCGAGTCTTCCCCGCTTGTCCAGCTAAGGAGAGAAAGAGCACCACAGGTACACCAGGTATGTCTGCCCCTAAAGTGCAGGTTACTTCTCACCCTCTCCTCTGACCCCTGTCTGCTGCGAGTCTTCCCTCCGCCCCATTCAGACCTGAAGTGAATCTGAACAAGACTGAAGGATCCTTTTTTTCCTGCTGCCCCGTCATCGACATGAGCATGAACAGAAGCTCTCCAGCTTCCACCCCACACAGGCCCAGCAGTTAACTTCCCACCAGAAACAGGGCCCCATGCAGGCATCTTCTGCTGTGTCCACAGAGAAGGCAGTAGCAACAGATGTGTTGCAAAACCAGAGCACAACCAGAATCTTGGAAAGCAAGCCCCAGACAAAGACACTCAGGGCTCAGAGGAGCGCAGAGGAAGGGCTCTGGTACAGCCACTGCCCAGGGGATGATGCTTTCCCACAATTCCGGCTGCCACAGGAAGGGCCCCAAGCAGCAGCCCCTACCAGTTCCTCGCTCTGAGGGCCTTCACTCACCTCCCACCTCGGTGGCGATCTAGCTTTAGGAGGTTGCTCCTTTCCGGCTACCACTGCCTCCCATTCCCACAGGAGCTCCTGAAGCACACTGCAAATAGATGCCGCAGGGAGGTGGTGTGAGCATAGGGGGAGTTAGGTCTCCACTCTGTGCTCCCAAGCCAGGCACCTGCTTCGGCAGCAGGAGGAAGTCCTGCAGGAGAAGCCCGTGGTTTTGACTGACAGTGGCCACATGGATGAGACAGAGAGCACCTGAGCAAAGCTCAGGATGGCAACACGGAGCCTTTCTTTCCTTGCAGCAAGCAGAGCAGCAGAATCAACTCCAAGGACAGGCTCCAATGCACACTGTTGTCCCCTTTCCTGCCAGTGCCACTTGCCACTGCTCACTGGTCTCAAACACTCTGTGTTTAGGAATGGAAAATGGATTCTAGCTGGGCACTCTGGGTCAAAGAAGGAGGAAGCTATCAAGGGAGTAAAGCACTCCTGCAGTATTCCTGTTCTGGGCACTCTTTTGTGCCAGCCACAAAGACAGGCTGTCATACAAAAGAGGATGTTTCTTGCAAAGTATATAAAACCAGAACAGTAATAACAGACACAGCTCTGTGCCTTGGACTTCTCCATTCTCCAGTCACCCATGTCCACACTGAAATAAATCCCCTTCTGAGCACCCAACAGCTATGCCTGGGATGGAAGGGAAGTCTGGTACAAGCCCAGTGTGGCTGTCTGCTGCTGAACTGTGGCTGCAGAAGCACCGACACCTTCTCTCCCTCACTCGGGCTGAGAGCCCTCCTGCTTCTCTCCTCCCCCAGGGCCTCCCACGCCTGCTCCCATTGGTAGCCACAGGCCTTCCCCTCCAAAGCAGTGCTGGGCATTTGCTTGGGGCTGCAGAGAGGTGCTTGGTGTCAGGGCCGAACTCAAGTCAATCCCATGTCAGGAAAAGCCATAGGATGCTCTGTGCAAGCCGGTGGCTCGGGGACTGAGAGCCTGACCCCGTGGCGGGTCACTGCCACTCAGATGTCCCAGGCTTTCCCTGAAGCTACCACATACGTACTCTTTCTCTTCTCTTCCCTGCTGCTTGGCCAGCCTTTTTGCATTCTCCTCTTTGCAGGAGAAGTAATCTTTCAAAGTCACAGTCGTTCCTGCTGAGATGTGGTAAGTGATGCTTTCATTTAGCTCTCGCCATTCCACAATGTCCAGGACCTTCTTAAGGTCTTTCCTAGCTTTCCTGCTTTGCGACAGGATTGAGCTGGCCAGAATGCTTGGCAGAGTTTCTGTTCTGTGCTGAACCTGCAAGACAATTCCACAGCGGTTTGTGCCCTACTTCCAAAGCCGCTCAGCTGCTGCTCTCAATGCATCCCTAAAGAAGCCAGTGACTGCAGAACCTGTACAGCCACTGCCCATAGGATGATGCTTCTCCACAATGCAGGCAGCCACAACGAGGGCCGCAAGCAACAGCATCTACCTCCCCTGGCCTCTGAGGGCCTGCACTCACAGGACGTACTGCTGACCATCCAGATGCAGTGGCTTCCTTCCTCCTGGCTTGTGCTGCCCTCCACGTAGAGTACCCTGGGACGGCCTGAAACACACTGCAAAAACACACCGCGGGGAGGTGGCATGAGCACAGTGCCGGTTGGGCCTGTACCCCACGCTCACAAGATGGGTTCTCCTGCAGCCAAAAATCATGAGTTCCACTAATTGACCTCATCAGAGGTGGAGATCATGCCCTGCCAAGTCATGCAAGGCTGCACAACATGCCTGGAGCAAAGCTCAGGCTGCCCACATCAAGGCTTTCTCTCCATGCAGCAAGGAGAACAGCAGGCACAGCAACAGTGACAGGCTCCAAGACACACCGTTGCCCCCACTCCTCCCAATTCCTTTAGCCACTGCTCAGTGCTCCCAAACACTGTTTTCAGGATGGAAAATGGATTCTAGTTGGGCACCCAGGCTCAAAGGAGGACAAAGGCATTGAGGGAGTCAAGCACTGCTACCTCTGCAGCTACGCTGCTCATTGTAACTCGCCTGCCCCAGGGACATGCTTGAGAAAGGCTTTGATGGCAGTAGGGGCAGAGGCTCTCTCTCACTCTCACTGGAGACCTCCTGCCTCTCCCAGACTCTGCACACACACACAGTCCCCTTATCTCAGAGCCCACAACTCTGATCAGGCATTCAGGATGCTCTGGGCACACAGAGAGGTGCCTGACAGCAGGGTGTAGCCACGCTCGGCTTGTGCCAGCCCCAGAAAGAGGTTTCACGTAAAGGAAAGGGCTTCAAGGTCACTACGTGAATCTGGCACTGTGAGAACAGCCCCTGCTCCTTGGCCTTGGTGGCAGGAAGAGGGGGGCTGCCCTTCTGCTTGCAAGGCAGCATCCTTTCCAGGCCAAGAAAGAGCTCCTCTCTGTTGAGTCCCCTCTCACTGCATACTCCCTGGCCTCTGGAAACAGCTCGCGTTGTGGCCCAAAGGGCAGGCAAACACCTCCCTCTTGCAAAGGCTTCACAAGAGCGTGCAGACCTCTCCTCAGCCTCACAACATGTCCTTAGACTCCAAGCCCTGCTGTCGGCAGGTAGAAACAATCCTGCTTACTTTCGGCTATGGGGAATTGTGGAAAGGCCCCCATGTCTGGGAAGCAGGATTTGACTTTCCCAAGGGTCTCCACCTGGGAAGCAGTGGCAGCAGAAACAGGAAGCCCACAGGAGGCTCTCCCAACCACTTGCTCTGTGCTGTCCATCCAGCCAGAGATTACTAGTCGTTGCAGTATGGGATGAAAGGCATTCAGAGTCACTAGGGCCATGATGTCCAAGGGAAACATGCATCTCCAAGACCAACAAGGCTACAGGCTCACCCTCACAAACAGCTCCAAGCATCTCACCTGCTATGAGGCTCTTTCCGCTTGACTCTCTTCCCCATGTCTTTTTCCATTCTACCAGGCTGCTTGTCTTGAATGGAGATGTACACGGCAGGAACATCCCCTGTAAGCAGCAGACAAGAAAACCCTGCAGAGCACCATCGAGGTGGTCATCTGTATAGCAGTGATGTGCAGCACCGCTCCAGTCAGTGATAGACCTGTGAAGCCTCAAGGGGATTCCTTTGAAGCCATGTTTCCAAGGCACTCTGAGGCCCTCCCTCACTCTGGCTCCTGTCCAGCTCTTCATTTCTAGCCTAAAACACCCTTTCCTGTGGGAGTGCTTTTCTACTGCTCTACCCTGTCCACACTAGGAACAGTGGGGCTCACAGGGATGTGCTGGTGACCTACGAGAGACTCTTTGGGGCCCTAACTTCACACGAGGGAAACAGAGCCTGCGATACTTCGTCGGATCTCACGGGCTGCATTTTCTCTGATGAGGCAGTCAACCCAAAAGCACTGGTCTGGCAGTTTGAATGAAAAACTTTCAAGCAAAGGGTCAAGCTGCCTGCTTTGGACATCCGAGGAAGTCTTGGCACACATCACCGGACTTTTGTCCATCTCCTCTAGGTGGCTTTTCCCATCAGAGGAAAGTACTAGGATTCCATGAGATAGGTCCTGACTTAGGGCACTCCTTCCATTATCATTCTGCTCCAGACAGAAGCAACGATTCACAAGGATTCTCCTCAGCTTGGACTCCCTTCTTCTCCTCCTTCTCCCATGGAAAGTACTTGGCAGTGTACATTAGGGCACGAGTCCCCTGGGAAAGTTTAACTCAAAGGGACTAGCTTCACTTGGGACTGTTGGCCTGCCATGGGGTCTTACCCCCGCAGGAGGCACTGGAGACTTCCCATCACGGGTGAGCAGAACTGCATCTAGTGCCTCGTACTATCTAAGCCACTGCACTGGAGCCTTGGCTCCGCTGTCCTGCCAAGGAGGACAGAAGGAGAAAGTGCAAAACCCTGGCAGCAATCAGCTGCTCTGTTACCTTTCTCAACACCGAGACTGTCTGTTCTCTTTTCCTCTTCCCAAGGCTCTTTCACAGCTCTCACTGCGGGTTTGGTGGGGGAAGTCACCAGCTCAAGCCTGGAGATAGGGAAAAGACTCCACATTGAAGGAAGGGCACCACATTGCCATGCAGCATGTCCTTGGCAGCTTATGTTCATTAGGGACACACAGACACGTGTCAGAGCTCCTAGGAAGCCCATCTGATCCCTAAGTACAATATGCAGATTATGCCAGATCCTGGAGGACTGTTGTAGGAAATGCAGTGACCATGTGAAGACCTCCAGTGCTGGGAGGGGCGGGAGCTTCCTTCTCAGACTCTTCCAGGGTTTCCCTGGCTTTCCCATGAGAAAGATTTTGGCAGCGTTCCAAGACAAACCCTCCATGAGGCCACCAGAGGCAGTCTCCCAGCTCTTGACCACGCTTGCGTCCAGGCAGAAGAAACTAGTCTCCTTTCCTCTGCCTTTCCACCACTGTTTGAAACTCCAGCCTAGCCCTCCACACCCCCTGCAGTCTTTCCAATCCTCATGTCAGTGCCTCTGCAAACAACAGCCTGCATGAGCCAGGCCTTTAAGGGATCCATCCCCTTAGCTAGGAGGGAATCAGGACACAGCTCTGCAGAAACGGCCTCTGCCACGCCCTCCAACCGCCACACAAAGCTCAGGTTAAGCCAGAGCAAACCTGGAGTTCCCTGGGAACCAGCCAGTGGAAAGTGTTACTCACAAATCACTTCCTGAGCAGCCTTCACCAACCCTCGCAGCACAGCACTCCCACACACGCAGTGAGAAGCTGCTTGCTGGGTCAGCTGGAGGCTAAGAAGCAAGCAAACATACTCACTTGGGAAGGACAACGCCAGGCCCAGCAAGGGCCTGAGCAGCAACCTTTCTGATGGCTGTGAGGGCTGAATTGCTTATATCTGGCACCTGCAAAGGTGAGAGACTCATGTGAGATGCTGCCAAGCAAAGGATCTCGCTGCTCACAAGGGCAGCAAACGTTTCCACTGCTCAGAGAAGAAGCTGCCTCTCAGAAACTCTGAAACAAACCTGCCTGTTTCTCACGGCTGCCCCCCAATTGGACAGAATAGCATCTGCAGGGGAATGCAGGAGAAGGACAAATCACACTGCCGAGCTTTCGGCAAGGTCGAGAATGAAGAACCTGAGTTAGGAGAGCAGGTCTTTCCTAACGGGGAAGTCAATGGAGGGAAGCACAGGCAAAAAAAGCATTCCCCTCCAATCTAGGAAATGGGCAGTGTTGTCCAGCTAAGGAGAGAGAGAGCACCACAGGTACACTAGGGGCAGCTACATCCGCCCGTAAAGGGCAGGGTATTCCTCACACTCTCCGCTGACCCCTGTCTGCTGCAAGTCTTCCCCTCCGCCCCATTCAGACCTGAAATGAATCTGAACAAGACTGAAGAACCCTTTTTTTTCCTGCTGCCCCGTCATCGACATGAGCATGAACAGAAGCTCTTCAGCTTCCACCCCACACAGGCCCAGCAGTTAACTTCCCACCAGAAACAGGGCCCCATGCAGGCATCTTCTGCTGTGTCCACAGAGAAGGCAGCAGCAACAGATGTGCTGCAAAAGCAGAGCACAGCTGGCATCTTGGAAAGCAAGCCCTGGACTAGGTCACTCAGAGCTCAAAGGAGCGCAGGGGAAGGGCTCTGGTACAGCCACTGCCCAGGGGACGATGCTTTCCCACAATTCCGGCTGCCACAAGAAGGGCCCCAAGCAGCAGCACCTACCTTCCCTGCCCTCTGAGGGCCTGCACTCACAGCACGTGCAGCTGGCCATCTGACTTCCTCAGGCTGAAGCACACTGCAAACAGACACCGCGGGGAGGTGGCATGAGCACAGGGGGAGTTGAGCCTCCATCCCGCGCCCGCAGGACGGGCACCTCCTTCGGCAGCCAAAGGACATGGGTTCCATTCACTGCCCTCATCGGAGGTGGAGATCATGCCCTGCCAAGTCATGCAAGGCTGCACAACATGCCTGAAGGAAAGCTAGCAAAGCTCAGGCTGCCCACACCAAGGCTTTCTCTCCATGCAGCAAGGAGAACAGCAGGCACAGCAACAATGACAGGCTCCAAGACACACCGTTGCCCCCGCTCCTCCCAATTCCTTTAGCCACTGCTCCCAAACACTCTGTTTTTAGGATGGAAAATGGATTCTAGTTGGGCACCCAGGCTCAAAGCAGGAGAAAGGCATCGAGGGAGTCAAGCACTACTACCTCTGCAGCTACGCTGCTCATTGCAACTAGCCTGCCCCAGGGACATGCGTGAGAAAGGCTTTGATGGCAGTAGGGGCACAGGCTCTCTCTCACTCTCGCTGGAGACCTCCTGCCTCTCCCAGACTCTGCACACACACACAGTCCCCTTATCTCAGAGCCCACAACTCTGATCAGGCATTCAGGATGCTCTGGGCACACAGAGAGGTGCCTGACAGCAGGGTGTAGCCACGCTCGGCTTGTGCCAGCCCCAGGAGGAGGTTTCATGTGAAGGAAAGGGCTTCAAGGGCACTACTGTGAGAACAGCCCCTGCTCCTTGGCCTTGGTGGCAGGAAGAGGGGGGCTGCCCTTCTGCTTGCAAGGCAGCATCCTTTCCAGGCCAAGAAAGAGCTCCTCTCTGTTGAGTCCCCTCTCACTGCATACTCCCTGGCCTCTGGAAACAGCTCGCGCTGTGGCCCAAAGGGCAGACAAACACTTCCCTCTTGCAAAGGCTTCACAAGAGCATGCAGACCTCTCCTCAGCCTCACAACATGTCCTTAGACTCCTAGCCCTGCTGTCGGCAGGTAGAAACAATCCTGCTTACTTTCGGCTATGGGGAATTGTGGAAAGGCCCCCATGTCTGGGAAGCAGGATTTGACATTCCCAAGGGTCTCCATCCAGGAAGCAGTGTCAGCAGAAAGAGGAAGCCAACAGGAAGCTCTCCCAACCACTTGCTCTGTGCTGTCCATCCAGCCAGAGATTACTAGTCGTTGCAGTATGGGATGAAAGGCATTCAGAGTCACTAGGGCCATGATGTCCAAGGGAAACATGCATCTCCAAGACCAACAAGGCTACAGGCTCACCCTCACACACAGCTCCAAGCATCTCACCTGCCATGAGGCTCCTTCCCCTTGCCTTGCTCCCCCGTGCCTTCCTCCACACTAGGAGCCGCTAGTCTGGCTGGAGGCTGCCTCTCTCGGACGAGGAGGCGCAGGGTAGGAACATCCCCTGTAAGCAGCAGACAAGAAAACCCTTCAGAACACCGCCGGGGTGGCCATCTGTATAGCAGTGATGTGCAGCACCGCTCTAGTCAGTGATAGACCTGTGAAGCCTCAAGGGGATTCCTTTGAAGCCATGTTTCCAAGGCACTCTGAGGCCCTCCCTCACTCTGGCTCCTGTCCAGCTCTTCATTTCTAGCCTAAAACACCCTTTCCTGTGGGAGTGCTTTTCTACTGCTCTACCCTGTCCACACCAGGAACAGTAGGGCTCGCAGGGATGGGCTGGTGACCTAAGAGAGACTCTTTGGGGCCCTAACTTCACACGAGGGAAACAGAGCCTGCGATACTTTGTCGGATCTCACAGGCCAGGAATCAGCTGCTCCATTACCTTTCTCAGCTTTGAGATCAGGTCTTCCCTCTTTCCCTTTCTGAGCTGGCCTTGGAGCTCTCACACACGGCTTCTCAGGGGAAGTCTCCAGCTCAAGCCTGGAGACAGAAAAAAAGGGCTCTGCTGTGATGGAAGGGCACCACATTTCCACTGCAGCCCCTCCTTTGCAAATTATGCTCACCATAGGCACACAGGCGCATGCCAGAGCTGTTAGGAACCCCACCCTTTCCCAAGTAGAATATACAGAATATGCCAGATTGTGGAGGACTGCTGTAGGAAATGCAGTAACTCAGTGCAGACCCGGCCGTTGGAAGGCGTTAGTCCCAAATCACTTCCTGAGCAGCCTTCGCCAACCCTCGCAGCACAGCACTCCCACACACGCAGTGAGAAGCTGCTTGCTGGGTCAGCTGGAGGCTAAGAAGCAAGCAAACATACTCACTTGGGAAGGACAACGCCAGGCCCAGCAAGGGCCTGAGCAGCAACCTTTCTGATGGCTGTGAGGGCTGAATTGCTTATATCTGGCACCTGCAAAGGTGAGAGACTCATGTGAGATGCTGCCAAGCAAAAGATCTCGTTGCTCACAAGGGCAGCAAAAGTTTCCACTGCTCAGAGAAGAAGCTGCCTCTCAGAAACTCTGAAAAAAACCCGCCTGTTTCTCACGGCTGCCCCCCAATTGGACAGAATAGCATCTGCAGGGGAATGCAGGAGAAGGACAAATCACACTGCCGGGCTTTCGGCAAGGTCGAGAATGAAGAACCTGAGTTAGGAGAGCAGGTCTTTCCTAACGGGGAAGTCAATGGAGGGAAGCACAGGCAAAAAAAGCATTCCCCTCCAATTTAGGAAATGGGCAGTGTTGTCCAGCTAAGGAGAGAGAGAGCACCACAGGTACACTAGGGGCAGCTACATCCGCCCGTAAAGGGCAGGGTATTCCTCACACTCTCCGCTGACCCCTTTCTGCTGCAAGTCTTCCCCTCCGCCCCATTCAGACCTGAAATGAATCTGAACAAGACTGAAGAACCCTTTTTTTCCTGCTGCCCCGTCATCGACATGAGCATGAACAGAAGCTCTCCAGCTTCCACCCCACACAGGCCCAGCAGTTAACTTCCCACCAGAAACAGGGCCCCATGCCCTGTGCTGTGTCCACAGAGAAGGCAGCAGCAACAGATGTGCTGCAAAAGCAGAGCACAGCTGGCATCTTGGAAAGCAAGCCCTGGACTAGGTCACTCAGAGCTCAAAGGAGCGCAGGGGAAGGGCTCTGGTACAGCCACTGCCCAGGGGACGATGCTTTCCCACAATTCCGGCTGCCACAAGAAGGGCCCCAAGCAGCAGCACCTACCTTCCCTGCCCTTTGAGGGCCTGCACTCACAGCATGTGCAGCTGGCCATCTGACTTCCTCAGGCTGAAGCACACTGCAAACAGACATCGCGGGGAGGTGGCATGAGCACAGGGGGAGTTGAGCCTCCATCCCGCGCCCGCAGGACGGGCACCTCCTTCGGCAGCCAAAGGACATGGGTTCCACTCACTGCCCTCATCGGAGGTGGAGATCATGCCCTGCCAAGTCATGTAAGGCTGCACAACATGCCTGAAGGAAAGCTAGCAAAGCTCAGGCTGCCCACACCAAGGCTTTCTCTCCATGCAGCAAGGAGAACAGCAGGCACAGCAACAGTGACAGGCTCCAAGACACACCGTTGCCCCCTCTCCTCCCAATTCCTTTAGCCACTGCTCCCAAACACTCTGTTTTTAGGATGGAAAATGGATTCTAGTTGGGCACCCAGGCTCAAAGCAGGAGAAAGGCATCGAGGGAGTCAAGCACTGCTACCTCTGCAGCTATGCTGCATATTGCAGCTCGCTTGCCCCAAGACATGCTTGAGAAAGGCTTTGATAACAGGAGGGGCACAGGCTCTCTCTCACTCTCGCTGGAGACCTCCTGCCTCTCCCAGACCCTGCACATACAAACACAGTCCCCTTATCTCAGAGCCCACAACTCTGATCAGGCATTCAGGATGCTCTGGGCACACAGAGAGGTGCCTGAGAGCAGGTGTAGTCACGCTCGGCTTGTGCCAGCTGCAGGAGGAGGTTTCATGCGAAGGAAAGGGCTTCAAGGGCACTATGTGAATCTGGCACTGTGAGAACAGCCCCTGCTCCTTGGCCTTGGTGGCAGGAAGAGGGGGGCTGCCCTTCTGCTTGCAAGGCAGCATCCTTTCCAGGCCAAGAAAGAGCTCCTCTCTGTTGAGTCCCCTCTCACTGCATACTCCCTGGCCTCTGGAAACAGCCCACGTTGTGGCCCAAAGGGCAGGCAAACACCTCCCTCTTGCAAAGGCTTCACAAGAGCATGCAGACCTCTCCTCAGCCTCACAACATGTCCTTAGACTCCAAGCCCTGCTGTCGGCAGGTAGAAACAATCCTGCTTACTTTCGGCTATGGGGAATTGTGGAAAGGCCCCCATGTCTGGGAAGCAGAATTTGACTTTCCCAAGGGTCTCCATCCAGGAAGCAGTGGCAGCAGAAACAGGAAGCCCACAGGAGGCTCTCCCAACCACTTGCTCTGTGCTGTCCATCCAGCCAGAGATTACTAGTTGTTGCAGTATGGGATGAAAGGCATTCAGAGTCACTAGGGCCATGATGTCCAAGGGAAACATGCATCTCCAAGACCAACAAGGCTACAGGCTCACCCTCACACACAGCTCCAAGCATCTCACCTGCCATGAGGCTCCTTCCCCTTGCCTTGCTCCCCCGTGCCTTCCTCCACACTAGGAGCTGCTAGTCTGGCTGGAGGCTGCCTCTCTCGGACGAGGAGGCGCAGGGTAGGAACATCCCCTGTAAGCAGCAGACAAGAAAACCCTTCAGAACACCGCCGGGGTGGCCATCTGTATAGCAGTGATGTGCAGCACCGCTCCAGTCAGTGATAGACCTGTGAAGCCTCAAGGGGATTCCTTTGAAGCCATGTTTCCAAGGCACTCTGAGGCCCTCCCTCACTCTGGCTCCTGTCCAGCTCTTCATTTCTAGCCTAAAACACCCTTTCCTGTGGGAGTGCTTTTCTACTGCTCTACCCTGTCCACACCAGGAACAGTGGGGCTCACAGGGATGTGCTGGTGACCTACGAGAGACTCTTTGGGGCCCTAACTTCACACGAGGGAAACAGAGCCTGCGATACTTCGTTGGATCTCACAGGCCAGGAATCAGCTGCTCCATTACCTTTCTCAGCTTTGAGATCAGGTCTTCCCTCTTTCCCTTTCTGAGCTGGCCTTGGAGCTCTCACACACGGCTTCTCGGGGGAAGTCTCCAGCTCAAGCCTGGAGACAGAAAAAAAGGGCTCTGCTGTGATGGAAGGGCACCACATTTCCACTGCAGCCCCTCCTTTGCAAATTATGCTCACCATAGGCACACAGGCGCATGCCAGAGCTGTTAGGAACCCCACCCTTTCCCAAGTAGAATATACAGAATATGCCAGATTGTGGAGGACTGCTGTAGGAAATGCAGTAACTCAGTGCAGACCCGGCCGTTGGAAGGCGTTAGTCCCAAATCACTTCCTGAGCAGCCTTCGCCAACCCTCGCAGCACAGCACTCCCACACACGCAGTGAGAAGCTGCTTGCTGGGTCAGCTGGAGGCTAAGAAGCAAGCAAACATACTCACTTGGGAAGGACAACGCCAGGCCCAGCAAGGGCCTGAGCAGCAACCTTTCTGATGGCTGTGAGGGCTGAATCGCTTATATCTGGCACCTGCAAAGGTGAGAGACTCATGTGAGATGCTGCCAAGCAAAAGATCTCGTTGCTCACAAGGGCAGCAAACGTTTCCACTGCTCAGAGAAGAAGCTGCCTCTCAGAAACTCTGAAACAAACCCGCCTGTTTCTCACGGCTGCCCCCCAATTGGACAGAATAGCATCTGTAGGGGAATGCAGGAGAAGGACAAATCACACTGCCAGGCTTTCGGCAAGGTCGAGAATGAAGAACCTGAGTTAGGAGAGCAGGTCTTTCCTAACGGGGAAGTCAATGGAGGGAAGCACAGGCAAAAAAAGCATTCCCCTCCAATCTAGGAAATGGGCAGTGTTGTCCAGCTAAGGAGAGAGAGAGCACCACAGGTACACCAGGGGCAGCTACATCTGCCCGTAAAGGGCAGGGTAATCCTCACACTCTCCGCTGACCCCTGTCTGCTGCAAGTCTTCCCCTCCGCCCCATTCAGACCTGAAATGAATCTGAACAAGACTGAAGAACCCTTTTTTTCCTGCTGCCCCGTCATCGACATGAGCATGAACAGAAGCTCTCCAGCTTCCACCCCACACAGGCCCAGCAGTTAACTTCCCACCAGAAACAGGGCCCCATGCAGGCATCTTCTGCTGTGTCCACAGAGAAGGCAGTAGCAACAGATGTGTTGCAAAACCAGAGCACAACCAGAATCTTGGAAAGCAAGCCCCAGACAAAGGCACTCAGGGCTCAGAGGAGCGCAGAGGAAGGGCTCTGGTACAGCCACTGCCCAGGGGATGATGCTTTCCCACAATTTCGGCTGCCACAGGAAGGGCCCCAAGCAGCAGCACCTACCTTCCCTGCCCTCTGAGGGCCTGCACTCACAGCACGTGCAGCTGGCCATCTGACTTCCTCAGGCTGAAGCACACTGCAAACAGACACCGCGGGGAGGTGGCATGAGCACAGGGGGAGTTGGGCCTCCATCCCGCGCTCGCAAGATGGGCACCTCCTTCGGCAGCCAAAGGACATGGGTTCCACTCACTGCCCTCATCGGAGGTGGAGATCATGCCCTGCCAAGTCATGCAAGGCTGCACAACATGCCTGAAGGAAAGCTAGCAAAGCTCAGGCTGCCCACAACAAGGCTTTCTCTCCATGCAGCAAGGAGAACAGCAGGCACAGCAACAGTGACAGGCTCCAAGACACACCGTTGCCCCCGCTCCTCCCAATTCCTTTAGCCACTGCTCCCAAACACTCTGTTTTTAGGATGGAAAATGGATTCTAGTTGGGCACCCAGGCTCAAAGCAGGAGAAAGGCATCGAGGGAGTCAAGCACTGCTACCTCTGCAGCTACGCTGCATATTGCAACTTGCCTGCCACTGGGACATGCTTGGGAAAGGCTTTGATGACAGTAGGGGCAGAGGCTCTCTCTCACTCTCGCTGGAGACCTCCTGCCTCTCCCAGACCCTGCACACACACACAGTCCCCTTATCTCAGAGCCCACAACTCTGATCAGGCATTCAGGATGCTCTGGGCACACAGAGAGGTGCCTGACAGCAGGGTGTAGCCACGCTCGGCTTGTGCCAGCCCCAGAAAGAGGTTTCACGTGAAGGAAAGGGCTTCAAGGTCACTACGTGAATCTGGCACTGTGAGAACAGCCCCTGCTCCTTGGCCTTGGTGGCAGGAAGAGGGGGGCTGCCCTTCTGCTTGCAAGGCAGCATCCTTTCCAGGCCAAGAAAGAGCTCCTCTCTGTTGAGTCCCCTCTCACTGCATACTCCCTGGCCTCTGGAAACAGCCCGCGTTGTGGCCCAAAGGACAGGCAAACACCTCCCTCTTGCAAAGGCTTCACAAGAGCATGCAGACCTCTCCTCAGCCTCACAACATGTCCTTAGACTCCAAGCCCTGCTGTCGGCAGGTAGAAACAATCCTGCTTACTTTCGGCTATGGGGAATTGTGGAAAGGCCCCCATGTCTGGGAAGCAGGATTTGACTTTCCCAAGGGTCTCCACCTGGGAAGCAGTGGCAGCAGAAACAGGAAGCCAACAGGAGGCTCTCCCAACCACTTGCTCTGTGCTGTCCATCCAGCCAGAGATTACTAGTCGTTGCAGTATGGGATGAAAGGCAATCAGAGTCACTAGGGCCATGATGTCCAAGGGAAACATGCATCTCCAAGACCAACAAGGCTACAGGCTCACCCTCACAAACAGCTCCAAGCATCTCACCTGCTATGATGCTCCTTCCCCTTGCCTTGCTCCCCCGTGCCTTCCTCCACACTAGGAGCTGCTAGTCTGGCTGGAGGCTGCCTCTCTCGGACGAGGAGGCGCAGGGTAGGAACATCCCCTGTAAGCAGCAGACAAGAAAACCCTTCAGAACACCGCCGGGGTGGCCATCTGTATAGCAGTGATGTGCAGCACCACTCCAGTCAGTGATAGACCTGTGAAGCCTCAAGGGGATTCCTTTGAAGCCATGTTTCCAAGGCACTCTGAGGCCCTCCCTCACTCTGGCTCCTGTCCAGCTCTTCATTTCTAGCCTAAAACACCCTTTCCTGTGGGAGTGCTTTTCTACTGCTCTACCCTGTCCACACCAGGAACAGTGGGGCTCACAGGGATGTGCTGGTGACCTACGAGAGACTCTTTGGGGCCCTAACTTCACACGAGGGAAACAGAGCCTGCGATACTTCGTTGGATCTCACAGGCCAGGAATCAGCTGCTCCATTACCTTTCTCAGCTTTGAGATCAGGTCTTCCCTCTTTCCCTTTCTGAGCTGGCCTTGGAGCTCTCACACACGGCTTCTCGGGGGAAGTCTCCAGCTCAAGCCTGGAGACAGAAAAAAAGGGCTCTGCTGTGATGGAAGGGCACCACATTTCCACTGCAGCCCCTCCTTTGCAAATTATGCTCACCATAGGCACACAGGCGCATGCCAGAGCTGTTAGGAACCCCACCCTTTCCCAAGTAGAATATACAGAATATGCCAGATTGTGGAGGACTGCTGTAGGAAATGCAGTAACTCAGTGCAGACCCGGCCGTTGGAAGGCGTTAGTCCCAAATCACTTCCTGAGCAGCCTTCGCCAACCCTCGCAGCACAGCACTCCCACACACGCAGTGAGAAGCTGCTTGCTGGGTCAGCTGGAGGCTAAGAAGCAAGCAAACATACTCACTTGGGAAGGACAACGCCAGGCCCAGCAAGGGCCTGAGCAGCAACCTTTCTGATGGCTGTGAGGGCTGAATCGCTTATATCTGGCACCTGCAAAGGTGAGAGACTCATGTGAGATGCTGCCAAGCAAAAGATCTCGTTGCTCACAAGGGCAGCAAACGTTTCCACTGCTCAGAGAAGAAGCTGCCTCTCAGAAACTCTGAAACAAACCCGCCTGTTTCTCACGGCTGCCCCCCAATTGGACAGAATAGCATCTGTAGGGGAATGCAGGAGAAGGACAAATCACACTGCCAGGCTTTCGGCAAGGTCGAGAATGAAGAACCTGAGTTAGGAGAGCAGGTCTTTCCTAACGGGGAAGTCAATGGAGGGAAGCACAGGCAAAAAAAGCATTCCCCTCCAATCTAGGAAATGGGCAGTGTTGTCCAGCTAAGGAGAGAGAGAGCACCACAGGTACACCAGGGGCAGCTACATCTGCCCGTAAAGGGCAGGGTAATCCTCACACTCTCCGCTGACCCCTGTCTGCTGCAAGTCTTCCCCTCCGCCCCATTCAGACCTGAAATGAATCTGAACAAGACTGAAGAACCCTTTTTTTCCTGCTGCCCCGTCATCGACATGAGCATGAACAGAAGCTCTCCAGCTTCCACCCCACACAGGCCCAGCAGTTAACTTCCCACCAGAAACAGGGCCCCATGCAGGCATCTTCTGCTGTGTCCACAGAGAAGGCAGTAGCAACAGATGTGTTGCAAAACCAGAGCACAACCAGAATCTTGGAAAGCAAGCCCCAGACAAAGGCACTCAGGGCTCAGAGGAGCGCAGAGGAAGGGCTCTGGTACAGCCACTGCCCAGGGGATGATGCTTTCCCACAATTTCGGCTGCCACAGGAAGGGCCCCAAGCAGCAGCACCTACCTTCCCTGCCCTCTGAGGGCCTGCACTCACAGCACGTGCAGCTGGCCATCTGACTTCCTCAGGCTGAAGCACACTGCAAACAGACACCGCGGGGAGGTGGCATGAGCACAGGGGGAGTTGGGCCTCCATCCCGCGCTCGCAAGATGGGCACCTCCTTCGGCAGCCAAAGGACATGGGTTCCACTCACTGCCCTCATCGGAGGTGGAGATCATGCCCTGCCAAGTCATGCAAGGCTGCACAACATGCCTGAAGGAAAGCTAGCAAAGCTCAGGCTGCCCACAACAAGGCTTTCTCTCCATGCAGCAAGGAGAACAGCAGGCACAGCAACAGTGACAGGCTCCAAGACACACCGTTGCCCCCTCTCCTCCCAATTCCTTTAGCCACTGCTCCCAAACACTCTGTTTTTAGGATGGAAAATGGATTCTAGTTGGGCACCCAGGCTCAAAGCAGGAGAAAGGCATCGAGGGAGTCAAGCACTGCTACCTCTGCAGCTACGCTGCATATTGCAACTTGCCTGCCACTGGGACATGCTTGGGAAAGGCTTTGATGACAGTAGGGGCAGAGGCTCTCTCTCACTCTCGCTGGAGACCTCCTGCCTCTCCCAGACCCTGCACACACACACAGTCCCCTTATCTCAGAGCCCACAACTCTGATCAGGCATTCAGGATGCTCTGGGCACACAGAGAGGTGCCTGACAGCAGGGTGTAGCCACGCTCGGCTTGTGCCAGCCCCAGAAAGAGGTTTCACGTGAAGGAAAGGGCTTCAAGGTCACTACGTGAATCTGGCACTGTGAGAACAGCCCCTGCTCCTTGGCCTTGGTGGCAGGAAGAGGGGGGCTGCCCTTCTGCTTGCAAGGCAGCATCCTTTCCAGGCCAAGAAAGAGCTCCTCTCTGTTGAGTCCCCTCTCACTGCATACTCCCTGGCCTCTGGAAACAGCCCGCGTTGTGGCCCAAAGGACAGGCAAACACCTCCCTCTTGCAAAGGCTTCACAAGAGCATGCAGACCTCTCCTCAGCCTCACAACATGTCCTTAGACTCCAAGCCCTGCTGTCGGCAGGTAGAAACAATCCTGCTTACTTTCGGCTATGGGGAATTGTGGAAAGGCCCCCATGTCTGGGAAGCAGGATTTGACTTTCCCAAGGGTCTCCATCCAGGAAGCAGTGGCAGCAGAAACAGGAAGCCAACAGGAGGCTCTCCCAACCACTTGCTCTGTGCTGTCCATCCAGCCAGAGATTACTAGTCGTTGCAGTATGGGATGAAAGGCAATCAGAGTCACTAGGGCCATGATGTCCAAGGGAAACATGCATCTCCAAGACCAACAAGGCTACAGGCTCACCCTCACAAACAGCTCCAAGCATCTCACCTGCTATGATGCTCCTTCCCCTTGCCTTGCTCCCCCGTGCCTTCCTCCACACTAGGAGCTGCTAGTCTGGCTGGAGGCTGCCTCTCTCGGACGAGGAGGCGCAGGGTAGGAACATCCCCTGTAAGCAGCAGACAAGAAAACCCTTCAGAACACCGCCGGGGTGGCCATCTGTATAGCAGTGATGTGCAGCACCACTCCAGTCAGTGATAGACCTGTGAAGCCTCAAGGGGATTCCTTTGAAGCCATGTTTCCAAGGCACTCTGAGGCCCTCCCTCACTCTGGCTCCTGTCCAGCTCTTCATTTCTAGCCTAAAACACCCTTTCCTGTGGGAGTGCTTTTCTACTGCTCTACCCTGTCCACACCAGGAACAGTGGGGCTCACAGGGATGTGCTGGTGACCTACGAGAGACTCTTTGGGGCCCTAACTTCACACGAGGGAAACAGAGCCTGCGATACTTCGTTGGATCTCACAGGCCAGGAATCAGCTGCTCCATTACCTTTCTCAGCTTTGAGATCAGGTCTTCCCTCTTTCCCTTTCTGAGCTGGCCTTGGAGCTCTCACACACGGCTTCTCGGGGGAAGTCTCCAGCTCAAGCCTGGAGACAGAAAAAAAGGGCTCTGCTGTGATGGAAGGGCACCACATTTCCACTGCAGCCCCTCCTTTGCAAATTATGCTCACCATAGGCACACAGGCGCATGCCAGAGCTGTTAGGAACCCCACCCTTTCCCAAGTAGAATATACAGAATATGCCAGATTGTGGAGGACTGCTGTAGGAAATGCAGTAACTCAGTGCAGACCCAGCCGTTGGAAGGCGTTAGTCCCAAATCACTTCCTGAGCAGCCTTCGCCAACCCTCGCAGCACAGCACTCCCACACACGCAGTGAGAAGCTGCTTGCTGGGTCAGCTGGAGGCTAAGAAGCAAGCAAACATACTCACTTGGGAAGGACAACGCCAGGCCCAGCAAGGGCCTGAGCAGCAACCTTTCTGATGGCTGTGAGGGCTGAATCGCTTATATCTGGCACCTGCAAAGGTGAGAGACTCATGTGAGATGCTGCCAAGCAAAAGATCTCGTTGCTCACAAGGGCAGCAAACGTTTCCACTGCTCAGAGAAGAAGCTGCCTCTCAGAAACTCTGAAACAAACCCGCCTGTTTCTCACGGCTGCCCCCCAATTGGACAGAATAGCATCTGTAGGGGAATGCAGGAGAAGGACAAATCACACTGCCAGGCTTTCGGCAAGGTCGAGAATGAAGAACCTGAGTTAGGAGAGCAGGTCTTTCCTAACGGGGAAGTCAATGGAGGGAAGCACAGGCAAAAAAAGCATTCCCCTCCAATCTAGGAAATGGGCAGTGTTGTCCAGCTAAGGAGAGAGAGAGCACCACAGGTACACCAGGGGCAGCTACATCTGCCCGTAAAGGGCAGGGTAATCCTCACACTCTCCGCTGACCCCTGTCTGCTGCAAGTCTTCCCCTCCGCCCCATTCAGACCTGAAATGAATCTGAACAAGACTGAAGAACCCTTTTTTTCCTGCTGCCCCGTCATCGACATGAGCATGAACAGAAGCTCTCCAGCTTCCACCCCACACAGGCCCAGCAGTTAACTTCCCACCAGAAACAGGGCCCCATGCAGGCATCTTCTGCTGTGTCCACAGAGAAGGCAGTAGCAACAGATGTGTTGCAAAACCAGAGCACAACCAGAATCTTGGAAAGCAAGCCCCAGACAAAGGCACTCAGGGCTCAGAGGAGCGCAGAGGAAGGGCTCTGGTACAACCACTGCCCAGGGGATGATGCTTTCCCACAATTTCGGCTGCCACAGGAAGGGCCCCAAGCAGCAGCACCTACCTTCCCTGCCCTCTGAGGGCCTGCACTCACAGCACGTGCAGCTGGCCATCTGACTTCCTCAGGCTGAAGCACACTGCAAACAGACACCGCGGGGAGGTGGCATGAGCACAGGGGGAGTTGGGCCTCCATCCCGCGCTCGCAAGATGGGCACCTCCTTCGGCAGCCAAAGGACATGGGTTCCACTCACTGCCCTCATCGGAGGTGGAGATCATGCCCTGCCAAGTCATGCAAGGCTGCACAACATGCCTGAAGGAAAGCTAGCAAAGCTCAGGCTGCCCACAACAAGGCTTTCTCTCCATGCAGCAAGGAGAACAGCAGGCACAGCAACAGTGACAGGCTCCAAGACACACCGTTGCCCCCGCTCCTCCCAATTCCTTTAGCCACTGCTCCCAAACACTCTGTTTTTAGGATGGAAAATGGATTCTAGTTGGGCACCCAGGCTCAAAGCAGGAGAAAGGCATCGAGGGAGTCAAGCACTGCTACCTCTGCAGCTACGCTGCATATTGCAACTTGCCTGCCACTGGGACATGCTTGGGAAAGGCTTTGATGACAGTAGGGGCAGAGGCTCTCTCTCACTCTCGCTGGAGACCTCCTGCCTCTCCCAGACCCTGCACACACACACAGTCCCCTTATCTCAGAGCCCACAACTCTGATCAGGCATTCAGGATGCTCTGGGCACACAGAGAGGTGCCTGACAGCAGGGTGTAGCCACGCTCGGCTTGTGCCAGCCCCAGAAAGAGGTTTCACGTGAAGGAAAGGGCTTCAAGGTCACTACGTGAATCTGGCACTGTGAGAACAGCCCCTGCTCCTTGGCCTTGGTGGCAGGAAGAGGGGGGCTGCCCTTCTGCTTGCAAGGCAGCATCCTTTCCAGGCCAAGAAAGAGCTCCTCTCTGTTGAGTCCCCTCTCACTGCATACTCCCTGGCCTCTGGAAACAGCCCGCGTTGTGGCCCAAAGGACAGGCAAACACCTCCCTCTTGCAAAGGCTTCACAAGAGCATGCAGACCTCTCCTCAGCCTCACAACATGTCCTTAGACTCCAAGCCCTGCTGTCGGCAGGTAGAAACAATCCTGCTTACTTTCGGCTATGGGGAATTGTGGAAAGGCCCCCATGTCTGGGAAGCAGGATTTGACTTTCCCAAGGGTCTCCATCCAGGAAGCAGTGGCAGCAGAAACAGGAAGCCAACAGGAGGCTCTCCCAACCACTTGCTCTGTGCTGTCCATCCAGCCAGAGATTACTAGTCGTTGCAGTATGGGATGAAAGGCAATCAGAGTCACTAGGGCCATGATGTCCAAGGGAAACATGCATCTCCAAGACCAACAAGGCTACAGGCTCACCCTCACAAACAGCTCCAAGCATCTCACCTGCTATGATGCTCCTTCCCCTTGCCTTGCTCCCCCGTGCCTTCCTCCACACTAGGAGCTGCTAGTCTGGCTGGAGGCTGCCTCTCTCGGACGAGGAGGCGCAGGGTAGGAACATCCCCTGTAAGCAGCAGACAAGAAAACCCTTCAGAACACCGCCGGGGTGGCCATCTGTATAGCAGTGATGTGCAGCACCACTCCAGTCAGTGATAGACCTGTGAAGCCTCAAGGGGATTCCTTTGAAGCCATGTTTCCAAGGCACTCTGAGGCCCTCCCTCACTCTGGCTCCTGTCCAGCTCTTCATTTCTAGCCTAAAACACCCTTTCCTGTGGGAGTGCTTTTCTACTGCTCTACCCTGTCCACACCAGGAACAGTGGGGCTCACAGGGATGTGCTGGTGACCTACGAGAGACTCTTTGGGGCCCTAACTTCACACGAGGGAAACAGAGCCTGCGATACTTCGTTGGATCTCACAGGCCAGGAATCAGCTGCTCCATTACCTTTCTCAGCTTTGAGATCAGGTCTTCCCTCTTTCCCTTTCTGAGCTGGCCTTGGAGCTCTCACACACGGCTTCTCGGGGGAAGTCTCCAGCTCAAGCCTGGAGACAGAAAAAAAGGGCTCTGCTGTGATGGAAGGGCACCACATTTCCACTGCAGCCCCTCCTTTGCAAATTATGCTCACCATAGGCACACAGGCGCATGCCAGAGCTGTTAGGAACCCCACCCTTTCCCAAGTAGAATATACAGAATATGCCAGATTGTGGAGGACTGCTGTAGGAAATGCAGTAACTCAGTGCAGACCCGGCCGTTGGAAGGCGTTAGTCCCAAATCACTTCCTGAGCAGCCTTCGCCAACCCTCGCAGCACAGCACTCCCACACACGCAGTGAGAAGCTGCTTGCTGGGTCAGCTGGAGGCTAAGAAGCAAGCAAACATACTCACTTGGGAAGGACAACGCCAGGCCCAGCAAGGGCCTGAGCAGCAACCTTTCTGATGGCTGTGAGGGCTGAATCGCTTATATCTGGCACCTGCAAAGGTGAGAGACTCATGTGAGATGCTGCCAAGCAAAAGATCTCGTTGCTCACAAGGGCAGCAAACGTTTCCACTGCTCAGAGAAGAAGCTGCCTCTCAGAAACTCTGAAACAAACCCGCCTGTTTCTCACGGCTGCCCCCCAATTGGACAGAATAGCATCTGTAGGGGAATGCAGGAGAAGGACAAATCACACTGCCAGGCTTTCGGCAAGGTCGAGAATGAAGAACCTGAGTTAGGAGAGCAGGTCTTTCCTAACGGGGAAGTCAATGGAGGGAAGCACAGGCAAAAAAAGCATTCCCCTCCAATCTAGGAAATGGGCAGTGTTGTCCAGCTAAGGAGAGAGAGAGCACCACAGGTACACCAGGGGCAGCTACATCTGCCCGTAAAGGGCAGGGTAATCCTCACACTCTCCGCTGACCCCTGTCTGCTGCAAGTCTTCCCCTCCGCCCCATTCAGACCTGAAATGAATCTGAACAAGACTGAAGAACCCTTTTTTTCCTGCTGCCCCGTCATCGACATGAGCATGAACAGAAGCTCTCCAGCTTCCACCCCACACAGGCCCAGCAGTTAACTTCCCACCAGAAACAGGGCCCCATGCAGGCATCTTCTGCTGTGTCCACAGAGAAGGCAGTAGCAACAGATGTGTTGCAAAACCAGAGCACAACCAGAATCTTGGAAAGCAAGCCCCAGACAAAGGCACTCAGGGCTCAGAGGAGCGCAGAGGAAGGGCTCTGGTACAGCCACTGCCCAGGGGATGATGCTTTCCCACAATTTCGGCTGCCACAGGAAGGGCCCCAAGCAGCAGCACCTACCTTCCCTGCCCTCTGAGGGCCTGCACTCACAGCACGTGCAGCTGGCCATCTGACTTCCTCAGGCTGAAGCACACTGCAAACAGACACCGCGGGGAGGTGGCATGAGCACAGGGGGAGTTGGGCCTCCATCCCGCGCTCGCAAGATGGGCACCTCCTTCGGCAGCCAAAGGACATGGGTTCCACTCACTGCCCTCATCGGAGGTGGAGATCATGCCCTGCCAAGTCATGCAAGGCTGCACAACATGCCTGAAGGAAAGCTAGCAAAGCTCAGGCTGCCCACAACAAGGCTTTCTCTCCATGCAGCAAGGAGAACAGCAGGCACAGCAACAGTGACAGGCTCCAAGACACACCGTTGCCCCCGCTCCTCCCAATTCCTTTAGCCACTGCTCCCAAACACTCTGTTTTTAGGATGGAAAATGGATTCTAGTTGGGCACCCAGGCTCAAAGCAGGAGAAAGGCATCGAGGGAGTCAAGCACTGCTACCTCTGCAGCTACGCTGCATATTGCAACTTGCCTGCCACTGGGACATGCTTGGGAAAGGCTTTGATGACAGTAGGGGCAGAGGCTCTCTCTCACTCTCGCTGGAGACCTCCTGCCTCTCCCAGACCCTGCACACACACACAGTCCCCTTATCTCAGAGCCCACAACTCTGATCAGGCATTCAGGATGCTCTGGGCACACAGAGAGGTGCCTGACAGCAGGGTGTAGCCACGCTCGGCTTGTGCCAGCCCCAGAAAGAGGTTTCACGTGAAGGAAAGGGCTTCAAGGTCACTACGTGAATCTGGCACTGTGAGAACAGCCCCTGCTCCTTGGCCTTGGTGGCAGGAAGAGGGGGGCTGCCCTTCTGCTTGCAAGGCAGCATCCTTTCCAGGCCAAGAAAGAGCTCCTCTCTGTTGAGTCCCCTCTCACTGCATACTCCCTGGCCTCTGGAAACAGCCCGCGTTGTGGCCCAAAGGACAGGCAAACACCTCCCTCTTGCAAAGGCTTCACAAGAGCATGCAGACCTCTCCTCAGCCTCACAACATGTCCTTAGACTCCAAGCCCTGCTGTCGGCAGGTAGAAACAATCCTGCTTACTTTCGGCTATGGGGAATTGTGGAAAGGCCCCCATGTCTGGGAAGCAGGATTTGACTTTCCCAAGGGTCTCCATCCAGGAAGCAGTGGCAGCAGAAACAGGAAGCCAACAGGAGGCTCTCCCAACCACTTGCTCTGTGCTGTCCATCCAGCCAGAGATTACTAGTCGTTGCAGTATGGGATGAAAGGCAATCAGAGTCACTAGGGCCATGATGTCCAAGGGAAACATGCATCTCCAAGACCAACAAGGCTACAGGCTCACCCTCACAAACAGCTCCAAGCATCTCACCTGCTATGACGCTCCTTCCCCTTGCCTTGCTCCCCCGTGCCTTCCTCCACACTAGGAGCTGCTAGTCTGGCTGGAGGCTGCCTCTCTCGGACGAGGAGGCGCAGGGTAGGAACATCCCCTGTAAGCAGCAGACAAGAAAACCCTTCAGAACACCGCCGGGGTGGCCATCTGTATAGCAGTGATGTGCAGCACCACTCCAGTCAGTGATAGACCTGTGAAGCCTCAAGGGGATTCCTTTGAAGCCATGTTTCCAAGGCACTCTGAGGCCCTCCCTCACTCTGGCTCCTGTCCAGCTCTTCATTTCTAGCCTAAAACACCCTTTCCTGTGGGAGTGCTTTTCTACTGCTCTACCCTGTCCACACCAGGAACAGTGGGGCTCACAGGGATGTGCTGGTGACCTACGAGAGACTCTTTGGGGCCCTAACTTCACACGAGGGAAACAGAGCCTGCGATACTTCGTTGGATCTCACAGGCCAGGAATCAGCTGCTCCATTACCTTTCTCAGCTTTGAGATCAGGTCTTCCCTTCTCCTCTTTTTGAGGCGGCCTCACAGCTCTCACACACGGCTTCTCGGGGGAAGTCTCCAGCTCAAGCCTGGAGACAGGAAAAAAGGCTCCGCTGTGATGGAAGGGCACCACATTTCCACTGCAGTCCCTCCTTTGCAAATTATGCTCACCATGGGCACACAGGCGCATGCCAGAGCTGTTAGGAACCCCACCCTTTCCCAAGTAGAATATACAGAATATGCCAGATTGTGGAGGACTGCTGCAGGAAATGCAGTAACTCAGCGCAGACCCGGCCGTTGGAAGGCGTTAGTCCCAAATCACTTCCTGAGCAGCCTTCGCCAACCCTCGCAGCACAGCACTCCCACACACGCAGTGAGAAGCTGCTTGCTGGGTCAGCTGGAGGCTAAGAAGCAAGCAAACATACTCACTTGGGAAGGACAATGACACAGCCTGAGCGTGTCTGGGAAGCAGCTGTTTCGGTGCCTGTGAGGACTGAATTGCTCATCTCAGGCATCTGCAAAAGTGAGAGACACATGTGAGATGCTGCCAAGCAAAGGATCTCATTGCTCACAAGGGCAGCAAACGTTTCCACTGCTCAGAGAAGAAGCTGCCTCTCAGAAACTCTGAAACAAACCTGCCTGTTTCTCACGGCTGCCCCCCAATTGGACAGAATAGCAGCTTCAGGGGAATGCAGGAGAAGGAGAAATAACACTGCCGGGGTTTTGGCAGGGGCAAGAATCAAGAGCATCGCTTGTTAGAGTAGTTCTTTCCTAACAGGGAAGTCAAGGCAGGCAAGCACAGGGGAAGGCCTTTCACTAGCCTGTCCTCCTGGTCTCTGCATTCTGTCTGCCCATTTGGGCTGCCTGCTCGTGAGCTGAGGACAAAGCATGCATGTGTAGGCTTAACCCCAAAGTCTCTCCAGAGATTCCAGTGGCTTTCTCTGCAGTGTGGAGGAATAGAGACACAGAGCCTCTCCTTTCCCTAGAAAGGGGAAAGCTCATAATAAGCCCTTTAATAAGGGCAAGTGCAGAGTCCCGCACTTAGGGAGAAATAACTCCATGCACCAGTACAGGCTGGGGGCTGCCCTACTGGAAAGCAGCTTTGCAGAGAAGGACCTGGGAGTGCTGGTGCACAACAAGTTGACCACGAGCCAGCAATGTGGCCTGGTTGCCAGGAAGGCCAATGGTATCCTTGGGTGCATTGGGAAGAATGTTGCCAGCAAGTGGTGATCCTGCCCCTGTACTCAGCCCTGGGGAGGCCTCGAGTACTGCATCTAGTTCTGGGCTCCCCAGTACAAGAGAGACATGGAGCTACTGGAGAGAGTCCAGTGTAGGGCTACAGAGATGATCAGAGGACTGGAGCTTCTGCCCTCTGAGGAACGGCTGCGAGAGCTGGGCCTCTTTAGCCTGGGGAAGAGAAGACTGAGGGGGGATCTTATCAATGTGCACAAGTACCTGAAGGGAGGGTGTCAAGGGGATGTGGACAAACTCTTTTCAGTTGCCCTGTGTGACAGGACAAGAGGCAATGGGCAAGAACTGAAACACAGGAAGTTGCGCCTGAATATGAGGAGGAATTTCTTTCCTGTGAGAGTGACAGAGCACTGGAACAGGTTGCCCAGGGAGGTTGTGGAGTCTCCTTCTCTGGAGAGATTCAAAACATGCCTGGATGCAACCCTGGCTAACATGTTCTAGGTGACCCTGCTTAAGCAGGGAGGTTGGCCTAGATGATCTCCAGAGGTCTCTTCCAGCCTTACCCATTCTGTGATTCTGTGATTCCCCTGTACAGTTAGTAACAACGGGCACAAACTGAACCACAGGAAGTTCCGCCTGAATGTAAGGAGGAATTTCTTTCCTGTGAGAGTGCCAAACTTCTGGAGTATGTTCAAGGAGCAGTGGAGGGTCCTGGTCTGGGACCCACTGCAACAAAGGTTGCAGAAAAGGCCCTGGCCAAGAGAATGGACTGAAAAGATCCCACGGACTGGGACAGAAGGAAAACACAGAGCTGGCAAGTAGGGCTAGGCTACAGCCTGCTTGCATCTGCAGCTTAGCCCTTGAGGGGCTCAGCCTGCTTTCACAGCTGTGCTTCCCAACTGCACCTGAGTGCCCAGGCTGAAGGACAGGCCTGCACTAGGGACCTGGGGAAGGGCAAGGGACTGCAGCAGCTTCCTTGGTGGCACACAGCAGTAACGTTCTACAGCCTCGGGTGAAACTGCTGAACTCCCTGCTCCACAATCCCAAACACAGCCAAAAGAGGCCCGGAGTCAAATGTAATCCTGACCTCAAGGGGTGCTAAATCCTGGCTTTCTGGAAGACTTCTGGAGGAAATCTAATGGGAAAAAAAAAACTACACAAGACCTGCCCTTCTCTTGGACTCTTTGCTGGGCATTCAGACACGGGATCCTGGGCTGCGTGGCTCTCTGCTTGGACCCAGGACAGCTCTTCCCAGGGTCTTCTATGTTACTGAGTCTGGGCAGGGAGCTGGCACTGCTCGAGACTAGGACTGCCCACCTGTCCAGACAGATTGTGGCAGGCCACGGGAAAGACATTCACCTGGACTTTGCTAGGGTTTCCAAAGAGCAAGAAAGCTGGAGACATGGAAAACTTACCCCAAGAAGAGCTTCTACCAGCTGTTCCTGCCCATTCAGCCTTTGCAGAAGGCCTTTGCAAAATCCCATTTTCACCTTCTTGCCCTGGATGACAAGCATGCCAATGCCCTTCAAAACAAGAGCAACGTTCTTCCCACTTGCAAGGCAGCAGGAGAGAAGGTACATGGTCTCTTCTATGCAAGCCTCCACTGTTTTCCGATCAACGGAGAAGGCCGAGGCTATGCGAGCATACTTCAGGGGCTCAGCTTGCTTATGACCTAGGCAACAACAACAGAGCAACGCAGTCACCAACACAGCACTGCAGCAGGCTCAAGCAGAGTGTTGGCAACTTGAAGCTCTCCCAGCAAGACCATGCTCCAGCGCTGTTTTCTTCAGCCCTCTGGGAAAGTCCATAAAGGAGGCTGATGTCATCCCTCCCTGGCAGAAGTTCAAAACTCTCTGCAGCCTCATAGGCCAAGGGTACAGTGATGCTTCCTTCCTGGCCAAAGCAGAAAGAAAGAGTCTCAGCCATCTCTGATGACCAGGAAGCAGGATGGCAGGACAAGGAGAGGAGAGAAGGGGTCAGTTCCCAGGAGAACGCAGTGGTCACCAAAGCACACGATCCCACAGGATGATGTGAGATCTCATTAATTGTGCCCACACACTCCGGGCATGTCAGGTTTGAAGAGACTTAGCTGTGCTGCATCACAGTGGGTGCAATGAAGAAGGAAAACACATGGACTGCACAACAGCCCTTAGTCTTACAGGGTCAGTCTTCATTAGAGATGAATATTAATTAATCATAATCATCACCTTAAACTTTCTGGTTGCCCCCAGGCCCTCAGAACTGCACGGTGCATCCTTCCCCTCCACCTCCCAGCCCCGCCCCCCAACCTCCCACACACACACACTAGAGTTCCCTTCTGTCGCAAGGCTCTCTGTGGCTGGCTTCCACCCACTTCTCACCAGAAGCGATTTCTAAGAGACGGCAGCAATGCTACTGTTTGCCCTTACAAGGTCTGCTGTGCCATAAACATGGAACAACAGCTCCTACCACATCAGATTAGAAGCAGCAGCCCCCGAACATCTGGCATGGAGCCCAATGTTAAGCCAAGTGCGCGCGCGAGAGAGAGTTTCCTTTGCTTCTGTGTGGTGATACCATGGTAATAAGAGAAAACAGAAGCTGGTCCCAGGACTAGCCAGGTTGTATTGTCCCTGGTCCTGCCAGGCATGGCAAAGCAGCAATTATCCACACCCCACACATGCTGCCAGGCAAAGCCAAAGTTTCAATCTGTCCTCTTACCAGGAACATAAGCCTTGTCATCGGTGAGGCCATGAAGCTCTGCAAGATTCTTTGAAAGGTGAAACATGGGTCTGCGAACAGTCAGAAGACCATTCTTTCTATCAACAACCTGCTCTGTAACAACGCTGAAGGTCCCAAGTCGAATAACCCTCACGTCCTGTGAACAGAAGCAAAGAGGAGAATTAGAAGCACCGGAGATGGACAAACAGACTGTGCACTTGTCAGAGCATGACCATAGTGCTCTGGGCCCTGCCCACTCCTGGTGTGCAAAGGGGCAAGAGGGAACCCTCTGGAAAGCTTGGGAGAAGCCTTGAAGAAGCCCTTTGGGAGAACTTTCCAGATGCTTTCCTACCCCTCCTCCTCCTCTCCTTCTCCAAAGGGCAAGTAACCATCCCTCACATCCGGAAGATCCATCAACGGGTTTCCAAGAACAGAGATAACCTCAGAAGAACGTGCCAGGCTCCTTCTTTGGCCTTTCACTCTGCCAGAGGGGCCTAGACAAGACCCAGGAAGCCTCGGACCCTTCCTCCAACTGAAACTGGACTGCAGATCTCTCATCAGGGCTGACGGGGAGGAAAAGGGTGGCAGACTCACCTTGTTCCGCACCAGCTGCTCCATAATGTAGGCTGACACACCTCCCCAGATACGCAGACTCTCTGGAAAGCAAGGGAAATACTTGTCATGCTCTGGGTTGGCTAGCTCACAGCTGTTCAGCACACACCTAACCAAGGAGATGACAAGAGCAAGCAGAATCCAAGAGACACCCCCTCCCCCAAACTAACCCCATGCCTGACAGGGACTGCAGAGCTGAGGCAGGCACTGCCTTCAGGCTAGAACCTGCCCTCTGACCCCAGCAGAGGTCTGCACCCAAACGAGAGGCCTGGAGAAGCACAGACATGCAGATCCTGCCACCCAACATCCACAGTGCACCTCCCAGCTCAAGGCCTGCTCTGCCAGGCTGGAGGTTACCAAGGCATCCAGGGGGAAGGACAACACGCAGCGGCTGGGCTGCCACACAGAAAGCCAAGCTGACCTGAGGAAAAGCTTGGGGATTGGCTGCGAGAACATGCAATCGCACAGACTGGCCACAGCCAGTAGGAGCTGCAGGACACTGCAGCCATGCTCAGATGGGTCTCCTTGCCTTGCAGATGCAGCTCTTGCAGGGCAGTCCCCTCCCTGGGATTTCCACCCCACAGAGGACAGTGCTGTGCCTGTGGCAGTGTGGGAGTGCTAATTTCCCCTCTTCCGGATCCCTGCACATACAGGCTCAGCAAGGCCCCCGGAGCAGCTCCAGGCTCTGCATGGCCACTGGAGCAGCTCCACCCTTTTCCCCAGCTGACAGCAGGGGCAGGGGAGGGCCAGGACGCAGCAGCCCTGGCAGTCACATTGCCACCTGCGCCAAAAGGTACCATCAGTCAGGGCTCCTGGGGAACGCAACAGCCCGTCCAGCTACCCTCACAGCCCCAGGGCTTCCACAGCCATGGCCAGAGCCCAGGCTCTTGACAACAACCCTTGTGAAGGAGCTCCCAAAGGCCTTACCCTGGGGAGGGAGTGTTGGCACCCCTGGCCCACGCAGCATCCCGTGGCCAGCGTCCCAGAGCTCCATCCTTGTCCTCCTTGCTCTGGCTTCACCCTGCAGCAGGAAGGTGCCTTCCCAGTCGGCTCCTCTCTGCTCTCCTCCTCCTCCACACTTCAGCACAGCCCTTGTGCTGCCCTGCAGCCACCCCTCGGCGGCTCCCGCTCGCGGTCGGCGACTCCTGGCAGCAGAGCAGTGCCGAGAGCAGCCCCAGCGCCTGGGCTCCCCACGGCCTCGCTGGGATGTGTGAGGAGGGACTGGGGTCACGCGGGAGGCGGGAGATGTTGCTGTGACACGGGATGTCCCCTGTGAGCACAGCCCATGTCACAGAGGGGCAGAGCCCCACCTCTGCCCCAGGGCCCCCACCCAGGGCTGGCCCTGCAGCACGCAAGGGCTGCACAAGGGGGTTGTGCGGCTGTCCCAGCCCCGACACAGGCCATGCCGCAGGGAAAACCCCACTGGGGTTCCCAGATGGGCTGGGCCCTGCAGCTGCATTCACCCCAGCCATAGCCCCCATGCATGGCCAACCTGGCTGTGAGGGAGGGCAGTGGGGCACTGCACTGTGCCCACCTCACAGTGACACAGCGGAGGCTGCTGCTGTGGTGGTGGCAAGGAGGATCTGCCAACTGACTGCATTCCAACCCCTAGCAATGACCTGGCACGGATCAAAGTGTTGTTCTCAGCACTCGAAAAAATGGTTCCTTCCCTTGCCAGTTAGTCTGTTCATGAAACTTGCAGGGAACCACTGTTAAGCACCGTTCAACCTGGAGAGGTGTTTTTGACCTACTGCCTGCAGCAGCACCTTAGGGTCTGGGAGGGAAGGAAACTGATCTGTGAGAGGCATAAACTGCCACCCAGGAAGTCCTTGTGGGAGGACAGCCTGCAGCCCATCCACCTGGGGAGCACTCTTAGCAGATTCCCTGTCCATAGAATTTGTCAGGAGAGTCACGGATGGTGGAGAGGAGGATGCCAGGCTTTGAAAACACAGGCACACGTGGGGAACCCATCAGCAATGCTCATCCCCTTCCTGCAGCACCCCTCAATGTAGCCAGCATGGGTCTTCGCTCAGGGCAGTGGTGGGATTCAGCTGGTGGCCCCAGGCACCAAGGTCCATCGGAGATGCCCTGTGGTGTCTGTCCAGCATCTGCTTGCCAGGTCCTGCCTGCTGTAGGCACTTTTGCTGGACACCCAGGCATCTCGTGAGGCTCAGGAGGAATCCATTTAGGCCACTAAATGGAGTACCTGCCCTGAATTATGCTACATGCGCCACAATGCAGGGGTGTACATGTGTCTAAGCTTCCTAAGGAATGGAGCTCTGAGGGCTGCAGGGAACTCAGTGACTAAGGAGAAGGTTATTTCTCCCAGGCTGGGGCAGCTAGTACATTTCCTATGGCCAGGGAATCCCCCAGCTGATGCCATGGAAGAGGGGGTGTTGCTCATCATTGCCCAGTGTGAGCTTGCAGTCACTTGCACACGGCTTGGATCACCTCAGATTTCACTTAGTGTTTCCATGTGAGCAACTGATTCCTGTCCTCCATCGCCTTGGACTAGAATGGCAGTGGAGACAAGGAGCTTGCATGCACGCATCTCTTTGGTGCACACGGCAGCTGAGGGACGAGCAATCCCAGAACACAAAGTCACTCCTTTGGCTGGGCCTTTGCTCCTGAGCTGCACCAGGCTCCTGGCTCAGAGGGAGCTCACAGTAGCCTGGCAGCACTGCACAGAGACAGCTCTGGCCAGGAGCAGCTCCTCTGGGAGGGGAGATTTCCTCCGGGAGAAATCCACATGGCCCTTTCCGTGGGAAGTCTCTGGCTGCAGGGCAGTGCTGCTGAGGTTACCAGAGGGCTCATCGAAAACTAGCACATCGCACAGCGGATGGGATCTTTCCTGAGAGCTCTCATCCTCTTCGGTGTGCATCAGGTGGTGTTGCTTCAGGGCAGGCCTTTGCTGCCACATCGCCAGAGGGACGGGGCATCATGGCTACACCCAGCATGCTCCGGTCCCCCACAGCTAAGGCAGCACTGTGGATCGGCAAAAGCTGACTCCTGTCCTGCTTCCATGGTAGGACCCGTGAAGAGGCAGTGCCCATAGAGCTGTATGCCCCAGCTCACCAAACCCCTGTGTAGCAGACTGTTCTTGCTGCACTGCTTCTAGAGCGGCACCAGTTATTGGCCTTGTCACACAGGCTGAAGGACCGTGTGGAGCCTGAAAGCAGAGTTGTGGCTGACCCTTGCATGGTGAGGTCACAGCTGCACACACATTTAGTGACAGGGTAAACTCCAGATCTTAACATGTCAAAAAGATGCCTTCAGAAGCAGCTCTAAGAAACGGACTCGCTCACGGGTGTTGCACAGATCTCTGCTTTGAACACACAAGGAGCTATGGCACCTCTGGGAGAGGAGGAAGCCATTCCACTTTCTTCTGCACTTGGGAACTTCTCTCCTTCCACTTCAAGAGCCAAGGACACTCTGGAAAGAGCAGGTGGCATTCGCTTATGGCCAGCACCTTTCCAGAGATTTCAGCCCCAGCTTGCCTCTATGAGACAAAAGAACATCAAGCAAGGAAGCAACGAGGGAGCGTTTGGCTAGCAGATGATGAACACAGTCTTAATCACACATAAAGAGGGAAGGATAGTTTGTAGGCACAGACAGCCATCACATTCCTCCCTTTCCAAACTCCCAAGTCCCTTTTCAGGGATGGTCGCTTCCCAGCTGTGCACCCATGTGCTCCTGCATCCAAATGTAAGCAGAGGCAAGAGAGCCACAAAGGTGCTTTGCTTTGACCAAGCAGGAAGCAGCTCAGCAAAGCCTCCCGATGTCAGTATTAAGCTGGGATTGAGACTCCTATTTCTCACTTCCATGGCTAGGTTTCTATTTCTGATCTCCTGCTCCTCGGAGATGTAAATCCAAGAGACGTACCACATACTTCTCAACGCAACTAAGAGCAGACTAAACGGGTGTGTCAGTTTTGTACTGGAAGTCAACTAAGCTTGTGCACTGGGGGCTTTGAAGTGTTAGCCAACAGCTAGGAGGGAAAGAACAGAAGCAGTATAGTGCACTGTGCTCAGCACGGTCCAGAAACAAAACCAGGGACAACAGGAAAGCTCTGTGAAAGTGCCATCCATCAAAGAATGCTCCCCCTCCCTCTGGGAAAAACAACTGGCATGAGTGCATAAAAGGAAGAAGGCAAATATTTATGGTTGCAAATACTCAGTCCTAGCTACTGGAGAGAAATACTGCAAGTGTTACAGAATCACAGAATCAGGGAATGGTTGAGGTTGGAAGGCACGTCTGGAGGGCATCTAGTCTAACCCCCCTGCTCCAGCAGGGTCACCTAAAGGACATTGCACAAGATCAGCCCCAGGCAGGTTTTGACTGTCTCCTGGGAAGGAGACTCCACAACCTCTCTGGGCAACCTGTTCCAGTGCTCTGTCACTCTCCCAGGAAGGAAGTCTTTCCTCATATTTCAGGTGGAACATGCTGTGTTTCAGTTTGTGCCTGTTGCTCCTTGTCCTATTGCTTGTCCCACCACTGAAAAGAGGTCCCTTCCAACCTCAACAATTCTGTGCTTCTATGTTTCTGTGAGCAGAAGAGTAGCCCCTGACCTGCTGGCTACTCTTCATAAGGCACCCCAGGATATCATTGGCTGCCTTTGCCACAAGGGCACCTTGCCAGCTCATGGTCATCTTGGTGTCCTCTGGGACCCCCAGGGCTCTCTCTGTGGAGCTGCTTCCCAGCAGGTCAGCCCAGGCAAGTATAGGACGCCCCCTTGCCTTCCTCAGATATGGGGAAGCTGGGGCAGGTGGCACCTGCTTCTGGGATGTTGCTCTGTTTGAGCGGAGCTAGAGCAGCAGTCTAAGGCAAGGGCTGCCTTGGCCAGGGCCCCTCTGCGGTTCTGTGGAGACTGATGCCATGCAGGGACGGGGCCTGGGTCTGTGAGCCATGTGTCGTTACAGCCTCTGGGCTTCCCCTGCTGCCACACAAGTCAGCTGGAAGAGACTTTTCCCAAGGGCTTGTTTTAGTTCGACCTGATGCCCATATGCAGATCTGCAAGGAGTGGTAAATACTGGAAAGCTAGGTAGAGAAGTGCTCCATTCTCAGCAGGTGGCTGGGTGCCTCCGCAGCCTTTCCTCCAACCATCTCGTGCCTGTTTTGCCCCTTTCTCCCTTTGCTGTTGGCCCTTTAGCAACCGCAGGTTCTGCAGGTGCACTTCTCCCTTGTGTTCTTGAGAGCAAGCTTTTGGCCAGGCAGGGAAGCAGCCATGGGATCAGGTAGGGACAGTTAGGATTTACAATTGCATATCCATAATTAGTGATTGCAGTTAGTAAAGGCAGCAGTAGCATGGTATTTCTCTGGCTTTTATAACCATGGAGATGCCTATCAGTTAGTTTCATGCAAGGAACAGCAGAGTTTTGGTTAGGAAATGTGTGAGGGATCCTAAGACATCGGGACAGATGCCACTTCCTCACTGGAGGAGCTGGCGGGGTGGATCTCAAATGTGGGCCAGAGAGCCCAGGAGGCGCAACTCTCCTGCCTTTGCCATGGCCAGACTGCTGGCACTGGCTGGGGCTTCTCTGGGCCAGAGCAAGGAGGAGTGCAAGAGTAAGTTGTGCAAGCTGTCCCACTGTTGTCAAAGGGCTGGTAGAGATCTGTTGCTTTGCCAAAAAAATTGATGGTCTCACGTGAAAATCCACCATTTTTGTCAGCTAGCTATTGCTGCTGTGAGATGGTATTTAGAGGGAAAGTGGCACACAGAAGCATCTCTCTAGTCAGCCTTCTTCCTTAAGGCATTTGAGACTGCTCCACAGAAGTACACTTGTAAGATGAGGAGCAAGGTCACAATATCTTAGCAAGTATCTTAGGTGTGAATACTTGTGGTGTGGTGGTCTTTGGAGAAGGGCAGGCAAGTTCTTGGGAGCTGACTGTCAAGGGACTGAGTCCTTCCCATAGCAGATCTGTTTGGAGGAGTGCCTTGGAATGGGAGCAGCAAGGCAAAAATGCCCTGCAAGGGATGCGCAGCCTCGGTCTCTTTTCCTTCCACGTGCAGTCTCTGCAAGTTACCCACACCATCCTGCTGTAGCATGACGTGTCTCTGATGCAATGGGGAAATAAAAAAGCACCCCATGTGTAGACAAATTGTGCTAGATGTGGTGTGTTTAGGTGCTGACACTGCTGACCCTGGCAAGGTGGCAAGGTGCCGGATTTTGCCTGCACTTTCTGGGGGTGTGAGGAGCCCCACGTAGCTGTAGCTGCATTGCTCGGAGTAGCTGGAGTCAAGGCAGTGGTGGTGAGCACATCCATCCTACCACTAGCCTCCCAGCTGTTTGGCATGCATGCCCCCTCTCTTCTTGAAGCATTTTACCACCGGCTCCATTTGGGAAGGCCTAAATTCAAGAGCTGTGTCATGGCACGTACTGCTCTGGTGATGGCTCAGTGCCACGCTTTCTCCTCTGGCATCACCCCCTGAATTCTCAGAGGATGATCAGTAGCAAATGGCAAGTCATCATCAAGGCCAGGGCCCAGGTCTCTGTGCTCCCTGGATGACTGTCAGTACCAAGAAAGGGAAATGGCATCCTGTTGTGCTCATGTAGGTGCTCCAGGGCAAAGGCTCACAGCTCAGATTGCAGGAAAGGCAAGACCAATTTCCCCTTTTCTGATTTGTGCCTAGAGTGACAGAGTGGAGATGTCCGAGGACCTAGAGAGAGTCTTGGCAGGAGATGAAAGCTGTTTGTAGAAGACTGTTATGTTTGGAGAGATAACAGCATAATCAAGGGACTTGGGAGTGGCCCAGGTGAGCTTCTGCTCTGGGAGGTTTTGCACTTCCCAGTCTCTTGTGACTTGGCAACAGATAGGGCAGTAGCAGGTACGTCGATGCCGTTTGCACTTGTGAGGCGAATTGTGCCTCTGAACCTGGCAGGCCAACAGCATGCCCCTAGCTTTGGTGATGACGGTGAGGTCCTGTGTGTCTCAGTACCTCATAAACAGGGAGCAGGCCCATTGCTGCTGCTTGTGCTTTTGCAGTCAGTTGTGCATCAGTATGTGATTGGCAACCAGCATGCACATTGCTGCTGTTTGTGCTTGGTTAGGTCAATTGTGCCCGAGTCCCCAACAGGCCAGGAGCAGATCTATGGCTTCATGGCTGACTGTGAGTGAGGTCACCTCAGCCTCAGTAGCTGGCAGTTCAGCTCGATCCATATTGCTGATGGTTGTGTTTTTGAAGTCACTGGGCATCAGGATCTGCTAGGCCACCAGCAGCCATATTGCTCCCTTTTGTGCTGGACAGGTGACTTTTGCTTCAAGGAAGAGCATCAAGCACCTTTCTGCTTTTGTGCTTGTGAGGTCCCTTGTGCCTCTGTGCCTCATAGGCCAGCAGCAAGCACATGGCTTCAATGCAGGCTCTGAGGTCACTTCCGTTTCAGCATGTGAGAGACCAGTGAGGGGCATGTGGCTTCTGTTCTTGCTTGTGCGGTCACACTTGCTTTACTATCTGATAGGGCAGCAGATGGCATATGGCTTTGGTGAAGACTGTGAGGTCACCGCTTCCTGAGAACGGGATAGGCAAGCGGCAAGCAAACTCCTTTGAATGCACGTGAATACACGTTCTTAGGCTGCTTGTACACCCGTAAATGGCAAGGAAGAGGCAGACATGTCACTGCTGTTTGTGGTCATGAGGTCCCCTGTGCCTCAGTGCCTGACAGGGCAGTGCTAAGCCCCTGGCTGATGTTAGTGCTGGTGAGGTCACTTCTGCCTGAGCCCCTCCGAAGCCTGTGCCAGGCTCATGGCTGCCGTTCGTAGCTGTAAAGTCACTTGTGCGCCAGCGCCTGCTAGGCCAGTGCCAGGCCCATGGCTGCTGTTCGTGGTGGCAGAGTCACTTGTGCCGCAGTGCTTGATAGGGCAAAGCTCGGACACTGGCTGCTATTTCTGGTTGTGAGGTCACTTCTGCCTGAGGCCCTGATAGGCCAGTGTCAGGCCCATGGCTGATGCTTGGGATTGGGAGGTCACTTTGGCCTCAGGGCCTTACAGGCCTGTCTGGGCCCATGGCTGAGGTTAGTGGTTGTGCGGTCACCTGTGCACCAGTGCCTGATAGGCCAGTGCTAGGCCCATGGCTGGTATTAGGGATTGTGAAGTCACTTCTGCACCAGGGCCTGATTGGCCAGTGCTGGTCACATGGCTCCTCTTTGTCGTTGTTAGGTCATTTCTGCCTCAGTTGCTGTCAGGGCAATGCGAGGATCCTAGCAGCTATTAGTGCTTGTGAGATCGCTTCTCCTGAGGCCCTGATAGACCAGTGCTAGGCCCATGGCTGATGTTAGGAGCTGTGACATCACTTGTGCCTCATTGCCTTATAGGCCTGCTGCTGTTGTTGGTTGTGAGGTGACTTGCACACCAGTGGCTCAGAGGCCAGTGCTGGTGATGTGATTGATGTTTTGCTTGTGAGATCACTTCTGCCTGAGCCTTAATTGCCAGTGCTATGGGCATTGCTGCTGTCAGTGGTCGTGAGGTCACTTGTGCCTTGGTGCATGATAGGTCAGCGCCAGGCACACAGCTGTTGTTTGTGCTTCTAAGGTCACTTCTGCCTGAGGACCTGATAGGTCAGTGCTAGGCCCATGGCTGGTGTTTGTGGTGTGAGGTCATTGTGCTGCAGTGACTGACAGGCTGGTGTTAGGCCCCTGGATGTTACCTGTGGCTGTTCCTCAGTGCCTGATAGACCAGCGGTAGGTTCAGAGCTGCTGTTTCAGATGTGATGAACCTTATGGCTCAGTACCTAACAGGCTGGTGCTAGGCATGTGGCTGCTGTTTGTGACTGGGAGGTCACCTCTGCCTCAGTGTCTGATAGGACTGTGCAAGGCCCATGGCCGACGTTTCTGGTTGTGAGGTCACTTGTGCAGCAGTAACATCTCTGAGGGTGGTAGGCCTTTGGCTGCCTTTTATGGCTCTGCGTTCTCTTGTGCCCCAGGGCCTGAAAGGGCAGCGCTGGTCATCTAGCTGTTTTGTGTGGCAGTGAGATCCCTTGTGCCTTGGTTCCTGACAGGCCACTACTAGGTCCTTGGCTGCTGGTTTTGGCTGTGAGGTCACTTGTGCTCCCAGAGCACAGGGCTGGTCACACAGTTGAGGTTTCTGCTTGTGAGGTCACTTCTCCTGAGGCTGTAATGGCCAGGGCTGTGGCCCTTGCTGCCTGGTTTGATTGTGAGGTCACTTGTGCCTCAGTGCCTGATAGGCCAGCACTGGTCACATGGCTGGTGTTTGTGGCTGTGAGGTCACTTGTGCACCAGTGCCTCATAGGCCAGTGCCACGCTCACGGCTGCTGTTTGTGATGGGGAGGTCCCTTGTGCACCACTGTCTCATAGGCCACTGCTGGTCATGTGCTAGCTCTTTATAGTTGTGAAGTCACTTGTTCCTCAGTACCTAACAGGCCAGTGCTGGTCACATGGCTACTGTTTGTGGTTATGATGTCAGTTCTGCCTGACGACCTGATGGGCCAGTTGTAGACCTATGTCTGCAGTTTGTGTTTATGAGGTCACTTGTGCACCAGTGCCCAATAAGACAGTGCCACGCACAGAGCTCTTGTTTCTGCTTGTGAGGTCACTTCTCCTGAGCCCTCATAGGCACATCCTGGTCACTGTGCTTGTGAGGTCAGTTCTGCCTCAGCATCTGATTTGCTGGTGCTGGGCCCATTGCTCCTCATGGTTCTTGGGAGGTCACTGGTGCCTCTGGCCTGATTGGCCAGTGGGGGTCATGTGCTTGCTGCTTGTGCTGTTGGATTGCTTCTACCTAAGGCCCTGATTGGCCATACCGAGGCCCTTGGATGGTGTTTGCGGTGACAAGGTCACTTGTGCCTCGGTGTCTAATAGGCCAGTACTAGGCCCATGGTTGCTGCTTGTTGCTGTGAGATCATTTCTGCCTGAGGCCGCGATAAGGCCGTGCTGGTCATGGGGCTGGTGCTTGTGGCTGTGACATCGCTTCCACCAGAGGCCCATGGATACGTTTGTGTTTGTGAGGTCTCTTCTTCCTCAGTGCCTGATGGGCCATTGCTGGTCATGCGGGTGCTGTTTGTGGTTGTGAGGACACTCGTGCCCCAATGACTGGTAGCCAGTACAGTGAGGTCCCTTGTGCCTTAGTGCGTGACAGGCCAGTGCCAGGCACACAGCTGCTGTTTGTGGTTCTGAAGTCACCTCTGCCTGAGGCCCTGACAGGCCAGTGGTGGTCATGTGACTGCTGTTTGTGGCTGTGAGGTCACTTGAGCCTCAGTGCTGGGTAGGCTGGCCCTGGCCACATGGCTCATATTTGTGGGTGGTAGGTCCCTTGTGCCTCAGTGCCTGATAGGTCAGTAGCAAGCACAGGTTTTCTATGCAGATGGGAGATTACTTCTGCCTCAGTGCCTGATAGGCCATGAGCAGGCACATGGCTTTTAAGCTGACCTGGAGATCACGTTTTCTCAGTAGCTGACAGTCCAGGCACAGGAACATTGTGCGTGTTGTCTTTCTGAGCTCGGTTCTGTCTCAGGACATTGATAATATTTTCTGTTTTCTGGTTTTCATTTGTGGGCTCTGTCGATGAGCATCAGGTGTGAGGTTTTGCTGGTGATGCTCACCAGGGAGGTACTAAAACCAGGGCAGCATGAGTCAGGGGAGCTTTCTTAGGAAATGTAAAATGGGTTCACCGCTAGTGGAAATTCTGGAAGACTGGTATAAAATAAACATACTTCAAATGTCAGTAAGGGTAGAGTAATCACCCTCCATCAGGAAGAATGGCCACTGCAGACTTGAGAAGGGGACAACCTCTGAGTATGGCCTCTGGGTGGTTCATTTGGAGGGTGGGAATTGGTCTACTGGTATATTTCGGATAACTGGGCATTTATGCATCCTGGGGGATTCAGAGATTGAAGTCAGGGAAGACGCAGGCCTGTGCAGCAAATGCTGCGAGACATGAGGAATAGCTCTGCTCCTGCTTCTCCTCCCTCTGAACCTGCTTCTGCTCAAGCTTCTCACCTATATTTGTCACTTCCCATGGGAAAATAGTATGCCACCGTGCAAGCGCCTATGACTGGAGCTGTGATTCCTAAGCCAGGTGTAGTGACACCAGTGACACCAGTCCAGCAGCCACCCACACTGGTCCTTTGTGTCTATGTTTATTGGCCATGGGCTCTGGGAGATCTAATTCAAAGGGCACAGCAAATGCCCCAGGTGCAGGAAGACCTACAGAAGGCAGCTTGACTGCTTTCTACAAGAGTAGAGGGACAGCTCACTTTTGGGGAAGGGGGATGTTCAAGTCTTGTTACAAGAGATCTTTCAGCCAGAGGATAGGGAATGAACATTGGGAGAGGGATAAGGAATTGGCAGACTGAGATGGAAACCGTCAACCTTGACCAGGAGTAGATCCACATTGAGATTCTAATACTACAAATGATTGGGCAGCATGTGAAACTGAGTGTCAAAATCCAGTCTTAGCAGTAAGAACTGCAGGACTAATGGCCATTAACTCAGGAGAGGTACTTTCATTAGCAAAAGCGTGAGGAACACCCGAGCAATTTTTGGAGTAGCTTGCCTCAAACCCCATTAAGCTCTGGAGGAATGTCTGTGGGAAATATTAATGGAAGGCTGGCAGTGAGTGCATTTGTCCTGCCAGCAGCCCCAGGAATCCAGGAGTATTTCGGAAAGCATGTTCTATGGTGGCAGGGAGAGAATCTACAGAAGGTACAATCGTTAGCAACTTTCCTATACAGTGGAAGGTCAGAAAGAGAAGGGAAAACTACAGCAGGAGGAAGCGAGTATGTTGGTCACAGCATTAAGAGGAATTCCAAAGATGCAAGGAAGGGGAATAAATGTGAGAGGATGAGGCCCAAGAGGACGAGGGACCAGAGGAGAAGGAATGGGTATAAAACAGGAACCCTTTCCTGGGAGGCTGAACAGGAATGGGGCCTGGGGTTGCTGATTTGATTCCAAATGGAATTACAGTATAATGTCCTTCCCCTTGTAATACCCCTGCACTGCCTGTCAGGAAATCAGAATTGGACCCCCATGGGAACACTGGCATTCTGTTGGAATGATGCTGTGGAAACCCTCCAAGAACCAACAAGACTCAAGGACAAGGGAGAGAGGATCTTGGGAAACAGTATTGCAAAGGACAACTGGCTCCAGCTGAATTACCATGAGGAAACCACAACACTTTGAAGAACATGAGGAACAGAGAGGATAAAAACAGCAGAATAACCCAGAGTAACCTACAGGTTCATTAGGGCTTATTAACCTATTAAAGGGCGCTCCCCAAAATGAATAATGAGATGGTAATGACATGATAATGATGTTACCACCTTCTTCTCCACTTCCTATGCTAGTTAACGTGGATGTTAAAGCACAAGCACAGAGCAAAAATGTGAAGTGATAAAACTGTAACCAACAGAAAAATCTGTATAAAGTACTTCCTGAAAAGTGTTTATAGATAAAGAATGAGAAAGGGAGAAGGTGTGCTAGCTTTGTGGATCTACCACCAAGCACCCATCCCTGTGCAGAAATGAAATAAACAAGTATCTCGATCCTGTGCATCTATTCGTTGCTTACACATCCGGTAAAAGAACCCAGTTTGGGGACAACACTGGTACGGCCCAGCCATGCGATCATGCCTCTGGGTCAACATGCCCTGTCCATGCTCCTTTTCCCGTGGAACGGTCTGGCTCGCTTGCATCGCCTATCCCCTCGAAATCTGCTGAATTTTCCCATGCAGTAGGTGTGCTCTGACACTTTGTCTCTATGTACCATCTGGTCAATATAGTTTTCAGGTTACAGGCTGTTTGCATGTGTTCACAGATGTCTGTCTGCATGGATACATAGTTGTTGGTTACATGGCAGCCTATTCCACCTGGCTCTGTATTCTCTTCCAAACTTCCTTTTCACCAGCACCCGGCAAGCCCAGAGGACAGCACCAGCTATCACTTAGGTTCCACATGGCCAGGTATGCTGGGAGGCTGCTGGAGACTCCCTGGGAGCTCCATTTACAACAGTCTTACAGATAGTCCAGCACATGCACCAGGTTTTTGGCTTGTGCATTCAGATGGGTGCGGACATATATTATTAAGTTTCATTTCATTTGCCCTTTCCAGGTTCCCTTTCACTTCTGTGCCCTTCAAGCACCCGACTGCTGTGCTTTCCCCAGGAACTGGATACTAGTATTGCAAGGACACCCTACCTGAATCTCTGAAGAGCTGCTTCTGTAGAACTGAAAACATTTATGGTGACTGAGTCAAGACACTCACCTGGAGGTAGCCGTCCCCCACCTCCTGCACACACCGACTTAGTAGACAGATGTATGGCTTTGCCTAGGAGGATAAATCCAGTGATTTATTTATAGCCCGAGTCTGGTGCATGCCAGGTTTGGCAGGTAAAAGGCATACAAGATATGTTCACTTAAAGCATACCTTCTTACAGGGTTCCATTGTAATATATCCTTGTTACAGTGTTCATCATAGATAGTGATGTAGCATTTCAATGCCTCCTCTCAAAGGACAGCTCTTTCTTCATACGGGCCAAACCTTGTCCAGTTGGCAGCTACATTCCATCTTGTGTCTCAGTAACTCTGAGAAGACAACTCCACCAATTTCCATCGTCAGGCTTCAGCAGGAGTACAGCCTTCACCTCCTCGATTTCTGAGAGCTGCCATTAAAGGAAGGGGGTTAAACCTGGAAACAGTTTACTCTCCAGCTGATGGGGTTTCCTGGAAGATGGAAATCCAGAACTCAGCTAGATGTGTTTATCCCCAAATGCCATGACTTAGAGAATGTTGGAAAATTTATCCTTAAGAAACTACTGAAATTATGGCTTGTCAACAGTTTCAGGCATCAAGGCAGGTCCCTCTTCTGACAGAAGGCTCCAATAGTCGAGGGCTAAGCACCCAGGTCAGGGGTCAGTGCTGGCCCTGGGAACAGCCCTCCATTTCCTCAGGATGAGAGATGTCATCTCACTCTCTGATGGAATAGTCCAGTAGCCAGGCTGTTAGCTTTCCATGTCCCCTTTCCCAAGAAGATGAGACAAAAATGGATTTAGGATAGAATTGTTACTATAGGCCTCATCAAAGAGTTCGACCAAGCCCTTCAGTTCAAGTAAGGGCACCTCAAACATGGAGGTCTTGGAGCCCCAGCACGAAGGCATTCTTGTCGTTCCTCCAGACTTCATCACGAAATGTTGACTAATGCTGACCCACTACCAAAAGGGGAAAGGGGGCAAATAGGAGGGCAAAAATCTAAGGGCAACAGACTCGGGGCCAATACATCCAGGAGGGCCAAAAGACCCAGAGGGGAAATGTAAATAATGACAGAAGAATGGGAAAAAAACATGCAGAGCCGGAAAAGAAATGGGACAAAAGGGGAAAATGGTAAAACAGGAAAAATGAGAAAACCAGAGAATCAAAAGAAACAGGCAAACATAGGACAAATGGGAGTAATGGGGACAAACAGTAAAAAAGGGAAGAAACAGAGAGACTGAGAAAAACAGGGAAATGAAGAGAAAATGGCGGGAGGATGGTGTAAATCAGGAAAACATCAAGGGAAAAAGAAAATTTAAAAAGACACCCCCCCCAAAACCCTAAAAATGAAAAAAATAACCCCAGCACTCTCCCAAAAAGCTCCGAAAAAAACCCTGAGAAGAAAACCGAGAAAAAAAAAAAGAGAGAGAAAAGAACAGAACAGAAGATTCGAAGAATAGAGAACAAAGGCAGAAAATGAGCAGGGAGAAACACCAGAGGGGGGAAGAGAAGAAGAGTAAACCAGAAAATAGAAATAAATAAAAGAGGGGAAATCCATAGAAAAGAGGAATTCCCCTCCCCCCCAAAAAAGGGGGGGAAATGGGACAAATGGGGTTAAAGCAAGGAAATAAGGGGGGGGGGAACATAGAGAAAACATCAATAAAATATCAAATAAAGAAGAAAAAATGTTAGAAAAGCAAAAAAAAAAAAAACAAAAAACAAAAAACCCACAAGACGTGAGAAAAAAGAAAATACACATGTATCATGAGATTAAAAAAAAAGGGGGGCGGGGAATGAGCAAGGGAAAAAAGCAGTGTGGGAGTGTGGGGGAGGGCAGGAAGCACCGCGAGGGAGGGTTGAAAAAAAAGGAAAAAGGACATTTGGGAAAAATGGAGAAAAAGCAGGACATTGACAGATATTACTCAAGTATATGAATCTCTCTTTGCTTTTTTATCTTAGAGTTCACACAATAACACAATGGCAGAGCTTCAAAGGGACCTCTGAGATCAGCTAGTCCAACCCCGGCTCAAGCACGGTCACTTAGCACATGTTGCCCAGGAACCCGTCCAGATGGCTCTGAGTATCCCCAAGGAAGGAGACTCCACAAACTCGGGGAAACCTGTTCCACTGCTCAGTCACCCTCACAGCAAAGAGGGTTTCCCTTTCGTTCAGGTGGAACTTCCTGTATTTTAATTTGTGCCCGTTGCCTCTTGGCCTATTGCTGGGCACCACCGAAAAGAGCCTGGCCCCACCCTCTCTACAACCTCCCTTCAGATCCTTACACACATTAAGAAGATCCCCCACCAGCTTCCTCTTCTCCACGCTGAAGAGTACCAGCCTGCTCAGCCTTACCCTACATGAGACATGCTCCAGACCCTTCAGCATCTTAGAAGGCTTTGGCTACACTTGCTCCAGTAGCTCTCTGTCTCTCTTGGACCGGGCAGCCCACAACTGCACACCCTACTCCAGATGTGGCCTCGAACAACAGGGCAGCAGGATCTGCACGGAGCACCCAGGAGGGGAGAACAGCAGTATCATTCTGGCATGCAGGAGTAACCACAAGAATTTCTGCTCTAAACCCGAGTTCGGGTAATGTGGAAGTTGCCGCAAATTCTTATCTGCATACACAACTGAGTGCCTCAGCTAATTACACATTAATGAGCCACAATTAAAACCATGAAGAAAGGAGTATTTTCCCAGCAGGTATGGAAGGATTCCTACTGGCTCCTACTGGCACTTGTGGGGCACCATAGGAACTTCTGTGGGTAATTCTATAGTCTCATTTAAAAAAAAGGGAAGTGAGATTCCAACAAAAAGCAACAAAGGCAGGCTATGAAGATGCTCCAGAAAGGAAGTGCCAATCATTCCAAAGGGCACTAGGGGAATTTAATTGGACATAGCCAAACTAAGACAGAGGAAACAGGACTGTTACTATCAAAGTTGCTCTAGGGACACAGAACCAGTTATCCTCACAAGCAAGGCTGCCACAAGGACAAATACCCATCAAGTTGCCATCAGGAAATGCCCTTTGGACTTGAGAAGGCCTCAGATCCTTGAAAGGGAAATTCTAGAATTCAGTCAAGGAAATATTTCACAAGGGAACTTAAGTGCATTTATAAAATCAGTGCTGGCATACATTTGCCTGGAACAGGTGACTAAACTACAGGAGCCAGGAGATTCTTTGGGAGGGCATGAGGTGTCAAGGAAAAACAGGCCAATAGGAACCCAAACCTGAGGCACAAGGACAGGCACGGGAAGCGAAGCAGTGTCCTCTTAGCCTGCAGGCTCACCCCACTGCCCAAGCACACATCCTTCTTTTGTACAGGAGGAATGAGACAACTTAGCACCTGGGGAGCAAATCAGAGCAGACTAAAAGCGGCTTGTGCCTCTGCGATGGAAGGCATCAGGCAATCTTCTTGCCTCTTTCAACCCCAGCCATCATCTGGATAAGTTCCAGACTGAAAACCCAAGTCCCTGAATAGCTGTTTCTAAACAGTGCCCATTCCAAAACCCCACAACAAGGCAATGCAGAGAATGCAGCACAAGGTGCATATACCAACTTCTCACTGCTATTTCACATGTTCTGAGGAAGGAGGTGGGTCCTCCCTGATTAGAGGATACTTCCAGTATGGTCATACTTATCAACTTGTAAGTTACAAGAAGACAGGAAAAATAAAAGTTCTCTCAGGCTGTGACACTCTTTGGAAGAAGCCATTGCCATGAAACTAGCACTAGTATTTCTCATAGCAAAATCCATTACTCACACATGTCATTACTCTTCATGTCATGTGCTGGTCTGGAGTTTGAACTTAGAGAGGTTCCTAAAAGCTCAGGGGGGGAGGGGGAAAAAAAATAACAGAGAGAGCAAGCGAGAGAAGCAGCAAATGTTCCCTTTTTACAGATAATTAGAAACAAGCGTTTGAGAATTTGCAATTACACACTACACTTAGGTTCCTTCTTCCCTCCTGCTAAAGCAGTGAAAAAGTCAACAAAGAATTTGAAAAGAAAACTCACGTACAGCAACAACGCGTATGAGAATACCACTGCACTGCAGCAAGTGTCACCTCATCCTTCAATTAGCAAAGGCTCCTTGGCGTGTGGACGTCCTCAGGGGTGGCAGTGAGGTTCAAAGCACTGCTCATGATCTCCCCTGGCCTGCCTTCCTCCAGTGCAGCACTGAACCCTCTCACCATGGCCTGAGGAGGAAAAAAAAGAGTTATAGCAGAAAGGATTTACAAGGGAGGGTACTGAGCACACGGACCTGGGTGCAGCAGTCAGCTGAAACAAGGCCCACTAAAAAGCCTGTCAGGTTAAAGGCTGGAAACTGTCAGAGTGTTTCAGAGCAAAAGACCATGGGCTTCCTCAGCCTGCTGCTCAGGTAGCAACAGCAGCCTGGTTCTTTGCCTCACTCTCCTAACCTGGAAGGGTATGGTTGCTTTCAATTGTACTTCCTTCCGCAGTAACAGGGGAAAGAGAGGAAGTGGACAGAAAACACGAGGACTAGCAAACACAAGAAAGCTCAGGAATGAACACAGGAACAGCAAAGGCCTCTTGTGCCACATGATGCTGCAGCCCTCCCAACACTGAGGCTTCAGCCAACCACAGCAGGCATTCCCCACACCAAGGCACCAAAGACACGAGCCTGGAAGAACTGCAGGCTGGTGAGTTTTATAGAGAGCTGAGCTGACAACACAAGGGGGAACAGACGACAACACTGGAGTCAGGCAAGCGGAACACCATGGTGGGCATTTGACCAGCTGCAATATGGCAGAGGGCATCCAAGTGTGCTTAAGGCAGGCACACAACGCATGGGCCTGTTGGGATAAAATGCTCCGATCTGCAATAGCATCTCCTTCTTGGTTGCAGCTGGGCTCACAAAATGCAAAAAGAAATCCCCTTTTCCTCAGGCTGCAGCATGACTCTGCAGGCTTTGGTGAACCCTGGATGTGCTAACCCTTTGCACGGCAAGTGCTAGCAAGCTGTTTGACTAGCAGACAATGCAAAAAGCCTTCCGCCTGCGTAACAGTGCTAGAAGGATATTTTGTGCACACAACCAACCAGCCAGCACACTCCTCTCTTTCCAAGTTTCCAAGGTCCTTTTTCAGGGAGGGCCACTTTCAAACTGGGGCCCCAGCTACTACTGTTTCCACAGTTAAACAGCGGCCAGAGAGCCCCAACGTTGAATGGTTTTGACTTTAAGAACGTTAAGAAAGCTCTGCAAAGCCTCCCTACATTGGTATTAAGCTGAGACTGAGATCCCTGTTTCTCACTTCCAGGGGTAAGTTTCTAGTTTGGATGTCATCCTCATCAGAGATCAAAGTCCTAGACATGTACCTCACAACAAAAGTCAGAGAAGACAAAACACATGTTGCAGGCTTGTACAGTCAGTCAACTGAGCCCGTGCACTGCGGGCTTTGAAGGATAACCCAACAGGTAAGAGGGAAAGAATTGAAACAGCAGAGTACAGAATGCTCAGAACGGCACAGAAACAAAACAAGCAGCAACAGGCCACCTCTGGGAAAGTGGCGCTTGCTGAAGAACGCTCCCCCTTCCCCTAGGGAAAAACTACTGGCAGCAGAGCATTTCTTCACTCTACAACATACAAGGAAGAGTGCAGACAATGATGGCTGAGTATACACAATCATCATTCCCTAAAAATGAACTGATAAACACAAGGTTACCTCCGCACTATCTTGTTTCACTGGTTTGTCCTGGTCACACACATTTGCTGCTGGTCTGTAATGCCTGAGAGAAGCACAGAAAGACAGAAATGAGCTATCTCAGTGTCCGTACCCATCTGGAGTACTGCATCCAGTTCTGGGCTTCCAGTACAAGAGAGACATGGAGCTACTGGAGAGAGTCCAGCGGAAGGCTACAAAGATGATCACAGGACTGCAGCATCTGCCCTAGGAGGAATGGTTGCAAGAGCTGGGCCTGTTTAGCCTGGGGAGGAGAAGACTGAGGGGGGATTTTATCAATGTGAATGATTGTCTGAAGGGAGGGTGTCAAAGGGACAGGGGCCAAACTCTTCTCAGTAGTGCCACGCAACAGGCATGAACTGAACCACAGGAAGTTGCGCCTGAATATGAGGAGGAATTTCTTTCCTGTGAGAGTGACAGAGCACTGGCACAGGTTGCCCAGAGAGGTTGTGCAGTCTCCTTCTCTGGAGAGATTCAAAGCCCACCTGGATGCAACCCTGGCTAACATGCTCTAGGTGACCCTGCTGGAGCAGGGAGGTTGGCCTACATGATCTCCAGAGGTCCCTTCCAACCTTATTCATTCTGTGATTTGGTGTAATGAACCAGCAAACTAGCAAATTGAACCACTAGAAAATTATTACTTTGGGCTAGTCTGCAGGGAGAGAATTAACCCCTTCTTGGCTTCTTCTTCTTCTTCTTTTTTTTTTTTAACACCTAAGGAGCTCCTACAAATACCCTTACTTTCACAAAGATCTCCGCCATCATCAAAGAAACAACAACAACAAAATACACACACCCACCAAACAGTCACAAAGGGATTATCGAAGAGACTTCTCTAAACTCTACACTGATTGCAGTAAAGGGCTCCTAAGGGGGCACAAGGAATTTATCATCCACCAGCACTGCAAACAGCCAGACGCTGCAGAGGTCACCACTATGACAACATGAGTCAGTCTACACCTAGAAATTTCACTACCACTCTCAGGCCTCTCTCATGCACTTTTAACATGCATCCTCCCTTTCACAAAATCCTGACAAAGCCACTTCTGCCAATAAAGAGCCAGAAGGGATTTTTCTCTCCCATTTTTTTCTTTCCCTTCCCTTTTTTCAGGCAGAAAATAGCTTGTGCTATTCCATAGCTTCCAACAGAAGCTATCGTACCACAAATGCACTGGCTGATTTAGACTTCTGACCACGGGATTTGAACACTTTCAGGTGAAATGCTCTTGCTGCTGCTCATGAGGAGAGGCACACAACCAGAAAACAGTGCAGTCCAGGTCACTCGACTGATTTTGGATCCATCCTGCTTGCACTGGAAATAGCGGGTCCTCCCATACTCACTCACCACAGACAGTATCATGCCTAGGGCTAGCCCCCACGACACCTTCGCAGGCCCCTGGCCACACACACAGTCACAGAGACAAGAATGGATGAAAGTCCACACAGCTGCAGTAACCATGGTTCATCAGTAGAACCAGAGATTTCCAAGGCACATGTCACCTAAGAACACTAAGGCATATCATCTAACTGAATAATGTGCAACTCCTGATCTTTACTTCTTCCCCTGAGTCTGGTCAGGGTCATGCATACATGCTTGCACGCTGAGGAGAAAACAGGCAAAACAGGGTTTGGCAGCATCAGGGAAGCCTCTCAGAGACCCAGTGCCCTGCACTCCCAACATTGTATTTCCAGCCCCAAAATTCCTCCCTCCAAGCACCTCATGGATCATCTCCAAACATGGGAAGGTTTCTCCAGCAGCAGCTACTGCCACCACTGCAGCATCTCAGCAACACCTCACACCTCCCCCAGGCAACACACTGCTCACACACAGCTACTTCTCCCTTCACACCAACTTCAGCCTCTCTCTCACAGGCCACCCAGTAGAGGCCCCATCGAGCACCCAAGGTTTCTGCTGTTACTAACAACAGACCACCCCAGCCTAGATGTAAAGCTTGCCTCCTTCCTCAAGGAAAGCAACACCCTAAACATTACTAAGCCAGCTCAGGTCGGGAGGAAACATGCAAATCTCTACCTTCTGTAACCTCCAGAAAAAGAGAAGCAACTCACAGGCACCCACTTAACATCCTATCCTTAACATACTATCACTACAGGACCATCTCTCTTTTGTGTCAGGTGCACAGAAACTTCCTACAACAGAACTGAGATCCTTAGCTGCAGCTTCCATATATCTGCTGTCAACAGGCTACTCAAGCCAAACAGAAATCATTGGGGGATAGGTGGTAAACATATATCTATGCCTATAAAAATACATTCTCATTCAGCAGGATCTATTTCAAAAGTAAAACTCAAGCAGGCAGAACATGTGTGTGTCCTCCAGGCCAACCTTTGACAAGACACAGGTTTCTGCCAAGCTCTCTTCAGTCACAGCTGGCCAGCATCTGCCTGCCAGCAGACAGAAAGAACACTACAACTTTCTCAAGGTGACATTCAGGGATGACAACAGTTTAAATACCTGGCTGCAGTAGTAATACCTGCTCCTGAACAGAAGCACCTCTTTCTCCAGTTTCAGGAGAGCACTCACCATCAAGGAGACCCTTGTCCTGTCCTTATCAAACACTCTGGGAGCCAGAAGTAGACTGACCATACAGGAAAAGACATTTTCTCTTCAGATTCAAGAATGAATGGAGATAGCTTGGATTTTCTGAAGCAGCCACAGCCAGGGAACATGAATGGCTGCAACACAGAAGCAAGAAAAAAAGGTATCTCTGCTTAGATACCTCTGCCTCCCACAGCAATGCACACCTTCTACTCCGGCTTTAAAAGCAAGGACAGTGCCTGTTTGTGGCCATCCTTTTACTTTCCTCCCAAGCAACTGTAAGAAGAGAGGAAGCTACCAAAAAAGCACTGGAGGTCTACATATACCTACCTCAGGGCTCAGGCCCTGCTCTTTTCACAGCCCTCTTCTTTCCTCATTACTGCAGAGGACAGACTGCTAAGGTTTGTAATCTAAAGCTGAAAATAAATCAAAATTTCACACGCTAATCACAAAACCTGCTGCACTGTCCCAGCGCTCTACAGCAGCAGCTCCTGCCTATCTACTTTCCCCACCAGCTTCCCCACCCACACCCAGGACGTTTCAGCTTTCCACCAGGGGAGAACATCCCGGGGCAGAAGCAGCACAGGAAGCAGCTGCCCTGTTCCTCTCCCTCCTCCCTTGATTCCTGGGGGGGTCACTAGTGCTGCAGCTCTCATACCTCAGGGCTTCTCAGCACCTGCCAGGCCGCAGCATGTGCTGAAAACCCCCCCTGTGTCCCCGGGATGCTCACAGGCAGCAGCTGCCCCCAGCACAGTGCAGAGGTTTCTCTCTCTCCCCTCCCCTCCCCTCCCCTCCCGCAGACTCTCCCAGGGCCCTGGGGCAGCAGCATTTCCCCACACACCAGCACCAGCAGCCATGGGCACACAGGCCCCGCCCCCACACCCGGAAATGACGCCCCTCCCACCAAGGCCCCTCCCACTCCGCACTCCCCCATTGGCTCCCGTTGGACATGGCCTCCCGGGGCGGGACACCAGGGAGGGGCGGGAGGGAGGCGGCAGTGCGCATGCGCTGTGCAGGGGCTGGGTGGGGAGGGGCGGGCAGGGGAGCCGAGGGGAGGGGCCCCGAGGGGAGGGGCGGGGCGTGGCAGAGAGGGAGGGGCGGGGCCGGGCAGGGCAGAGCATGCGCAGTGGCCCAGAGGAGGACGGTGAGGGGCGGGGCGGGGGCGGGGCTGCCCGGGCCCTGCGGGCGGGGAGGGGGCGAGAGGCGGCTGCTGCCGCGGGGCAGCGTCTCCCGGCCCGGGGCCGCCCGGAGCCTTTAGCTGCAGCGCCGGGAGCTGCCGCACCGGGGCCGAGGGCCACGGGCTGGACAGAGCGAGTAGCCGTGTGCACGGGGGCAGCCAGAGCGGCTGGGGAAGGCCCAGCCCAGCCTGGGCCACCTCTGGCCCCTGGGAGGCCCCAGCTCTTGCGCCCCTTCTCGTGGTGGCCCCACGGCTCGGTGCCAGCTGCAGTCACCGTTTCTTAGCACCGTCCCAGGTGTGAGGAGACGCCACGGGTGCAACAGGGCTTGTGGGGGCTCCAGGCTGGAGGCAGGAGGCAGCTAGCGTCCCGGTGCCCCTGCCGACAGCCCTGCTTTCCCCCGGGCAGGTCCCCAGCTGCACTCTGAGCCCAGCCCGGCTGTGGGCACCAGGAGGAGCAGGATGTGCAGAGCCTCCTGACGACTGTGGCCAGAGCCAGGCTCTCGGGTATTGCAGCAAAGCAGCTGTGGGAGAGCTGTGCCCTGCTGGAGGGCACTTGAGCCCCTCAAGACACCTCCCCAGAGGCAGTCGAAGGTCTGAAGGTGACGTGTCCTCAGGAGAGTGTTAACCCACAGCCCCATCGCAGCCCTGTGCATTCAGTTCTGCTCCAGAGATGCCTCCTGGCAGTGGGGCAGTGTCGCGGGGCATCTGCGTCTTGGCAGGTGCCTGGGGCGGTGGAGAACAGACCCCGTTGCTGCTGGTGCTGTGGGTGGGCAGGGAGTTGGGGAAGGCACTTTCTGAGCTCCCTTGCAAGCCTGCTGCTCTCTCCATCAGCTTTGGAGTCTCGGGATCTTGTGCAGGCTTGTGGCTCCTTTCCCTTCCACCCACCCCAGCAGCAAGGACCCCAGCTTGCTCCCACCAGAGGCACAGGCTGCCTTGGCTGCCCAATGCATAGGGCTCATGAGCTTCTGCACATGCCCTTGCAAAGGTGCAGAGCTGAGCTATGACGGTGGCCTTGAAAGCCTCTGCCTGACTGCATGGAGCTGCCGAGAAGCAGGTGAGAAGCACTGGCAAAGAGCAGGAGGTTTCTGCCTGCCAGCAGGCTGGCTGCATGCTCGGCCTGGCAGCCTGCAGGCACATGCCTGGAGGTGCCCAACGCAGCTGCCACTGCCCATCTCTTGCCCCACACCAACAAAGCCTCTGCCCAGCCAGCCTGGCTAGCAGAAGAAGCACAGCATCACCAAGACACCTACCTTACCTCCTTCTGCTCCTGCCAGGGCTCAGGTCCAGCTGAGGCTGCCTCTTGCAACGCTTGGCCCTCTCCCAAGTGCTTCTTGCAGCCAGGTGTCCCTGGCAACATGCAGAACCAGAGGTACCAAATTCCACAAGCGTTCAGAATTGCTTCACTTGGTAGATCATTTTCACTTTGCAGATTTGGAAGGACACAAGTTGTTCTGGGTGTCTGACATGGTTTGCAAACATTTTCATATACCACCTGCTTTGCCATCCCGCTGCTGTTCATGCTTGCATCTTGTTATTTTATTTTATTTTTTCCATCCCCGCTTAGTCTTTCTCAGTCTTAGCATGCTGCTGGAGGAAAGGAGAGGAACTGGGGTGTGTGTGAGGATATAGACAGGGAAGACAGAGGGTGTGGAAAAGGTGCAGAAAGCAGGCATGTAGAAGTAGGGAACCCTGCTGGAAGAGCAAGATTTTCTTCTGTCTCACTATGGGAAAAAAGCAGGAAATGGAGAATAAGAAGGGAAAAGAAACTTTTGTCTTCTATGCAGGACATTAGCTTCCCCATTACTGCAAAGAATTCATAGAATTACATCAATTCTCTGAGCCTTCCACCTCAAGGGCTTCATTTCCTTCTGGTGTGCCAGGATCAGGATGGCAAAAGGCAGTGAAGGTGCTAGAGTCTGCCTCTGGAGTGCAGCACCAAGATTCAGGGCTCAGGGAGAGGAAATGTGTGTGGTGATAAGCTAGCCCAGCTCCTGAAGCACAGCACTGGAGCTCTTTTTCTTTCTTTCTTTCTTTTTTTTTTCCTCTTGTCATGGTGGCAGGTTGGGGGTTGTTGACACATGGAGCTGAGGGGCTCAGGCTATAAAAAACTCCGTTGAAATTACCAGATTTATTCCTCTAGGCGAAGATACACATCTGTCTACTAAGTCGGTGTGTGCAGGAGGTGGGGGAAGGCGGCCTCCAAGTGAGTGTCTTGACTCAGCCACCATAAATGTTTTCAGTTCTACAGAAGCAGCTCTTCAGAGATTCAGGTGTTGTGTCCTTGTGATACTAGTATCCAGTTTGTTGGGGAAAGCACAGCAGTCGGGTGCTTGAAGGGCACAGAAGTGCAAAGGAACCTGGAAAGGGCAAATGAAATGAAACTTAATAATATATGTCCGCACTCATCTGAATGCACAAGCCAAAAACCTGGTGCATGTGCTGGACTATCTGTAAGACTGTTGTAAATGGAGCTCCCAGGGAGTCTCCAGCAGCCTCCCAGCATACCTGGCAATGTGGAACCTAAATGATAGCTGGTGCTGTCCTCTGGGCTTGCCGGGTGCTGGTGAAAAGGAAGTTTGGAAGAGAATACAGACCCGGGTGGAATAGGCTGCCATGTAACTAATAACTATGTATCCATGCAGACAGACATGTATGAACACATGCAAACAGGCTTTAAACTGAAAACTGTGTCGACCAGATCGTACATAGAGACAAAGTGTCAGAGCACACCTACTGCATGGGAAAATGCAGCAGATTTTGAGGAGGTAGGGGATGGAAGCGAGCCAGACTGTTCCGTGGGAAAAGGAGCACAGACAGGGCATGTTGACCCAGAGGCATGGTGGCTTGTTTGGGGCTGTATCATTGTTGTCCCAAATTGGGTTCTTTTACCGAGTATGCAACTAACCAATAGACGCGCAGGATCGAAATACTTGTTCATTTCTGCACAGGGATGGGTGCTTGGTGGTAGATCCACAAAGCTAGCACACCTTTTCCCTTTCTCATTCTTTATCTATAAACACTTTTCAGGAAGTACTTTATACAGATTTTTCTGTTGGTTACAGTTTTATCACATCACATTCTTGCTCTGTGCTTGTGCTTTAACATCCGTGTTAATTAGCATAGGAAGCAGAGAAGAAGGTGGTAACATCATTATCATGTCATTACCATCTCATTATTCATTTTGAGGAGTGCACTTTACTAGGTTAATAGGCCCTAATGAACTTGTAAGTTCCTCTGGGTTATTCTGCTGTTTTTGTCCTCTCTGTTCCTGACGTTCTTCAAAGTGTTGTGGTTTCCTCACGGTTATTTGGCTGGAGCCGGTTGTCCTTTGCAATACTGTTTTCCAAGATCCTCTCTCCCTTGTCCTTGAGTCTTGTTGGCTCTTGGAGGGTTTCCACAGCATCATTCCAACAGAGCGCCGGTGTTCCCGTGGGGGTCCAATTTTGCTTTCCTGCAGAGGTATTACAAGAGGTATTGCAAGGACATTATACTGTAATTCCATTTGGAATCAAATCAGCAACCCCAGGCTCCATTCCCTGTTCCACTGTCCCTGGGTGGGCTCCACCAACAACCTTTCAGTTAACAGCCAAATGCACTGCCGGTTGGCCCACAGAAACCCCCCCACCTGGGGCTGTGCCGGGGGCTCCACTGTCAGCACTGTCCTGGTGCTGCAAGAATGGGAATGTCCCTGAGCGCAACCCCGTACCCAGCCCCAGGCAGGGGGACGCTGCCCTTTGCCCATGGCCGGGTGGTGGTGGACAGCGTGGTGCAGGGGGAGGCCTGGAGCCTGGCTGAGGGGCTCTGGGCAGCTCCCTGCCCAGCACCAGCTCTGCCTGCTCCCCTGCTCCCTCCACCCCACACCCTGGGGGCAATCGGAGCTGTGGGCACATCCCCCTGGGGAGGGCATTTCCCTCACACCACTCCCTCCTGCTGCTGCCCTCGTGGACACAGGTGACGCACACAGGAGTGCTGCCTGCGCTGGCAGAGATGACTCAGGGAAGGGGCTTGCTCCTCTCCATCGAGCCTCCCCTGGCAGGGCCAGAGCCTGGCAGCAGCGCCTGCAGCGACACTCTCCTCCTGACCCAATTAGCTGCAGAGATGCTGAAGGGGCAGCGCTCTGTGGGGTGGCCCTGTGCAGGAGCAGTCCCAGGGCAGAGGCAAGGCCAGCTTCCCCCACGGCCAGGCAGGAGGGTCTGAATGGAGTTTTCTGGGGAGGGTCTGAGGGCAGCAGGGCACAAGGGTGCTGTGCTTGTCAGGGACATGGCATGGGAGGAGAGGGCACCCCAGAGCACACCCCCCATCTACGTATGCCATGTGTAAGGGGATGTAGCTCAGTGGAAGAGCACCTGCTTTGCATGCAGGAGGTCCTGGGTTCAGTCCCCAGCATCTCCAGCGAGGGCTTTTGTGCCTCGCTGTGTTGTCTTCCCAGCAGATATAAGGGTGGTGGAAGTCCCCTGGGTGAGCCTGGGTCTGTGATTGGGAGGCTGCTTCCTGCCGTCCATCAAAAGCCTCATCAACTTCCTCTTCCTGAGCTGGTGGCTTGTTGTAAACACCTACAGCAGTGTCTGCCATGTTAGCCTGCCTAGTCATCCTCACCCATAAGCTCTTGACTCACTGTTCATCCACCCCTAGCCTTCCATGAAGGAACGAGTGACTGGGTAGATAGGAGGAGAGCAGTGGAGGTTGTCTCCCTTTACTTCAGCCAGCCTTTCAACACTGTCTCCCATAGCATCCTCATAGGCAAGAAGTGTGGGCTAGATGAGTGGTCAGTGAGGTGGCTTGAGAAGTGACTGAATGGCAGAGCTCTGGGGGTTGTCATCAGCAGTGCAGAGTCTAGTTGGAGGCCCGTGATGTCCCCCCAGGGCTCCGTACTGGGGCCAGTCTTCTTCCACTTAGTCGCCAGTGACCTGGACGAAGGTACAGCAAGTGTGCTGACGATAATAAACTGGGAGGAGCAGCTGATGCATCAGAAGACTGTGCTGCCATTTGAGAGACCTGGAGAGGCTGGAGAGGTGAGAGGAGTGGAACCTCATGAAGTTCAACAAGGGCAAGTGCACGGTCCTGCACGTGGGGAGGTATAACGCCATACACCAGTGCAGGCTGGAGGCTGAGCTGCTGGAGAGCAGCTCTGCGGAGAAGGACGTGGGAGTGGTGGTGGACACTAAGTTGACCATGAGACAGCAATGTGCTCTTGTGGCCAAGAAGGGCAATGGCAGCCTGTAGAAGGGACGATTGAGAGGGGATCTTATCAATGTGTACAAGTACCCAAAGGGAGGGTGTCAAGAGGATGAGGGTCACACTCTTTTCGGTGGTGCCAAGCAGCAGGACAAGAGGCGGTGCGCACCAGCTGAAACACAGGAAGTTCCACCTGTGTGTGAGGGCAAACTTCTTTCTTGAGTGACCGAGCACTGGAAGAAGCTGCCCAGAGAGGTTGTGGAGTCTCCCCCAACATTCTCTGAATCTGCGATTTTCTTATCCCGTCAGTGCCCCCCACCCCCTAAGTCTGGCCCTGGACAACCTGCCAGAACCATAAGTTCTGGTAGGGCAGATGTAATGATGGAGTGGGGCAGCCACAGATGCCTGTGTCCCTTCTTGAGTCCCTGGCCAGTGCAGTACCAGCAGGGTTTGGTCCAGGTCTGTGTGGCCCCTTTTCGTCTCAGTCGGCCCCTCCTGGCCCTTTCTCTTCCTGGCTTTCACCTTGCACAACCAGTAGATATTTTAGGAGGACCCAGAGAGTGGGGAGCAAGTGGGGCAGATGATTGGCACTGTACTAGAGGAGGTCCTGGTGCAGAGGGGACAGGGAGGAGCCACCCAAGCTGTGCTCCTGGCTGTGGGCAGTGACAGCTGGGAGGGCTGTGGGTGCTCCTGGGTGCCAGGTGCTGCTGCGGCACAGCGCAGGGCTGCGACGGAAACCTTTTGAAGCAAAGGAGGACTCCAAAGCAAACACCCCGAGTGCCTCGTTCAGCCCCATTCCGCTGCAGGGTTAGCCCTGGCCAGGGCCCTGGGGGTGATGGGGGCCGTGCCTCTCTGTGACACGGGCTGTGGTCACAGGAGACATCCTGTGTCACAGCCACAGTTGCCCTCCCCCACCCAGACCCGGCCTCTCCCCACACGTCCCAGTGAGGCTGGTCTAGCGCAGGCACAGGGGCTGCTCTTGGCACCTCTCTGCTGCCAAGAGCTGCCGAGCTCAGCAGGAGCCAGCGAGCGGCGTCAGGGGACTGTGGGGTTGTGCAGAAGTGTGCAGGAGGAGGAGGAGGAGGAGAGGAGCTGCTTCCTCATCACCTGCTGCTGCAGGGGTGACCCAGAGCACTCAGGACCAGGATGGAGCTCTGGGACGCTGGCCACAGGACACGGCGTGGACAGGGGGTGCCAGCACTCCCCAGCTGGGGTAAGGCCTTCCGGAGATCCTCCTCAGGTCTAGCAGGGATCCTCCCCAGGTCTGGCAGGGTATTGCCTGGAGGCAGTGCCCACCTCAGCCCCTGTAGGGAATGGGGCCTGTTTGGGGAGGGGGTGCTCTTGGAGGACGCTCGCACTGCTCATCCTCTGGCTGAGGCAGGTACGGAGCAGCTGAGAGCTGCCCCCAGAGCATGACGGGTCTTTCCCTTCTCTTCCAGAGCAGCTTGCTGTCTGGGAAGGGGTGTCTGACTACATTGTGCGGCAGCTGATGCTGAACCAGGTGGGTGTGCCTTGCGGGGCCTGCCCCGGGAAGCCTTCTCCTGGAGCTTGTGTGTCTGTGGGATGACTTCTCTGCTTTGACTGGCAGAGTTGAGAGGGTGAAGAGGAGGGGGATGAAAGCGTCTGGAAAGGTCTTCCAAAGAAGGGCCCCAAGGTTTCTCCCAAGCTTTGTCCAGCGCTTTGTCTGTCCCCTTTGTACAGGAGGATGGAGCAGGGCACCGAGCACCATCCCCACGCCCTGACAAGTACCCGGCCTGTCCAGCTGCCAGTCTCATCGTTCTTCTCTTCCTTCCTGTTTGCAGGGAGTCCGAGTTATTCGCCTTGGCACATTTGACGTAGTAACCGAACAAGTCGGTGGTGGGAAGCGTGCTCTTCTCACTGTTCGCAGGCCCGTGTTCCATCTGTCGCGGAGTATTGCAGAGCTTCCCGGCCTCGCCTATGACATGGCCTATGCTCCTGGTAAGAGGAGAGGCTGAACCGCTTGCTTCCCCTGGGGACATCCTTGGGGTGTGCCTAACTGCTGTGCAGCAGTGACTGTTAGGAAGCTAGAATTCCTTCAGCAGCTGTGGAGAACAGCTTCAGGGGGTTTTAAAGCACCAGGACAACATCATGCACATTACAGTCACACTCCCTCTCTCCCAGACTTGCTTTCACAACTGGCCACAAGCCAGATGTCTTGGGGCTGCTGCTTCTCTGCTACTGACTGCGTTCCCCTTCTGCTGCTTCCCAGGTCATAAGCTCTCCGAGCCCCTCAAGTACGCTCACATAGCCTCGGCCCTCTCTGTTCCTCGGAAGACAGTGGAGGCGTGCATAGAAGAGACCATGCAGCTTTTCTCCCGCTGCCTGCAGAGCGGGAAGAACGTGGCCCTTGTGCTGAAGGGCCTTGGCACGCTTGTAATTCAAGGAGCAGCTATGAAAATGAGGTTTTGCAGAGACTTTCTGAAGAGGCTCAATGGGACAGAGCAGCTGCTGGAAGCTCTTCTCGCGGTGAGTTCCCCATTCCTCCAGCACTACCTGTCGTCCTCTGGAAAGCACCAGTGAATGCAATGCTGTCAGCCTGCTGTGACCTGTCCAGGTGCATGGAGAATCCCAGCTGAGAGTAATGTCAGCTCCCGGGACAGCCGGTCTTGAGCGTCCAGAGGACTTGGCAACAAGGACGGCCCTGGGAATAGCTGTGCTGGCTCTGCCCCAAAAAATCATCCAGTCCCAGAGCTCATTTTCATGTGCTCGAGGGAAAAGTCCCAGAAAAGGGCCGGTCCTGTGTGCTTTTTCCACAGAGACTTCCCTCCTGACAGAAAGCCATGGTTTAGTGCTGCTTTGTGTCAGGACCACATCTGAACCCATGTCTCCCTGGACTGTGTCTGGGACAGTAAGGCAGCGAGTTCAGCACTTTCCCCTGATGCTGGGTGACACTATTTCTGCATGTCCCTTTGGGAGCTCGGCCTGATGCCTCCATGGGACATTTTTGCCCTAGGGTGGAGTGAGGGCAAGGGAGTGATCCCTCCTCCCCTTGCCTGGGCCAGCGGGCATGTGAAGCAGCTCCGTGAAACCTCTGCTGACCTCAGTGCTCTCCCTTTGCAGCTGGAGGGCCTGAGTGTCTTTCATCTCTCCCATGGGGCAGCTGCTCAGAATATTGGATCCCCCTGGTCCTCTTGCTCTTTGGCATTTCTACCTCTGTCTCCAAGTAGGTTTGTTTTTGCAGGAATCATTGCTCGCCCCACTCTCTGGACACGAAGCAGAGGCTTAGGCAGACCAAGGCCCCTGTGCGACCAGAGCCCTCTTGCTGCTCTTGCTGTGCTGGTCTAGTTGTGTTGAGCAGCTCTTGCCAGGGCCCTGGAGTCTCGCCACCATGAAGGGCGTCTTTCTGTCCAAATGTGAGCATTTGCACGCTGCTAGTGATGGCTGCAGCATGTCGCAGAGAGAGTCGTTGGAGCCCAGTGGCCTTGGCCAGGTCTCTAGTGCAGCCCCGTCCTTCAGCGTGGTCCTTCAGGTGCAGCAGGAAGGCTGAGATGTGAAAGGAGGCTGAGCTGAGCCTCCTCTCATGGGTTAAGGCAGAGATGCAAGCCGGCTGCAGGCCAGACCTCTGCACTAGGCAGGACCTGGTCTCCTGACTGCATCTCTCGATTCTCAGCCTTGCAAACAGCCTGGCAGTCTTCTCACCCTTTCTCCTCCATTTCCTGTAAGCTGCTCTGCTGCACAACTGAGGGGCTGCGGAGAGGCACAGAGAAATTCCATGTTTCAGAGGCAGCTGCTTCTCTGAGCAGTGGGAAAGTGTGCTGCCCTTGTGCGCCCTGAGACAACTGTCTTGGCATCATCTCTCGTGTGTCTCTCCCCTTTGCAGATGCCAGAGATGAGGGATTCAGTCCTCTCAGGCTCCGAAACTGCTGCTTTGCAGACCCGTTCTGGTCGTGTCGTTGTCTTTCCTGAGTGAGTACATTCACTTCTTAGCCCTGGCTGGCCAAGCCAGCAGCTTCTCGGGACTTGTCTGGTAGCCCTGTGTTGCCAGTGCTTGTGAAAGCTGCTCAGGAAGTCATTGGAGAGGAATACTTTCCAGTGTGGATCAAAGTGCAGGTTCCTGCTGGTCACTGGCTCAGGATGTTTTCATGTCTTCTGTGAGACATGCATGAATCAAATGTGTGCTGAACATGTTGTCTTGGGTCAAATGTCTTCTGTGGGGAGGCCTGTCTAGGGCAAAGCGAAGCCTGTGCGCAGTGGAGTTGTGGAGAGCTTTGTGCTGGCTCCCATCCTGCTCAGTGTTTTGTTCCATTAGTTGTCTGGGAGATGGTGCTTCCTTTTTGCAGAGGCACGGAGATGAGATTTGGAGAGCCTACAGGTGATACGGTGGGTGAGAGGGGCATTAGAGCTGGTGCTGCCAAGCACCCCTTCTCACAGGAAGGCTAGGGAAGCTCTGCAAGAGGCAGAGAAGGAAGCTCCTGCCCCTGCAGATGCTGGAGGTGTTCACAATGTCTCTCAGCTTGCTGATACACTCCTCCAGCATCTGGCATGTTCTGCCTATTGTGCTTTGGACAAAGAGGGGCTTCTTGGTAGCTCCCTAATGCCCCTCTGTCCCCATTATGGACACAAGGTGCAAAGGAAGTGTGGTGCCCTCCCTTTAGACTGGCATCTTTTTCCTCTTTCCAGGTACAATGCTGACAGTCCATCTAGAAAGCCCCCTGTGGCACCTGCAAAGCCCCCGCAGGAAGAGGAGAAGGCAAAAGAGGACACCAGGGCCAAGAAAGGTAATGGGAACGCTGGGTCCTGGCAGGGGTTTGTGCCTTCTGCTTCCGTCCTCTTTGGCCAGGCAGTGGAGGCAAGGCGACAGTGCCATGGCTCAGGTAGCATCAGGCACCGGAGGTGACGCGTACCCAGTACGGGACATCTGGAGTGATTCCTGAGGGAACACGACCTCGTGGCAGCCCAACACTCCCAGCTGCAGCTGATGCCTCCCAGATAAACTTTCCCCCATTGCCACGGCACTCAGTGGCACCCTGGGGTGCACTGCAAAGTGCTCTTGCACTGGAGGTGTTGGTGCAGAAGGGAGGCAAACGTGAGCACTGTCCTTGTGCAATGTGAATCCTAAATTGTGCCGGGAGCTGCAGGTCATGGAGAGGCAGAGCTAGTTCATGGGACCAGTGAGTTGTGATTGAATGAGAAAAGCCCCCGAGAGTAGATGGGGAAAAACAACAAGGCAGAGAGAAGCCAGTGTGCGGAAGGGCCTAAGACCACCCAGGAAAGAAGGCCTAGAAGGAGTCACCTTGAGGCCTCACACTGTTATCACAGGCTGGAGCACATCTGAAGAGCCTTCCCGTTCCAAAGGCCTCCTCAATGCTGTCCTGAAGTGTTTTCTTCTCTCCTGCTTACAGGAAATCTTCCCGCCAAGCACCTCCCCCTCAGAGCGAGGCATCCTCCAGCCAAAATAACAGCTCCCACGAAGCAGAAGGGGAAAGGGAAGAAAGCTGAGGACAAAGCGCCTGCTGGCAGGTGAGAGCCGTGGAGGAGTGGGTGAGGGTGAGCCTGTAGCGTAGTGCGTGTCTGGGGGAGATGTTTCCTCTGCACACAAGGTTCACAGCAGCTCTGAATGTCCTTTATCACATGCCCCGGGGACTCCTGAGCCCTTGATGGCGAGAATGCCTTGACAGCCCTGACCACTTTCTCCTTCTTTGACCCTGCGTCTCCAGGAACAATCTGTTCTCCATGCCTAAGCACAGGGCAGCAGGGACCGCCAGGCCATTTGTAATACATTTGGCAGGATGGGGTAAGGGTGTCTCTTGGAGCCTGTCTTGGTAGAGAAGGCTGCTCCTCTCCGGGCTGCATCCAGAGCAAGCCCGTGTCTGGGCACGCTGGGCGTTCCTGAGGGCACATCCTGCAGCCCCGGGCGTTTCAGCTGGGGGTGGTCTCTGTCCCTGTGGGTGTGAACACAGTCAGCGGAACCCATCTCCTTCTCTGGCAGAAGGGCCTTGTGCCGCAGAGGCAGGTGCCCAGCCGGTGAGTGCAGGACGGAGACCCAAGTGCCCCTGTGCTCCCAGCACCTGCCCACAAGGTGTCTTTTCAGGGGGCTCCCGGCCATCGCAGGCAGCTGCTCCAGGAAGGTGGTGCAAGGCAGGACAAAGGGCAGTGCTGAAGCCATGCCCCCACCGGAGAAACTGGTGAAGAAAATCCAGAGGTGGCCAGGAGAGGTGCGTGCTACAGCCTGAGGTCCTGCTTGTGCCACGGGGACGTGTGGAAAAGCGCAGTCCTATGGGCAGTGGGTAGGAGAGATCCCTGCCTGCGTGTTCACTTGGCCAGTGACCAACCACATCTGGGCCTTGCTTGAAAAGGTGCAGGTCACCCGCTAGTTCTGGAGGGCATTTGTCCCTCCGGCATTCTCAGGAAGCACCTCAGAAGCCCCTCTTTGGCCCTTTTTCCTGTGGGAAGGTACCTGCTGGGCCTTTCAGGGAGAGGCCATGGGCAGTTTCCCTTTAGTTCTGTGATTATTGAGCTCATTGGTGAGATCCAAACTGGGATTTTGAGACCTGCCCCTATGAGCTTCGGGGCGTAAGAGCGCTGCCAGGAAGGCTCAAGCCAAGCAGCAGGAGAGAGGATGAGAAATGCCCTTTGCACCCTGGGAAAGCACAGATGCCAGCAGTCCTCTTTGCCGTTTCTTTTCTGTGGCCCTCCAGGTGGAATATCACTTCCAGATAATGGGCGAGGGCGTTCTTGTCTTTCCTCCCATCTGAAGCCCTGTGAAGATTTCCCCTTCTGGAGTCCTTGGCTGGAGACCCAAGCAGGCAACAGAAGAGAGAAGAGTGCTTTGGGAGAACTCCCCTGGAGAAAGGCTGGCATTTCCTCCAGAGCTGTTTTCCAGAAGCATCTGTAAGAGGCAAGGACCCATCAGGCAGGGGGCTTCTGCTTCCATTGACAAGCAGTTAGTCTTCTCCAAATTTCCTTTTTTTTTGGGGGGGGGGGTGTTATTTATTTCTTAATAAAACTTTTCCTGAACATTGCACAGAGATTTGACTTTTGCGTTTTCTGTCCCCTCACGACCAGCTCATGGCACCAATGCCTCCATCTATCCTCCCCACTTCCCTCACCCAAGCCTACTCCCCCATCTGGTTGCCCAGCCCTGCCCAGCCCAGCTCCAGCTCCCCGTCCCTGCACAGAGGGAGAAGCCCTGCTCCTGCCGCCCCACAGCAGCTCTTGCTGCTGCTGAACCCTGCTCTCCCAGCTGGAGCTCAGCTGCGTCTACCACCCACTGCGTCCCGCTGCGTCTCCAGTCTCAGCCTCTCTCCAGCCAACAAGTCAGGCCAAGGATCAAGCACAGGCTGGGTGGTGAGCGCTGTCCTCTCCACCCACGTTGTGCTCAGGGCAAATGAAGCACTGTCCCGGCTACAGGGGTCTCTGGCAGAGCCGCCTGCACATCAAGCAGAGCTCTGAAGTGCTCCCACATCCCTGCACGGTCACGGCAGCAGGGACTCAGCTGGCCCCTTTGGCTGCCCCATGGCACTGCTCCCTCCCTTCTCCCCATTCAGGAAGCAGAGGTACAGACATGACCACCCAGCACGGGCACACGCTGGTCCCTCTCCTGTCCTTCCTACCAGGGATGGGCATGGCACAGCTCAGCTCAGCTCAGCTTCAGCAAGACACACATGCATCCTCCGTGCTGCTCTCCTGGTCCCCTGCCCATCCCACTTGGTCCAGAGGGACATCCCCCAGGAGCGTGCATGTGCTAGCCTCCAGCAGATGTGCTGTCCCAGAGACACCTGGCCAGGGCTGGACCTCTGGAGAAGTGGGGAGGGGAATTTTGCCTTTTCCCTCTGGGTTTCCCACGTCAGTTCCTGGGAGTGGAAAAGAGCATTCCCTGCGAGCAGGGGAGGTGCAGGGAGTTTGCCGCTCATGAAAGAGCCGGGAGGTGTATGGAGGTGGCATCACATGAAGGGGCTGGTGAAGACGGGGCCATGAGATGCTTTGGGAACACTCTTGGGTTCCATTTGTGTCTGCTGAAGATTGCCTTTCTGCTCTTCTTTGCGGAGGACAGAGGGCAGAATGGATAGTATTCACTAAACCCTGATTTACTCTCTTTTAGCCCTAGCAAAGGGTGTGCCTTCTGCTTGGTGCTGATCCTAAACACTTCTGATTCCTCTCCCTATTCCCTCCCGGTGAGCCTCCCCATCCCCCCACCCCCAGCAAGACCTACCTCTGCACACACACACAGGGGTGAAGGGGAAGGTCAGTGGCACCAGCCCAGCAGCCGTGACCCCCCTGCTCACAGCAGCCCTGCCTTGGGACACAGGTCCTTCCCTGGGCCCTGGGCCTTCCCCAGCCTCCGTCAGACCCCTGAGGTTCCCACCGCTTTGTCTGGGATCCTTCCTGGGGACTGTGAGCAAAAGCCAGGGTGCCGAGCAGCACAGTCCCCCAGGCACCCCACCACGGGGGCACCGTCCCTGGGTGGGCTCCAACCAAGAACCTTTCTGTTTACAGCCGAACGTGCTGCGTGCTGTGCCACAGAAACCCCCCACCTGGGGTTGTGCTGGGGGCTCCAGTGTCAGCACTGTCCTGGTGGTGTGGGCATGGGTACGTCCCTGAGCCCAGCCCCATGCCCAGCTCCAGGCAGGGGGATGCTGCCCTTTGCCTATGGCCGGGTGCTGGTTGGCAGTGTGGTGCAGGGGGAGGCCTGGAGCCTGGCTGAGGGGCTCTGGGCAGCTCCCTGCCCAGCACCAGCTCTGCCTGCTCCCATGGTCCTTCCACCACACAGTCCAGTTCATTGTGAAGGGGGTGCTGTTGGAGTACGCTTGCACTGCTCATCTCTTTGGTTAGGCACGTGCACTTTGGTGTGTGTATGCACACTGTGGGGTGGGTGTATACTACGGTGCATGTGCACACTTTGGAGTAGGTGAGCACTTTGCACGGTGTGTGCACACTCTAGTGTGTATACACATGCTGGGTTCCTTCTGCATTTTAGGTGCTGTCAACCCCCTCTTTGCCCTGAGGCTGCTCTCTCCTGCCCAGCCATGGCCTCCGAACACACGTCCTGGTGAGGTTGGGGGTGGCCAGGCACTGCGGCTGCCCTCAGTCCCGCTCCGCTGCCAGGAGCTGCCAGGCCTGTGCAGGAGCTGTATAGAGGAGGCTGGGGCAGTGTGGGGCTGTGGAGAAGTGTGCAGGAGGTGGAGGAGGAGGAGAACAGCTGTTTCCTCATCACCTGCTGCTGCTGCGGTGCAGGTCCTTCCCTGAGCCATTCACTGGCCTGCGTCAGACTCCTGAGGTTACCACCGCTTTGGCATCAGATATTCCTGTGCTGGTCATTTTGCACCAAAGATTTGGGAGAGGCCGAAGGCAGCAGGCTATTGCTGAGGCCTGGTGAGTGCCTTGCCCCCAGCAGCTCAGTGTGCTCCCATGGGACAAACCCTGTCTGAAAGGGGCTTTCAGAGCTGCCCTGGGATAGCTCTTTCCCTCCTCCCCTGCCCCAGAGGAGAAGATGTGCCCAGCTCCAGAGTGATCCCCAGCCCCAGCATGCCAGAGGGAAGCTTCCCTCTCCCAACCCACCCTGCTGGTGCCAGTCCAACCTCCAAGGCTTCAGCACAGACCTCCAGGAAGCTGGAGCTGCCTTGGGCCTCAAGGCAGTCTGGTGGCAGGAGGGATAGGCATGGGCACAGCAGCAGCAGTGCCAGGAGCTAGGGGAGGAGCAGGGCAATTGGGGTGGAGACCCCTGCCCTTGGCTACATAGCTGGGACACTGCATGGCTGATGCCTCTGTGGGCAGCCAGGGTCCAGGTTTGGGGTGGATGGCAGCTTGAGGATCATAGCACTGGGATTTTAATGGACTTCCAGTGCAAGCATGGCTGTGGCGAAGGCAAGTGCGCAGACCCAGGTACATGCAACTGCAAAGGATGGGGGGTGGAAACGGCAGTGCGGGGCTGCTGGAGGCCCTCCCTCTTCTCCCTGTGAGAAAGAGAGTCCTGGAGAGATGGGAGAGGAGCACAGGGCAGGGTGAAAGAGGCAGACGGAGCCACTTGGGGTGCATCAGGGAGTTTTCCAAAGCCCCGGGCTCTGCCAGAGACCTATGAATCTTCCCCCGACACTCTCCCAGCAGCGCTTGTTCTGTCCTGCCCTAGTGGCTCTTGTCCCCACACCAGCCGTACTGGAGCAAAGGCTCATGAGCTGGAGGTGCCTCAGGGCAAGCTGTGCCAGCCCCAGGCAGCTGGCCCTGAGCATGGGGCAGCCGAAGCCCCTCCTCATATGTCCCATCCTGCTTGGAGGGCAGCATGAGAACATGGGAGCAGCCTGTTCCTGCCCAGGGGGACCTTTCGCAAGGGAGGCAACTGGACAGCCGTCGCACTGCAGCAGCACCCACTGTGGCCCCTGCCGCAGCCCTGCCACCCTGGCCCCTGCCTGGCCTCCTGCCTCCTTTGCTTCTGGCTCCCAGCCCCTCTCTTTGCACTGCACGGACCAGCTCTGCAGGCAGCAGCTCAATGAACTCTGCCCCTCCCCACACCGAGGATCTAGCCCCAGACAGGCAGCAGGATGCCAGCCTCCCCTCAGCCCACCGATAGGCTCCCCCATGCCCCTTCTCCCTCATGAGGAGGGTGGAGCTGAGCTGGCCCAGGGTGGCCAGCCAGCACCAGAGCAAGGACAGGGCAGGGCGGGGAGCACTGGGGCAGGGTGAGCAGCCCAACTTGGGGCCCACCAGCTGGACGGGGGAGGACGGAGGCCACTGAGGCCTGAGGATGCTGCTCTGACAGCAGCTCCATGCTGGGAGTGTTGGGGTTTCACCCTTTACAGGCAGCAGCCTGTGGTGGGGCCATGAGGAGAGCACTACCCTGGACCCAGGCTCTGTCCTGCTCAGAGGTAGAGGTGCATGAAGGAGTGTGGGGCCGGCCATGGGCTCTGCCCCTTGCTCATCAGTAGTGCAGCTCACAAGACAGGCGGAGCCTGGCTCTGTGCTCAGGGTCTTTCCATTCATGCAATCGCAGAGGAGTTTTACTGGGAAGGGTCCTCAGGGCATTTCCAGTCCCAGAAAGCAAAGGAAAGTGCGTATGTCCAGTTCCTAGGGTGCCTTTAGAAATGATCCCCTTCATCAGCATATGTGGAAATATGCGAGAGATTAGTGAGATTACAGCCACAGCAAAACAGGCAGAGCAGTGGTAACACGAGTCAACGGCTGTATTCTTCTCCTGAGACTCATACCCTGCCTGAAAATTTACATTAGTTCCTCATGGGGAACATTGACATTTGTATTAAAATCATTCAGTCATCTTAGCTGATGAGTGTGTGTTCATGCTTTGCAAATGTTGAAAACGGTTCTTCACCTTTTCAGGCAGAGCTCAGGCATCTCACTGCAAGCATCCAGGGGCCCTTGGAGAGGCTCTCGTGTATCTGAGGTACCTGCCCGGCTCTGGCGGCCCTCCCAGAGGACCCGCAGAAGATAGGAGACCCTTGGAGCCACAGATGGAGGCAGGGCAGAGGGGAACAAAGCACCTACCCTGGCACTGACATCCATGAGCCTGTGACTGCATCCCACCTCAGTTTCACTTTCCTTTAAAAAGGAAGAAAATTCCCCCCCCCAAAAGACCAGTATATTTAAAAAAACGACAACAAAGTGAAGGACAATAAGAACACAAAGAATTTTAAAACCTGAAAAGTGTAACAAAACCCCTCTTCACCTGAGATCATTTTCTGAACTTCCTGGCTCCAGCCGCCAGGCTCCTGGTTCCTGTCAGGGAGGGAAGCGCCGGCCCCGCCCGCGCCGCCCCCGTCGCCTGGCAACGGCGCCTCCTGCTGCCCCAGCCCTCTGTGCTGCCTGTCCAATCAGCTAGCGCGGGGAGGCAGAGAGCCAATGAGTGCCTGGGAGGGGCGGGCTGTGCTGTGAGAGACATGCAGAGAATCACAGAATGGGTAAGGTTGGAAGGGAGCTCTGGAGATCATCTAGGCCAACCTGCCTGCTCAGCAGGGTCACCCAGAGCAAGTCAGACAGGGTTGCATCCAGGCGGGCCTTGAAGATCTCCAGAGAAGGAGACTCCACAACCCCTCTGGGCAACCTGTTCCAGTGCTCTGTCACTCCCACAGTGAAGACATTCCCCCTCACGTTCAGGCGGGACTTCCTGTGCTTCAATTTCTGCCCATTGCCTCTTTTTCCTGTCACATGGGAGTACTGAAAAGAGTTTGTCCCTGTCGCCTTGACACCCTCCCTTCAGGTACCTGTACACATTGATAAGATCCCCCCTCAGTCTTCTCCTCCCCAGGCTAAAGAGGCCCAGCTCTCACAGCCGTTCCTCGGAGGGCAGGTGCTCCAGTCCTCTGATCATCTTTGTAGCCCTCCGCTGGACTCTCTCCAGTAGCTCCATGTCTCTCTTGTCCTGGGGAGCCCACAACTGGACACAGTACTCGAGATGAGGCCTCCCCAGGGCTGAGTAGAGGGGCAGGATCACCTCCCTCCACCTGCGGGCAACACTCTTCCTAATGCAGCCCTGGAGGCCATTGGCCTTCTTGGCCACAAGGGCACATTGCTGGCTCATGGTCAACTTGTTGTGCACCAGCACTCCCAGGTCTTTTTCTGCAGAGCTGCTCTCCAGCAGGTCAGCTCCCTGCTTGTACTGATGCCTAGGGTTATTTTTCCGTAGTTGCAGGACTCTGCACTTGCCCTTGCTGAACCTCATGAGGTTCTATGAGGTTCTTCTCTGCCCAGCTCTCCAGCCTGTCCAGGTCTCTCTGTATGCAGCACAGCCCTCAGGTGTGTCAGCCACTCCTCTCAGCTTGGTATCATCAGCAAACTTGCTGAGGATGCACTCCATCCCATCATCCAGGTCATTGTTGAAAAAGTTGAACAGGATGAGACCCAGTACTGAGCCCTGGGGGATGTCACTAGCCACAGGCCTCCAACTAGACTCCACGCCACTGATGACAACCCTCTGAGCTCTGCCTTTCAGCCAGTTCTCAATCCACCAAGGAGAGCACCCAATGGCATGCCCCTGTGGGGCTGTCCGTGCTCACCCACCCGGGCCAGCCTGGCCTAGCACCCGCCGCCCGCCACGTGAGGCTGGGCTGGAGCTCGCCATCCTTCGGTGGCAGGCATAGGGGTCTGAGCTTTTCCGGAGGGCACCGGGAGGGTGCCGGGGGCACCGGAAAGCACACTGAGGGTGCTGTAGGGGAGACCGGGGCTCACCCCGTGTGTATTTTGTGGTGCGTGCAGAACAGAGTGCCTTTGTGCGGTCAGGCGCAGCCGTGTTGCTCGTCTCCCAGCACATCTCTCTCGCCCAGTGCCGGTTTCAGGCCTCATTTGTGTCCCAGCTCTGCCAGGGCTCAGCTTGGGTTCACAGCCAGTCTGTCTGCAGGTGCTGTGGCCTCTCTGCAGCTCCACATCACCTCAGTGGACATGGGGATGGAGCATCTCAGTGGCGGAGTGGTTTCCTATTGCCCCTGCCTGCACACATGCCGCTGAGGGACAGAGGGATGGAGGTTGTGGCGTATTACCTGAGGAGCCATCGAGGAAGACCTTGCCCCCTGCCAAGTCCTTCCCTCTCTGGCAGCACTGAGCCCAACCTCTGCTGGAGGAAGAAAGAGCAGTATAACCATCGGAGCCCCCTGAAGTGGCCTCTGGGAAGTGTAAGCCTGGTGCTAAGGTAGAAGGAGCTCTTCTTCCCCCCCCATCCAAGAAAAAAAAAAGTTGAAATGTTTTTTGAAAATAATAACTATTGCAGCATTTACATTTCCATGTATTTGTTTAAACTGATGAGTATTCACATCATGTAATCGATGGTTATTGCATTTTCTTAACATTCGCAGAGGAATATTGAGATGTAGCTTAAGAATGGGGCAGATGAGGACCCCAAGGGAAACAGACCCCGACCAGAGGGCTGGGGGCACAGGAGGCCCCTGTGGCCCAGCCAGTTCCCACTCCTGGCCCACCTGCTGGGCACAGCAGTGCAAGGAAAGTCCCTGGCACCCGGCCCCATGTGGACGGCTGCTCGTCCACTGCTGGCCCTAGTGGCCACAGACCAACCTGCCTGCTGGGGGCACCGAACCACCCGCACTTGGCTCTGGGGAGCCTTATAGCCCTTCTGCACTGCATCTTGCCTCTCTTCTTCATCAGAATTTTGATTTTCTTTTCCTCTCTGGTGACCCAGCTGGTGGCTGTGGACTGCTGCGGGGGATGATGCCTGGCTGTGCTCTGTCTTCCTGGTGGTCCCTAAACTCAAAATCCAACACCGCTTGTCTTTTTGAGACTAAAGACAGTGGCACATTGAAGGTTACAACAGTTGTTTCTGACTTAAATTCCTGGGATTGTCAAGAGAAGACTCAGCTGGGGCTGCAGGCCCATTTGGTGGCAGCAAAAAGCTTGGGTCCCTGTTTGTATCTTTATGGGGAGGGTTGTTCTCCCAAGTGAGCATTTCCAGCCAGGGTGCTCCTCAGAACAAGCCTCGTGGGAGTTTGTTTGTGCTGAATCGCGGCAGAAGTAGAAGCTGGTGCTGCCCAGCAAGGGCTGGAGCTCAATGTCTGCCCCATCTGCTTTGCCAGGTTCTACAGCATACAAGACAGTGCTGTCCTTTGCAGCAGTCGCTGTCTTTGGGCACCATCGCAGCGTTTCCCAGTAGTTTATACAGCAGATTGAGGCCCCTGTTCCCAGAATGCTAAAACTCTGAGCAGTGTTGTAACAGTCCATTTGCAGTTGCCTGAATCAAATAATCTGTTTTCTCCCCTGACTGTGTTCAGTGCTCTGTGCTAGGGGAGAGAACTGGTGCAGTTGACAGTGGCTGATGCACTCTCCTGCCTGCGTTACCAGTGCATTCCAGCCCAGTGGACTGGGAGTGCCCATGGCTGAGCTCTCTGTTTGCAGGAGCCATCCATCTCTCCTGGTGCTCCCTCTCAAGCACACCCTTTCCTCAGCAGCAGCAGGGAGCAGGGCGCAGGAGCCCCCCCACAAGCCGTGTTGTCCTTGGCGCGTCTCCTTGCTGCCCCTCCTTGCCGTAGTCTGTTGAAGATCGGCGGTGTAGCAATGTGGGCTCCTGATATCAGCTTGGTCAGGGATTGCCGTGTCCTGCAATCACACGTGCTGGGCTCAGCACTGGGGAAGGCACCCAGAGCGATCCTCCCACATCCCTCTGAGGCCTACTGCCATCACGCAGGTGGCAGCGCAGCCTTGGTACCAGGACCTAGTGGAGCATGGCGCAGGCTGCTGTGTGACATGGTCCTCGGGAGAAGGAACAACCTGGGGCACACCAGTGCCAGGCCTGTCTCGCAACCCCTAGCCACAAGCTGTATGGAGACAAGTCTCTGCCATGGCTGTTGGGGCTGAGCAGGAACCCCATGTCATCCCTCACTGTCAGCCCCAGTCTGTGCCTGACTGCTGAGTAGTGTTGGGGATTGGCTGGGCTCAGGGAAGGACAAGAGTGGCTGGGAGACTGTCACAGCTCCACGTATGCCTGATAGCTGCTGTATGCAGGCTCTCAGGTTCTTGACATCCTTGATCTGGCAGTGGCCTCTTACTTTTCTCATTTTTCCCCTTGTTTCAGGGAACCAGTCCATTGACCTGACAGGAGCTGAAAAAATGGAGGCTGCAAAAACCTAGGAAAAGAGATGCCTTGACTGGGGGCTTCTCGCATCAGAGGTGAGCTGGCTGGCACATGGGCCTGAATACTATGCTGCCAGCATGGCCTCAGTGCTGTGCCTTTCCCAGGAGCATAATGGAGCAGCACATCCAAGCCCCAGCTGCAAAGGCAGCTTGTTCCTCAGGGAAGGGGTGAATGCACCACATGTCTGTCCCAAGGCTGGTCCAAAGCTGGATTCAGAGTGAGGCAATGGAGAATGTAGGAAAGGATGGGTCTCCTTGGCAGGGCCATGAGAGAGGGCAAGATGATCTTCTCTTCTGCCCAGGCTGTGGCTGCTATGATTAAGCTGTTCTGGTGCAGGAGCTGAACATGACATTGAGCTCGTCCAGGAGCCCAGGACCTGTGCCCAGTGGCAGAGCCCAAACAAAGCCCCTCCTGCTGAGGTCTGTGGCCTCAGCTGTCTGCTTAGGTGATACTTGGGCACCGATGCCACTGTTCACCATGTCCTGCTCTATCCGGGTATCTGATGTGGTCCTCTTGGCCCTCTTTGTTGCCTGAAAAAGGAAAGGAGGCATTTGCAGGTAGAGGGATGAAGCCAGCCCTCGTCCTGGGGGAGGGGCTGGCAAGTGGCATCATCACTGCGCTGCTGAGCAGGCTCCCATCTGTCCCCAGACCCTTTTCTAGGGGAGAGAAGTGAGGGCAGAGGAGAGGCATCTCTCATCTCTGCTGAGAGTTCAACTGTAGCATCTGTCTCTTCCCTTGGCTCAAGACCAAGTTGGAAGGTTTTTTCCCTGGAGCTTTCCATTGACAGCAGTGTCTTTCCCAGGGTGAAGAGCAGCCTGGCAGGTGGCAGAAAGCTGTCCCCAGCACTGCCACTATCACCCCTGGCCAACAGATCTGGCCCAGCTCCCCGTAAGCCCATCTCCCAGCTCTCGGCATGTGGAGAGAAATGTGCCTATGTCCTGCCTGCCTGCTCCCGACATGGCAGTGATTTCCTCGTGGGCATTGCCAGGGGCTGCTGCCAGTGCCAGGCACCTAGCAGTATTTGCAGGAGGGGCTGCTTGAGCACCAAAGCCAAAGATGCCACAGTGCTGTTAGGGTTCCACCTGGCCTCTTCCTCCACCTAAGACCTGGGGATCAATCACAGGTAGGGGCAAAGTTGGGGTGGGGGGTATTGTGCTGAAGGGAGCCGCTTTCTCAGCTCCCAGCCTGTTTCCTCCAGAACAGAAGTTATCCAGCCACACCTGCTGCATTCTGAGCCATCTTCTGCCTTGTGCTGTCTCTTGGTTAACAAGGTCTTCAGGAGTGCCAACCCAGATTTTCACTAGGGAGCTCAAAGGCTCCTTCCTGAAAGACCTCCCTGTGACTGTCCAGGATTCCGCTAGCAGTGCATCCTGGATCCTTCCAGGGAAACTTGAACAGGCATTGTATCGTCCCTTCCCATCCTGTCGCACTGGCATAGACCAGCTGTCCAGGTGCTGTGGGCAGTGGAGAGAGTTTTGCGCCTCAGACACACTGACACAGGCTTCTAGACGTCAGTGCAGATCCTAGGTCAGAGCCCCATGAGGCAGACGATGTGGTGGGACCCACTGTGCCCCCCTTCAGGGCCCTTCATTCAGATACACCAGGAAAAGGGCCTTGGTCCCGTTTCCCAAGCCAGGAGTGGGGCCGAGCTGCCAGCACACTCTGCTGCCCTGTCCCAAGCCCTCACCAGCTCTGCTGTCTCCTGTGCAAAAGGCAATCTACATCACTGCTTTGTGTGGAGCCTCTGTGGGGTCTCGCTGGCTTCAGTGGTAGGTTTTGTGGGCAGCACCTGCAAAGCCAGGAAGGGCAGATTGTCACAGGACATCACCAGTGGAATGAGGGGGAGGTGCTGGGGCATCCTCAGCAGCACTGGGGGGACAGGACTGGTCCCACAGAGGACATGGGCATTCTGGACACTCAGGTCCTGCTGAGGGTGCATGTGTGTCCCCTCCTCAACTGGGAATGGCTGATCACGGTCATGCTGTGGGGTCCCAGTGTGACACCAAACAGAGCAGCCCTGGTATACTCAGTAGAATGCTGAGCTGTCTGGGTGCAGAGGAGGTTTGGGAGGAACTGGCAGGAAACCTCATCTTCCTGTATCCGCTCTAACACTCAGCTGTGCAGAGCATGAATTGCTCTTGGTCAAGTTGAGGGCACCCAGTACAAGAGGGTCCTTCTGCCTGCTGCAGCGTTCCAGCCTGACACTGGGAAGGGGTGAGCCCTCATATCAGGAAGGGCCTGGCCGCATCACCCTGAAAGAGAGCTCTTCCCCATGTGCATGGAGCACTCTGCCAGGGTGGGCTGTAGCGTTGACTCTTGCTTGCTGTCGAACAGGGAGACCACCTGCAGAGCCTGGATTTTTCTCACTCTGGCATGGGCTGTGGGATCTTGGCAGCACTCTCGTAAGAGAGACCCTCCAGTCCTCTAATCCTCTTCGTGGTCGTGCGCTGGACTCTCTCCAATAGTGCCGTGTCTCCCTTGTACAGAGGAGCCCAGAACTGAACGCAGTATTCCAGATGTGGCCTCACCAGGGCTGAGTAGAGGGGAGCATTACCTCCTTGGACCTGCTGGCAACACACTTCCTAATACACCCCAGTATACTGTTGGCCTTCTTGAACATAAGGGCAGATTACTGGCTCATAGTCAACTTGTTGTCCACCAGGACCTGCAGGTCCTTCTCCGTTCCAGCAGGTCAGCCTCAGTCTGTACTGCTGCCTGGGGTTATTCCTCCCTAGGTGAAGGACCCTGCACTTGCCTCTGCTGAACTTCATGAGGTTCCTTTCTGCCCAACTCTCCTGCCTGTCTAGTTCTGCTGAATGGCAGCACAGCCCATTGGTGTATCAGCTGCTCCTCCCAGTCTGGTATCATCAGCACACTTGCTGAGGAGGCACTCTGTCCTTTCATCCAGGTCACTGATGACTAAGCTGAAGAAGACTGGCCCTAGTACGGAGCCCTGAGGGGACACCACTAGCTGAAGGCCTCCAACTAGACTCTGCACCGCTGATCACAACCCTCTGAACTCTGCCATTCAGTTGTGAATGCACCTCGCTGTGCACTCATCTAGCGCAGGCTTCCTAAGTTTACCTGGGAGGATGTTATGGGAGAAGATAGTGTCAAAAGCTTTGCTGAAATCAAGGGAGACAATATCTGCTGCTCTCCTATCATCTACCCAGCCAGTCGTTCCATCACAGAAGGCTGTCAAGTTGCTTAAGCGTGATTTCGCCATGGTGAATCTATGCTGACTACTCCTGATGAGATACAAGGAACCTCATAATCAGCATCCAAGACATGTGCCTGCTGCTGGTCTATCAGCTACTAAGGCAGGAGTGACCTCACACGCCCATGCCCCAGCCATGATGCTGCTACTAGCCTATCAGAGGCTGAGACAGAAGTGATCTCATAAGCAAGAAAGGAAACTTGGTCCATGTGAGAAGCTGAAGGGTCATGAGTGTCCACACGAGCTTGGTAGATGATTGTAAGGTCACCTCTGTCTGAGCAGCCCATAGGTCTGCCCTTGGCTCATGCCTCAGGTAACTGTTTGTGTGGTCAGTTCTGTGCGAGGACCTGATCGGCCACCAAGAGGCGCAGGGCTAGGGTGTTGATTGTGAGGTCATTCAGAACATGCTGAGGTCATTTCCATAAGGGAAGAGGAAAGAGCAGCAGGAGACCCATTGGCTTGGTAGGTGATTACAAAATCAGTTGTATCTGGTGAGCTAGTAGGCCACCAGGAGGCTGATATTTTTGTGACATTTTAATGAGATTGTTTCTCAGAAGCTCCTTGAATGGGAGGAGGCCCTGACCTGGAGGTGACTTTGTGACTTCTGTCTCTGCAGGTGATGGACCGGGAGCAGGAACATGGATGGGAAAGTGGTTGTGAGGTCATTTCTATAGGTGAAGCTGATGGGAGCACCTGACTGCTGTCTGGGATGAGTGGTTGCGAGGTCCTGTCTGCCTGAGTAGCTGATAGGCCACCAAGAGGCATAAGATTGTCTGGGTTTGGGAAGTGAGGAGGAAGGTTGTCCATACATGTCTCCTGTCAAAACTACTGCTTTTCCTCCATGCTCAGACTTCATTCTGGCAGAGACACTCCAGGTTACTATGATCTGGAGAGTGTGGCTATCACTTTCTCTGTAACCCGAAAAGTAAAGAGAGCTTAAAAAGCAGAAGCCCTTTCTTTTTCAGGTCTTCATTGACAGCTTGCTCTTGTAAATACACTCCTGAGACCTCTCCCATGAGCCACCCAAGAACTGAAGAAAATCAGGGGGAGTGAGAAGGGTTGCTAGGGCTTTGAGTATTTTAATGACCCGTCAAGTGTATTTGGTGCTGATCCAGAGCCTCAGGTACTGAGAGGAGACTGAACAAACCTCTCAAGTAGTTAAAGTCAGTAGCAAATGCCAAAGTTTCTTGGAGCATTAGTGAGTCCCACTGAGGTCCATTACTCAGAAAGCCTCCCCAGGGGCCGATTACACCCAAAAGTTGGAGGCACTAGCTGCAAGTAGGCAAGGGAAATGTGCAGGTGGCCCCAATGTCATGCAAAGCTGGGTGAGTTTTGTCAATCAAAATGGCCAGGCACTGACACCCAGGCCCTGGGTAGGGTGATGCTTTCCCTTGCACTGTGCTCAGGCCTCTTCCTAGGGCAATGTGAATGTGGGGGTGCGCCATACCGAGAGCAGGACAATGGTACAGCACCTCCTGGGTTTCCTGGGGACAAGGAGGCAGCAAGGCCTCAGTGCCGTAAGGAAACCACCTCTTCTCAGAGGCCTTAGTGGCAGAGACAACAGCCATAGCCAAAGGACAAAGACCTCAGTTCTGCTGGGAGCTTTCAGCCTCGGCTTTCACCCTTGGTTGTTTCCACCACAGGCTGTCCTACGCTGTCTCATACCTCCTCCTCTTTCCTTGCAGACTGTAGACACCCAACCTGCTTCCTCACCTCACTACCACTGCAGGATCTCTCTGCCTTTACTGATGTCTCCCTGCCCTCACTTGCTTTTCCTTGAAACACAAAGCCAGTAGCTGATCACAGACTCCCTCAGGGTGACCTGTTGCACTAAAGCACTACACTTCAGGTGACATTTCTTTTCCTGAAGTCACATCTGCACGTTACAAGCTGCAGTTTGTGGTTGTTTCCCCTTCTCATGCTGTTTGCCAAAACCAAGAAAAGCTCCATCCTGTCTGAAACTACCTTTCAAGCAGTCTCTCCTGAAGAGTTTGGACCCTGCCCTCACAGCCCTCTAGCTGTATGAGTGGTCCCACCACATCTCAGTTCCATGAATCCATGCTGACTACTCCTGATCACCTTCTTTTCCTTCTAAGCATGATCATATGCTTAGAGGTGACCTGCAGGGTGAGCTACTCCATCAGCTTTCCAGGGATGGAGGTGAAGCTGACTGGCCTGTAGTTTCCTGGGTCATCCTTCTCACCCTGGCTGAAGACTGGAGTGACACTGGCTTTCTTCCAGGCTGCAGGCATCTCTCTGTTCTCCATAATATTTCAAGGATGATGGAGTGTGGCTTAGCAGTAACATCCACCAGCTCCCTCAGTACTGGTGGGTGCATCCAATTGGAGCCCATGGATTTGTGGATGTTAAATTTGCCTAAATGTTCTCTAACCTGATCCTCCTCAACCAAGGGAAACTCTTCCTTTCTCCAGACTTTCTCTCTTGTCTCCAGAGTCTGGAGGGGTGTAGGTCCCATGCTGTGTCTGCTAGAGCAGTGGTTGTGCTGGACACCCCGAGCATCTGACATGGTCCTGCTCATCTATTTTCTGTCACTAAATCAAGTGTCTGCCCTGAATTACATTAACTATCTGCAATGTAGAGATGTGCACGAGTCTCAGCTTCCTAGAGAGCAGAGCTCTAGTCATAGTAGGCATCCAGTGTCATTTCGGGGAGCCAAGAAAATTCCTCACCTGGCTCTCACCTCAGGCTCTAGAAGGACACGGGGCTCACAGCTTCTCCTTCAGAGTAGGTAGACACTGTCACGTATCTTGGATCACTGCTGTCTCTTCATATTTCACAAGGTGCTTTTGTCTGAACAGTTGATTCCCACCCTCCATCTCCATTGATAATAATGGGAGTGTAGACAGGGAGCTTGCATGCAGACATCTGTGTTGTTCACAGTTCAGTGTGGGCAATGAGAATGCCACCACCTGTGTTTTGTGGAGTCCAAAGGAGGGATCTGAATCCCATTCCAGACCAGGGACTTCTAAAGGGCATATGATGCCTGGATTGATTCATCTGAACTGTACCTGAGCCATGGGGAAACAAACTCCCTTCTTGTCCCTCTTGGGGTGTCCTGAGCTGAGAATAGAGTCTTCCAGAGTGGGACATTTCCACCTCCCTTAGAAAACCATCCCCTGATGTGACAAATTACAATGCTGGAATCGGTGTCTCTTCAGTCTCTCCTAGGGAGAGACTAGAGATGATTGTTTCAGTTTGCTTCAGTGAACATTTCCCAGGAGGAGGGAGTACGAAGGACAGATAAAGTCACACCTTCAGCTGGGCAACTATTCCCAAGCAGGGCCAGGCTCCTGAGATGGAGGGATGAGCTCATGGCAATGTGGCAGCACTGCTGAGAAGCAACTCTGCCCAGGAGCAGCTCCTCTGCATACAGCAGCAGGGCTGCAGGTGTGCACTTGCCAGGTGCCCAGAGGAGACAAGCAAGGTGAGCAAGATGAGTGAGACAGAAGGAAGTTAAAAGCAATCAGGAGTGGGAGGACAGCTGAGAGCTCACTGGGAGATAAATCTTTGCCGCCCTTAACACAGTAAGTCTGTGGCTGCAGGGCAGTGCAGGTGAGGTACCCTGAGGCTTTCTCTGAAGCTAGCACATTCCATGGCCTATAGGATCTTTCACAATGGGTATCCCCATTTTTCTGGTGTGGAGCAGCTGGTGCTTCAGAGCAGGGATTCCTAGGGACCCTGTCAGAGGGACAGGGCATCCTGCTTCCTTCTTCCAGGGATGCTGCAGGGCTGTGAAGCCAGGGAGTGCACTCAGGTCTGCCCAGGGCTGTAATTCAGAGCAGTGTTTCTGCACGACAGGGTGCAGTGCGCCCAGGGCAGTGACTCTGCCACCTGCGAGGGTCAGCACTCAGCGTGCCCAGGGAACTCCCCACAGTGCTGTGGGGAGGAGCTCTGGGTGGGAGGATCACACCCCTGCAGGACAGGTTATTCTGCTGTGGAGGGGATGCTGCCTGGGTCAGGGCTGCTCACAGCTCCAGCTCACCCTGTGAACATTCTGGAGGGGGGTTTCCAAAAGGAAGGTCAAGGCAGGGCATACTTGAAAGGGAAGGGACATCCATGAGTCTCTACCTTCAGTCGTATTGTCTGTGGGTGGGATGAAATGTTGCTGGATCTGTCAGATTTAGACAGGCAACTGAGGCTCCAAAACTTGACAGTGAGCGAGCTGCAATTCTGGAGGGAACTCAGCAAATCTCTTCATCCAGCCCACCAGCCTACAGACAGAACGAGCATCACCTTTCCAGCCTCATCAGGGTATATCTCACCTGCTCCTTAGCCCCTGTGTCACTGAGATGCCCCTGGGCAGTTGCCTGCCCCTGGGAGGTGTCTGCAGGGCAAGGTTGAGGGCCCCATGAGGGGAATGGGGTTTGTGAGCAGTGACAGGAGAGAGACGTGGGGACAGAGAAACACCTCCCTGCAGGGATAGCTCCAGGCAGCAGTCATGGTCAAAGTGTGGGAGGAAACTGCAGACTTCAACATCTCCTCTTCTCACCCATCAGCTCACCAAATCACAGAATGGGTAAGGTGGGAAGGGACCTCTGGAGATCATCTAGTCCAACCTCCCTGCTCAAGCAGGGTCACCTACAGCATATTAGACAGGATTGTATCCAGGCGGGTTTTAAGTATCTCCAGAAAAGGAGACTCCACAAACACAACCCCTCTGGGCAACCTGTTCCAGCTCTCTGCCCTCAAGCCTGTAGGATCCATGGCATGAGGTTTTTCCTTGGCTGATGGACACCCAGGAGAGGAGAAAACCCTGAGTGTTCCCCCGAGTCTCCATGTTCCTGCCTCCCTCAGAAGAAATGCCACGATACTGCCCTGTATTTCCCTACCTGTCTATGCTGTTCTTGTCCTTCCACTTGGACTCCCTGGGCAGGAGTGTTTGAGATGCAATTCAGACACTGACCCTGCAGGTCCTGCCATAGAGATGTATATTTGAGAAAGGTAATCAAGTCCCCCTCCAGCTTCTGTGGCTCTGGGCAGTGCTGGGGCGGGGGGAGGAGCAGGGGAGAGGGGCTAGCAATGAGCCAATTCTCTCTTCAGAACATCCCATCCTTAGGACCTTTAACCATTTGACTGTGGGATATCTGGCTGGGCTGCAAACCAAGGTGGGGACAGGTGATACATGTTTTTTGGAGGGGCAGAGTACTAAGAAATAGAAAGTTTGGCCCAGAGAATTCTGTCCTAACTTGTCTATGTCTTGTCTTTTTGGACGATCCCCCATGCCTAGGGGGAGCAAATGTCCAACAGCAGCTCCTTCAACAGGTTCCTCCTCCAGGCATTTGCCAACACGCGGGAGCTGCAGCTCCTGCACTTTGTGCTCTTCTTGGGCATCTACCTGGCTGCCTTCCTGGGCAATGGCCTCATCATCACAACCATAGCCTGCAACCACCGCCTCCACACCCCTATGTACTTCTTCCTCCTCAACCTCTCCATCCTTGACCTTGGCACCATCTCCACCACTGTCCCCAAATCCATGGCCAATTCCCTGTGGGACACCAGAGCCATTTCCTACTCAGGATGTGCTGCCCAGCTCTTTTTTCTTGTCCTTTTCATTTTTGCTGAGTATTTTCTTCTCACTGCCATGGCCTTTGACCGCTATATTGCCATCTGCAGACCCTTGCACTATGGGACCCTCATGGGCAGCAGAGCTTGTGTCAAAATGGCAGCAGCTGCCTGGGCCAGTGGTTTTCTCTGTGCTGTCCTGCACACTGCTAACACATTTTCAATACCACTCTGCCAAGGCAACATCCTAGAGCAGTTCTTCTGTGAAATTGCCCAGATCCTCAAGCTCTCCTGCTCAGACACCAGCCTCAGGGAAGTCAGGCTTATTGTGGTTAGTGCCTGTTTAGTCTCTGGGTGTTTTGTTTTCACTGTGCTGTCTTATGTGGAGATCTTCACTGCTGTGCTGAGGATCCCATCTGAGCAGGGCCGACACAAAGCCTTTTCCATGTGCCTCCCTCACCTGGCTGTGGTCTCCCTCTTTGTCAGCACTATTACGTTTGCCCATCTGAAGCCGCCCTCCATCTCCTCCCCATCTCTGGATCTGGTGATGGCAGTTCTGTACTCTGTTGTGCCTCCAACAGTAAACCCGCTCTTCTACAGCATGAGGAACAAGGAGCTGCAAGATGCAGTGAGGAAGCGGATCAGGTGGGTACAATGTCGGGAGCAGTAACTGCCCTATGTGCACCTCTTCCCCATTTCCAGCGTATTTGGCATCAAAGCAATGTGTTATTCATTTTTTTATTATTTACACTCCTGCAAAAAAAAAAAAAAAAAAAAAAAAAAAAGAAAAGAAAAAAGAAAAAAAGAAAGAAAGAAAAGTGCTATTTGTCCTCTGGAATCTCTCATTTGAATCTGACCCAGCAACTGTGCTGAAGGAGGAAGCCAGGCTTCCCCCTTCATCAGCAGGGAGGAGGGAACCTCAAAGGCATACTAGTCTGAGCTCCCTCGGATGCCCCAGTGCAACGAGGAGAGTTTCCCACTGCAGTGTCTCTTTCAGCAGTGATACCAAAGGAGCTCGGGGGGAAGAGTCAGGCTTGCGCAAGTACAGATGGGTTGACAGCATGGGTCCCATGTGCATTAGGAGAGCTCAACTCCCCTGGCCACAGTCAGAGTGTGATCTCACATGCCTCTTCTGCAAGGGTGGCAGGCAGCTATCACAGTGGGCCAGTCCCTTCCCTCTACAGGGCTGCAGTGCACAGAGCAGAAGTGGAGGAGCGTCTGGATGCAGCCTGTGGGGACAGACCCTATGCTCCGCAGGACCATTCTCCCTCTACCACAGCAAGTATTTCCTCCCTGCAGCTGTCACATGGGGGCTGCAGCTTTCCTGGAAACACGTCTGCCCAACAACAGCAGGATTTTCTCTGTTCGGAGCTGTTCTCTTCATTGCCACACTGTGCTGCTGTGCTCTAGTGTGTATATACAACCTAAGAGCTCTCCTAATGTGGTGGTGGTACGGTTATGCTTCCCCGTGCATTCCTGTGAGCACAGGCAGGACGAGGCAATGGGCACCTTTATGTCAGACCTGGGGTCCCAAATAACGTTTTGTAATAAAAGGGGATCTCCTGCGTGCTGTGCCGTGAGTCTTGCCTTTCTTCAGAAAGGAGAGTAAAAAACACACCCAAGGGTTGCAGCACAAAAGGGCCTGCTGTCCTGCTTGTGAACTCCATGGGCCCAGCAGGATGAGCTCAGAGTCCCAGTGTGATCCACCAGGGACCGAGGGCTGGATTTGGGGCTCCTTTCGTGGTGACCAGTGCAAGCAGAGATGGTGAGTGGTCTCTGTGATGCCTGTCTGGGGCTGCTCACAGATGCCATCCTTCTGGAAAGGAAGCTGGCCACCAGGAGAGCTCGGGGGATCTCTAGGAAGAGTGTGTGCCTCAGGGGTGGGCAGGGAGTGGAGCCTCACAAAGTGAGGGATGTTTCATGGTGGAGTCACATAAAGCCCTATACCCAGGTATGCATAGGAAAGGAGGGCTCTGCAATCCCTGCAGAAGCAGTGGGGACCTGGGACACCTAGGGAAAGGGGGCTGGAGAGTGATCCATGCACTCTCATGTAACACCACAGGCCAGAGCTAGGGCACACAAAAACACATCTGCTGCCATTGCAAACACCCTGGGATCACTCTCAGCACATCCATGAGCACAAACACGTGCTAGCAGTGTCGGTGGTGCTGAGCCATGTCTGTCTGGTTCTCCTTCCTACCCCAACCAGCACAGCCAGTGAGGAGTCAGGGGTCACCCCACGGCGCTGTAATCCCACCATCTGATAGCACTGCAGTGTAGCAGTAGTGCAAGACCCTGTGAGGAGCAGAGGGGAGGGGTGCATGAACTGCTGTGCAGGTCAGCACAGACCCACTCACCTGGGGAAAGACTCTCTGGGGAGCAGGGACATCCCAGGAGACAAGCAGGACAGAGCTCAGAGAGAGAAAATGAGTGCAAGAAACAAGTTTGAGCACCATCTCAGATCAGAGTGCGCTCTGCCTGGGGCAGCAGGAGCTACCGGAGGTACTACAGGGTCAGGGCTCTGGTGCTGTCCTGGGCAGCAGGCTGGGCAGTGAAGGAGCTGCAAGCCACTCAGTGAGTAGAAAAGTACAATACCTTACCAAATGTGAAGGTTTAATGGCTCTGAAATGCATGAAGGTATGCAATAGCAGCACAGTGGGATGGTGTGAGATGCCATACCACTAATGAGAAACTGCAATGAGAGGTGTGTGCTGTTTTGCATAAATGGTAGTGTGTGGTGGATAGGAGTTAGAGAGAGACAGAGAGGTCCCAAGTGCTGATGGCCCTGGGCTGCAGTGGTGCTGTGAGCTGTGAGCACTGGGACTCTGGTGCACAGGGGACCCCTGTCCCCCTGCCTGGCCCTGAGTAGAGGGGCCCAGGAGTGTTTTGGTCACCTGCGGGGAAAAGGCCACCTCTAGGACCTGTTTGTGGCACCTGTGTCTGCAAAGGCAGCAGGAGCAGCCCCTGCAGCCCCATCCCTGGGAGCAGGTGTGAGGCTGGAGCTGGCACAGTGGCTATGTGCTGTGAGCCTGCTTGGGGAAGCAAGCCCAGAGAGAAACCACTGTCTTCCTGGCTTGGGTGCTGCTGCAGGGAGAGCATGGTGCGGACTGCTGAGGTCTCGTGGGCTGTGGTTTGTGCACTTACAGAAAAAGCTTTGATCTCTTGATGAGCCCCAGCGAGGGAATAACGGGCTGTTTCTGGGAACAGCTTTTTTTCCTGGTGTTAATTTTTCCTTCCTAAGCTGTGATTTGTATTCCCTACTTTCTCCATTGCTACTTTTTCCTTCCTCACTTTTGTCCTCCCCCTCACCCTGCCACTTACGCATCCATCCTCCACTCATTTACTGATTTCAGCCTTCCCAGTCACAGGAAAGCATGAGGACATATCACTGCTGGCAGCTCTCCTCTCCCTGCCAAGCTGCCCCAGCACAGCTCACCTCTCCCCCGCGGCAGTCACCATCAGGCCGGGAGACAAAGCCAGACACGTCTGCCTGGAGTCTGGTGCCTCTCTCGAGGAGGCAGACGATAACCCCCGCAGCCCCAGTGCTGCCCAGAGCTGGCTCTGCTTCGCAGGAGGGTTTCAGCCCTGGGTCCCGGGAGGGGCAGCTCTCCTCTGCCCTGGCAGCCAAGCCACAGCCCAGCAGTGGGGTTGTGTGAGCCCCCTCCATCCCCTAGCATGGGCAGGGCAAAGTTGGGCTCCCTGCTGGGAACAGCCAGAGCTCTGCAGCACTGCAAACAGCAGGATCTTGGCCTCCAGGAGAGGAGGGAGCCAGAGGCTGTCACCAGCACCCTCTCCCATGGCAGCACATCCCCACGCTGGGCTGGGAGCTCCTCCAGCCCTAGGGCCTGCACAGGCCCTCTGTGGGCAGTAGCACATCCTGGGGCTGGGGATATTTTGGCTCCACTCCAGACTGGAGCACTTGTGCTGGGGCCCCATGTATGGAGCTGGGAAGCAGTTGTGGGAGGGGCCTGGATCCCTAGTGTAGATGTGAGGGAATAATACCACTGCTGCTGATGGTGGCGGGGATGGAGTCACCAGCACATCCCTGAAGCAGTGGGGCAGGGCAGGGGTGACTCTGGGGGCTCTGGGGAGAGCCAGGACTCAGATTTTGCCTCTAGTCCTGAGACCAGGAGCCTTCCTGCTGACAGCCCCTGCCCCAAGGCAGCTCCTACCCTCCCAGCCCCCCACCCATCTGTCCCCGTGGAAGATGCAGGGCTGAAACTTGAGCCCCAGGAGGAGCAGGAGTTTCCAGGGGGATGAGGGTTGTGTTTCTACTGCCCATGTACATTGCTCACCTCCATGGGGTCTTACTCTGCAAATGCCTTTCTCCTGCTCAATGGGACTTTTGTGAGGCTCAAGGGACTAAAGTGTGTCCTGCCTGGCTTTGTGTGGTGTTGGAGGGGTGCTGGAGGAGGGCTTTCTTGGGAGACTGGCAGGCTGTGTGTGGGGCCAGCAGTGCTGAGTAGCTGTGCTGATGGCTGCAGGGCAGACCTGAGTGTCCTCAGATGCAGTGTCAGTGAACGTGCGAGTGGCTGCAGGTGAGCTGGAGGGCAGCCAGGAATTTGCAATGGTCTTGGGCTATGGGAGAAGGAGTGACCTGTGTGTCCTCGCCAGAAGGAAGGTGAAGAGGAGAGGAGAGCTGATGTGTGAGGGCCGAAGGAGGATTTGTGTTCGAAGGACCTTCCCTCCAGGAAGGACAGCAGATTGCTGGCACCAGCTGATGGAGGGGACGGTTGTGCCCCGCCAGGCACTGCCAATATTGCCAGCGTCTCCTGCCTAATGCAGTGTGACAACCCCCAGGCTAGAACTCTCTCCATGTTCACGGCTTCAGGATGTGTCTGCCAGCTGCTGTGGGTCCAGGCAAGGCCTGGAAGCAGCAGTTCTCCTCCCCTGTGACCCTCTTCATCCTCCCCGGGGCTTGTTTCCAGCCAGAAATCCCTCTCAGCACAGACCAGCCATCCTGTGACAGCAGGAGCGCAGGACTGTAGAGGAAGGGCCACGTGCTGTGGCAGCATGGTTTCCCATGCCCCTCAGCTGACTGTGACACCACCCGCTAATGTCCCCTCCTGACCACCCTAACAGGGGGAAAAGAGCTTAGCCACAGCGCTGACCTTCGGCAGGTGGGCTTGATCGTCATCATGGTCATTTACATGTCACGAGACCCCTGCCCTGCAGTGTGCTGCAGAGCCAAGTCGTAGCATCTTCCCGCTGCCCTCTCCCCTTGTACTTGTCTAAGTCCAAGTGAAATCATGCCCCTGAGTTGTGTGTCCATGTCCGTGAGAAGCTAATACCATGGATCAATTACAAACTATTGCCTGACAAATTTTAAGGGAAGGGAAAAGTGTCTTTTGTCTTCTCGATCTCCGTTGCCTGCTTTGCCTATAGCAGGAGAGCAGCATCCTGTGCAACTTTGTTCATAGCTCCCTTTCTTCAGGTCTCTGCTTTCTGCACCTTTGCAATTCCAACCTCCTGCCCTGCATCTCCCTCCCCTCCCCCGTCCCTCCACACGCATGCACGCACGCGCGCACACACACACACTCTCACTTATCTCTTTGCTTTGCATCTTTTTCAAGTGAGCAAACCTTGACAGAGGCAGCCCAACCTGAACAGGCCGGTGCCCAGAACAAGAGCAAGCAGAGTCGAAAACCTCTTTCTTGTGCTCAGCTTCTTCTATGCCCAGCTGTCACTTGGCATACGCGGGCTTCAGGTGAAGTTGTACGAGGTGTGAAATACAGGCGTGACTCCAGAGGAGAAAGTGTCACTCATGCACTTTGAGGTGTACTCATGACACACGAGCTATTGCAGTGTGACAAGCCGGGAAGGGCTAAAGGGAAGCAACATCACCATGATTAGAGTTAGATCTTCCTGTGTTTCCATTTTTTGCCTGTTAGCGGCTATTCACTGGCCTTGCTCCAGTAGCTCCATCTCTCATACCTGGGAATGTGGAACTGGACTCAGTACTGCTGGTGTGGCCTCAGCAGGGCTGAGCAGGGGGGGAGGATCACCTCTGTCGACCTGCCTGCAATGCTCTTCCTAAGGCAACCCAGGATACCTTTAGTTGCCTTTGGCACAGGGGCACCTTGCTGGCTCGTGGTCAGCTTGGTGTCCGCCAGGTCCTTCTCTGCGGCACTGCTTCCCAGTGGAGCCTGTAGTTGAGCATGGGGTTATTCCTCCCTAGGTGCAGGACCCTGCATTTGCTTTATTGAACTTCATGAGGTTCCTCTCTGCCTGTTTCTCCAGCCTGTCGAGGTCCCCCTGAATAGCATCAGAGCCTGCTCAGCAAACTTGTATCATTAGCACACTTGCTGAGGGTGAGCTCTGACCCATCATCCGGGTCATGAATAAGCTGAACAAGACTGGCCCCTGTACTGACCCCAGCGGATGCTGCTGGCTTCCAGCTAGACTTTGCGCTCTGCCCTCTGAGCTCTGCCACTGGGCCAGTTTTCAGTCCACCTCACTGCCTACTCCTCTTGCCCATACTTCCTCAGCTTGCCTACGAGAATGTTATGGGAGACAGTGCCAAAAGCCTTGCTGGAGTCAAGGGAGACAACATCCACTGCTCTCCCCTCATCTCCCCAGCCAGTCATTCCATCATAGAAGGCTATCAGGTTGGTGAACCATGATTTCCTCATGGTGAATCCATGCTGACTGCTGCTGGTCAATATCACCTTCTTGCTCTTCATGTGCTTGGAAATGGTGTCCTGGAAGAGCTGCTCCATCACCTTTCCAGGGATGGAGGTGAGGCTGACTGGCCTGTAGCTCCCTGGGTCCTCTTTGTTGCCCTTTCTGAAGACTGGAGTGACACTGGCTTTCTTCCAGCCCTCTGGAAGAGGCACCTCTCCTGATCACCTTGCCCTTTTGCAGATGCTTGAGAGTGGCCTTGCAATGACATTGGCCAGCTTCCTCAGCACTCCTGGATGGATGTCCATGTCAGGGCCCATGGACTTGTAGATGTCCAGTGTGCTGAAGTGACTGCTAACCTGATCCTCCTCCAGCAAGGGAAAGTCTTCCTTTCTCCAGACTTTCCCCGTATTCTCCAGGGCCTAGGATTGCTGAGGGCTGGTCTGAGCAATGAAGTTTTACTGCCGATGTGAGGAGTAAAACCTGAGGCAAAGGCAGCACTCAGGCTCTCTGCCTTTTCTGTGTCCTTTGTTGCCAGGGCCCTTGGCCCATTCAGCAACCTTTTGTTACAGATGTATTTCTAGAAGCCCTTCTTGTTGGCTTTGACATCCCTCACCCGATTAAACTCCAGATGGGCCTAGGCCCCGTCTGTGTGTCCTGGGACATTGTGACTGTTTTCCTCCCAGGCTACCTGTCCCTGCTTCCACCTTCTATGTACTCCCTGTTATGTTGGAGTTTTGCCAGGAGCTCCCTGCTCGTGCATGCAGGTCTCGTGCCTGCTTTGCTCGACTTCTTGCTCCTTGGGGTGGACCACTCCTGAGCTTGGAGGAGGAGCTCCTTGCATGTTAACCAGCTTTCTTCCACTTTCCCCTCTTCCTTTTAGGACCTATCCCATGGGATTCTCCCAAGCAGGTCCCTGAAGAAGGCAATGTTTGCTCTCCTCAAGTCCAGGGACAACTGCCTCATACTGGCCTTCAGGTACTGAGGCAGCCGTGACCTTGCTGTCAGCATAAAAGTCATGTGCGTGCTGTGGGCCTGGGAGACACTGCAGCACAAGTGACCTCAGCAGCTCAAACAGAAGCAGTGTTGCTGCTGTTTTAGCCTGTCAGCTTGTGAGGCAGAAGTGACCTTGCAAGCATAAGCAACAGCAATGTGCCTGCTGCTTGCCCATCAGGTCCTGCAGGGCAGGTCCTGCCCCAGGGGCAGTGGCAGGCTGCTCAGAGGCTGGACCTGGCACCTGGGCCAGGCAGGAGACCCATGTCTCAGGCACACAGCACTCCTCTAGAGCCAGGCGCCGGGGCCAGAGCTCATCCACGCTTTCGTCAGCATGTCTGAATGGAGTTCCTGCCCTGACAGCAGTGTGGGGAACAGCTGCTTTTCCAGCCCTCATGGACATGCATGCTCCAGCTGTGGAAATACTTGGCTACATTTTTACAGCTTGCGGGGCTCTAGTCTCCTGGCAGCTCTAGCTTCACCCTTCCTACTCCTAAGAAATCAGAAGCAGTTAAAGCTGCTTCCTCTCCAGCAAACGCAGCTGCAGCTAGCTCCAGCCCTTGCGCTGGCAGAGCCTAAGCCCAAGCCCAGGGCAGGCACTGCCAGCAGAGGCTGTCTGAGCCACAGAGGACCACGGCTCTGTCTCAGTGCTCCCACAGCCCAACACTGCATTTGGCAGGAGCGCTGGGTCTCCTCCCCTGTTCCCACAGGCGCCATGGAGGCTGCTGCTCCCGGGGGAAAGCTCCTGGCCCCTGGGAATGGGCTGTCTGTGCCAACCAGGCCCCAAGGAGAGGCAAGCACCTAGGGGCCCCTGGGCCCCTGGGGTGAGGCCAGGCAGGGCCTGGCAGCAGGTGCTGACAAGCATCTCTGCCCCCAGGAGGGCTGGGGCACCTCTCTGGCCTCTGTGGCCCTAGGCACAGTGGGCCATGCTGCTGCCCTTCTCACCCACCCTTACAGCCTTACAGCACTCAGAGCTGTTTGGCCCCAGTGCCACCAGCCAGGCAGACCCAGCATCGCTCCTCACCTCTGTGGCTCCTGAGAGCAGCAGCCAGCCAGGTCAGAACAGGCCAGATCCATGGCCAAGCCACTCAAGGTTGTTATGTCGGGCACCACATCCTTCCAGCCAGCCCTGAAGACTCTATGAAAGGAGCCGTGCGCCAGCCCCAAGTGATGGCACCAGTGCCCAGCCCCCAGGAGAATAAGCATTGGCAGCTGATCTCAACTGTGCTGGAGATGCCACATTTATTCTTTAGGTTCTTCCTCCTCTGCCTCACTGTGGAGGCTGCTTTGGGGGCTGGAAGTCGTGGCGTTGTCTTCACCCTGCATGCTGGCAAGACCTTCTTCAGGGTTTGTTTCAATGGGCTGGTCTTCACCCATAGCTGTTGATGAGCAGCTTGGAGATGTGCTGGCCCAGCTGACAGGCAGAGATTCTTCTTCTTCTTCTTCTTCTTCTCCTTCTTCTTCTTCTTCTTCTTCTTCTTCTTCTTCTTCTTCTTCTTCTGTCTCTGGATACTGCTCTTCTCCACAGGGCTAAGAAGTGAGAAAGGAAGAGGCTGTGTTATGCACAGGGCGAAAGGCAGAGGCACAGTGCAGGCTTGTCCAGGCCACGTATCTTTGGATGGGCTTCTGATGGTGTGTCCATGCTCACCGCCCCTGTGTCCAAACAGGGTCGCATAAGCAGCTCATCAGCCTGGGTGCACGGGGGCAGAGGCTGGGAGTGAACCTGTGCCTTGGCTTCAGCATTCAGGGAGAGGTTGCAAACAAACGCTGGTGCGATTTCTAGGTCCCGCACTGCAATCCTCCTCTGAGCACCCAGCAGCTATGCCTGGGATGGAAGGGAAGTCTGGTACAAGGCCAGGGTGGCTGTCTGCTGCTGAACTGTGGCTGCAGAAGCACCGACACCTTCTCTCCCTCACTCGGGCTGAGAGCCCTCCTGCTTCTCTCCTCCCCCAGGGCCTCCCACGCTTGCTCCCATTGGCAGCCACAGCCCTTCCCCTCCAAAGCAGTGCTGGGCATTTGCTTGGGGCTACAGAGAGGTGCTTGGTGTCAGGGCCGAACCCAAGTCAATCCCATGTCAGGAAAAGCCATAGGATGCTCTGTGCAAGCTGGTGGCTCGGGGACTGGGAGCCTGACCCCGTGGTGGGCCACTGCCACTCAGATGTCTCAGGTTTTCCTGGAGCTGGCACATACGTACCATGTCTAGTGTGGCCTCCCGTTCCTCAGCCAGCCTTTTTGCCTCCTCCTCTACGCAGGAGTAATAAACATTCACGACGACTTCCTTCCCCGTTCCAAAGTCGTACTTGACTACTTCCTGAATGCTGGGCATTTCTACAGGTGGCTTCTCACTAGTCGCACTTGATTTGCTACTTTGCGACAGGCTTGAGCTGCCCTCAATGGTTTCCTGACTCTCCGGTCTCTGCTCAACCTGCAAGACAATTCCACACAGGTCTGTGCCCCACTTCCAAAGCCACTCAGCTGCTGTTCTCAATGCATCCCTAAAGCAGCCAGTGACTGCAGGACCTGTGCAGTCACCAGCCCCTTTTGGTTTCGCCTGCCCTCAGGCACCCCAAACGGCAACTGCTGCCCCAGGGTAGCAACGCTGCAGCCCAAGCTGGAGAACAGTGAGAAGCCCCACAACAGGCCCCAGCCTATGTCACAGCTTGACCAGGGCTCATGGTCTTTCCCACTGGCACTTCTCCCTCAGGCTCTGATCTCTCCTGGCAGCATAAGTGAGCTGAGGGAATTGCCACTTGCAGAGTAAGAAACCTGCAGCGCTGTCCAGCTAGGGAGGGAGAGGGCAGCATGTGTGCAGTGGGTCTCTTTTTCCCTGAAGGGCAGGTTATTCCTCACATTCTCCCCTGACCCCTGTCTGCCTCGAGTCTTCCCCGCTTGTCCAGCTAAGGAGAGAAAGAGCACCACAGGTACACCAGGTATGTCTGCCCCTAAAGTGCAGGTTACTTCTCACCCTCTCCTCTGACCCCTGTCTGCTGCAAGTCTTCCCTCTGCCCCATTCAGACCTGAAGTGAATCTGAACAAGACTGAAGGATCCTTTTTTTCCTGCTGCCCCGTTATTGACATGAGCATGAACAGAAGCTCTCCAGCTTCCACCCCACACAGGCCCAGCAGTTAACTTCCCACCAGAAACAGGGCCCCATGCAGGCATCTTCTGCTGTGTCCACAGAGAAGGCAGTAGCAACAGATGTGTTGCAAAACCAGAGCACAACCAGAATCTTGGAAAGCAAGCCCCAGACAAAGGCACTCAGGGCTCAGAGGAGCGCAGGGGAAGGGCTCTGGTACAGCCACTGCCCAGGGGATGATGCTTTCCCACAATTCCGGCTGCCACAGGAAGGGCCCCAAGCAGCAGCACCTACCAGTTCCTCGCTCTGAGGGCCTTCACTCACCTCCCACCTCGGTGGCGATCTAGCTTTAGGAGGTTGCTCCTTTCCGGCTACCACTGCCTCCCATTCCCACAGGAGCTCCTGAAGCACACTGCAAATAGACACCGCAGGGAGGTGGTGTGAGCACAGGGGGAGTTAGGTCTCCACTCTGCGCTCCCAAGCCAGGCACCTGCTTCGGCAGCAGGAGGAAGTCCTGCAGGAGAAGCCCGTGGTTTTGACTGACAGTGGCCACATGGATGAGACAGAGAGCACCTGAGCAAAGCTCAGGATGGCAACACGGAGCCTTTCTTTCCTTGCAGCAAGCAGAGCAGCAGAATCAACTCCAAGGACAGGCTCCAAGGCACACTGTTGTCCCCTTTCCTGCCAGTGCCATTTGCCACTGCTCACTGGTCTCAAACACTCTGTGTTTAGGAATGGAAAATGGATTCTAGCTGGGCACTCTGGGTCAAAGAAGGAGGAAGCTATCAAGGGAGTAAAGCACTCCTGCAGTATTCCTGTTCTGGGCACTCTTTTGTGCCAGCCACAAAGACAGGCTGTCATACAAAAGAGGATGTTTCTTGCAAAGTATATAAAACCAGAACAGTAATAACAGACACAGCTCTGTGCCTTGGACTTCTCCATTCTCCAGTCACCCATGTCCACACTGAAATAAATCCCCTTCTGAGCACCCAACAGCTATGCCTGGGATGGAAGGGAAGTCTGGTACAAGCCCAGTGTGGCTGTCTGCTGCTGAACTGTGGCTGCAGAAGCACCGACACCTTCTCTCCCTCACTCGGGCTGAGAGCCCTCCTGCTTCTCTCCTCCCCCAGGGCCTCCCACGCTTGCTCCCATTGGTAGCCACAGGCCTTCCCCTCCAAAGCAGTGCTGGGCATTTGCTTGGGGCTGCAGAAAGGTGCTTGGCGTCAGGGCCGAACTCAAGTCAATCCCATGTCAGGAAAAGCCATAGGATGCTCTATGCAAGCCGGTGGCTCGGGGACTGAGAGCCTGACCCCGTGGCGGGTCACTGCCACTCAGATGTCCCAGGCTTTCCCTGAAGCTACCACATACGTACTCTTTCTCTTCTCTTCCCTGCTGCTTGGCCAGCCTTTTTGCATTCTCCTCTTTGCAGGAGAAGTAATCTTTCAAAGTCACAGTCGTTCCTGCTGAGATGTGGTAAGTGATGCTTTCATTTAGCTCTCGCCATTCCACAATGTCCAGGACCTTCTTAAGGTCTTTCCTAGCTTTCCTGCTTTGCGACAGGATTGAGCTGGCCAGAATGCTTGGCAGAGTTTCTGTTCTGTGCTGAACCTGCAAGACAATTCCACAGCGGTTTGTGCCCTACTTCCAAAGCCGCTCAGCTGCTGCTCTCAATGCATCCCTAAAGCAGCCAGTGACTGCAGAACCTGTACAGCCACTGCCCATAGGATGATGCTTCTCCACAATGCAGGCAGCCACAACGAGGGCCCCAAGCAACAGCATCTACCTCCCCTGGCCTCTGAGGGCCTGCACTCACAGGACGTACTGCTGACCATCCAGATGCAGCGGCTTCCTTCCTCCTGGCTTGTGCTGCCCTCCACGTAGAGTACCCTGGGACGGCCTGAAACACACTGCAAAAACACACCGCGGGGAGGTGGCATGAGCACAGTGCCGGTTGGGCCTGTACCCCACGCTCACAAGATGGGTTCTCCTGCAGCCAAAGGACATGAGTTCCACTAATTGACCTCATCAGAGGTGGAGATCATGCCCTGCCAAGTCATGCAAGGCTGCACAACATGCCTGGAGCAAAGCTCAGGCTGCCCACATCAAGGCTTTCTCTCCATGCAGCAAGGAGAACAGCAGGCACAGCAACAGTGACAGGCTCCAAGACACACCGTTGCCCCCTCTCCTCCCAATTCCTTTAGCCACTGCTCAGTGCTCCCAAACACTGTTTTCAGGATGGAAAATGGATTCTAGTTGGGCACCCAGGCTCAAAGGAGGACAAAGGCATTGAGGGAGTCAAGCACTGCTACCTCTGCAGCTACGCTGCTCATTGTAACTCGCCTGCCCCAGGGACATGCTTGGGAAAGGCTTTGATGGCAGTAGGGGCAGAGGCTCTCTCTCACTCTCGCTGGAGACCTCCTGCCTCTCCCAGACTCTGCACACACACACAGTCCCCTTATCTCAGAGCCCACAACTCTGATCAGGCATTCAGGATGCTCTGGGCACACAGAGAGGTGCCTGACAGCAGGGTGTAGCCACGCTCGGCTTGTGCCAGCTGCAGGAGGAGGTTTCATGTGAAGGAAAGGGCTTCAAGGGCACTACGTGAATCTGGCACTGTGAGAACAGCCCCTGCTCCTTGGCCTTGGTGGCAGGAAGAGCGGGGCTGCCCTTCTGCTTGCAAGGCAGCATCCTTTCCAGGCCAAGAAAGAGCTCCTCTCTGTTGAGTCCCCTCTCACTGCATACTCCCTGGCCTCTGGAAACAGCTCACGCTGTGGCCCAAAGGGCAGGCAAACACCTCCCTCTTGCAAAGGCTTCACAAGAGCATGCAGACCTCTCCTCAGCCTCACAACATGTCCTTAGACTCCTAGCCCTGCTGTCGGCAGGTAGAAACAATCCTGCTTACTTTCGGCTATGGGGAATTGTGGAAAGGCCCCCATGTCTGGGAAGCAGGATTTGACTTTCCCAAGGGTCTCCACCTGGGAAGCAGTGGCAGCAGAAACAGGAAGCCCACAGGAGGCTCTCCCAACCACTTGCTCTGTGCTGTCCATCCAGCCAGAGATTACTAGTCGTTGCAGTATGGGATGAAAGGCATTCAGAGTCACTAGGGCCGTGATGTCCAAGGGAAACATGCATCTCCAAGACCAACAAGGCTACAGGCTCACCCTCACAAACAGCTCCAAGCATCTCACCTGCTATGAGGCTCTTTCCGCTTGACTCTCTTCCCCATGTCTTTTTCCATTCTACCAGGCTGCTTGTCTTGAATGGAGATGTACACGGCAGGAACATCCCCTGTAAGCAGCAGACAAGAAAACCCTGCAGAGCACCATCGAGGTGGTCATCTGTATAGCAGTGATGTGCAGCACCGCTCCAGTCAGTGATAGACCTGTGAAGCCTCAAGGGGATTCCTTTGAAGCCATGTTTCCAAGGCACTCTGAGGCCCTCCCTCACTCTGGCTCCTGTCCAGCTCTTCATTTCTAGCCTAAAACACCCTTTCCTGTGGGAGTGCTTTTCTACTGCTCTACCCTGTCCACACTAGGAACAGTGGGGCTCACAGGGATGTGCTGGTGACCTAAGAGAGACTCTTTGGGGCCCTAACTTCACACGAGGGAAACAGAGCCTGCGATCCTTCGTTGGATCTCACGGGCTGCATTTTCTCTGATGAGGCAGTCAACCCAAAAGCACTGGTCTGGCAGTTTGAATGAAAAACTTTCAAGCAAAGGGTCAAGCTGCCTGCTTTGGACATCCGAGGAAGTCTTGGCACACATCACCGGACTTTTGTCCATCTCCTCTAGGTGGCTTTTCCCATCAGAGGAAAGTACTAGGATTCCATGAGATAGGTCCTGACTTAGGGCACTCCTTCCATTATCATTCTGCTCCAGACAGAAGCAACGATTCACAAGGATTCTCCTCAGCTTGGACTCCCTTCTTCTCCCCCTTCTCCCATGGAAAGTACTTGGCAGTGTACATTAGGGCACGAGTCCCCTGGGAAAGTTTAACTCAAAGGGACTAGCTTCACTTGGGACTGTTGGCCTGCCATGGGGTCTTACCCCCGCAGGAGGCACTGGAGACTTCCCATCACGGGTGAGCAGAACTGCATCTAGTGCCTCATACTATCTAAGCCACTGCACTGGAGCCGTGGCTCCGCTGTCCTGCCAAGGAGGACAGAAGGAGAAGGAGCAAAAACCTGGGAGCAATCAGCTGCTCTGTTACCTTTCTCAACACCGAGACTGTCTCTTCTCTTTTCCTCTTCCCAAGGCTCTTTCACAGCTCTCACTGCGGGTTTGGTGGGGGAAGTCACCAGCTCAAGCCTGGAGATAGGGAAAAGACTCCACATTGAAGGAAGGGCACCACATTGCCATGCAGCATGTCCTTGGCAGCTTATGTTCATTAGGGACACACAGACACGTGTCAGAGCTCCTAGGAAGCCCATCTGATCCCTAAGTACAATATGCAGATTATGCCAGATCCTGGAGGACTGTTGTAGGAAATGCAGTGACCATGTGAAGACCTCCAGTGCTGGGAGGGGCGGGAGCTTCCTTCTCAGACTCTTCCAGGGTTTCCCTGGCTTTCCCATGAGAAAGATTTTGGCAGCTTTCCAAGACAAACCCTCCATGAGGCCACCAGAGGCAGTCTCCCAGCTCTTGACCACGCTTGCGTCCAGGCAGAAGAAACTAGTCTCCTTTCCTCTGCCTTTCCACCACTGTTTGAAACTCCAGCCTAGCCCTCCACACCCCCTGCAGTCTTTCCAATCCTCATGTCAGTGCCTCTGCAAACAACAGCCTGCATGAGCCAGGCCTTTAAGGGATCCATCCCCTTAGCTAGGAGGGAATCAGGACACAGCTCTGCAGAAACGGCCTCTGCCACGCCCTCCCACCGCCACACAAAGCTCAGGTTAAGCCAGAGCAAACCTGGAGTTCCCTGGGAACCAGCCAGTGGAAAGTGTTACTCCCAAATCACTTCCTGAGCAGCCTTCACCAACCCTCGCAGCACAGCACTCCCACACATGCAGTGAGAAGCTGCTTGCTGGGTCAGCTGGAGGCTAAGAAGCAAGCAAACATACTCACTTGGGAAGGACAACGCCAGGCCCAGCAAGGGCCTGAGCAGCAACCTTTCTGATGGCTGTGAGGGCTGAATTGCTTATATCTGGCACCTGCAAAGGTGAGAGACTCATGTGAGATGCTGCCAAGCAAAGGATCTCGCTGCTCACAAGGGCAGCAAACGTTTCCACTGCTCAGAGAAGAAGCTGCCTCTCAGAAACTCTGAAACAAACCTGCCTGTTTCTCACGGCTGCCCCCCAATTGGACAGAATAGCATCTGCAGGGGAATGCAGGAGAAGGGCGAATCACACTGCCGGGCTTTCGGCAAGGTCGAGAATGAAGAACCTGAGTTAGGAGAGCAGGTCTTTCCTAACGGGGAAGTCAATGGAGGGAAGCACAGGCAAAAAAAAGCATTCCCCTCCAATCTAGGAAATGGGCAGTGTTGTCCAGCTAAGGAGAGAGAGAGCACCACAGGTACACTAGGGGCAGCTACATCCGCCCGTAAAGGGCAGGGTAATCCTCACACTCTCCGCTGACCCCTGTCTGCTGCAAGTCTTCCCCTCCGCCCCATTCAGACCTGAAATGAATCTGAACAAGACTGAAGAACCTTTTTTTTCCTGCTGCCCCGTCATCGACATGAGCATGAACAGAAGCTCTCCAGCTTCCACCCCACACAGGCCCAGCAGTTAACTTCCCACCAGAAACAGGGCCCCATGCAGGCATCTTCTGCTGTGTCCACAGAGAAGGCAGCAGAAACAGATGTGCTGCAAAAGCAGAGCACAGCTGGCATCTTGGAAAGCAAGCCCTGGACTAGGTCACTCAGAGCTCAAAGGAGCGCAGGGGAAGGGCTCTGGTACAGCCACTGCCCAGGGGACGATGCTTTCCCACAATTCCGGCTGCCACAAGAAGGGCCCCAAGCAGCAGCACCTACCTTCCCTGCCCTCTGAGGGCCTGCACTCACAGCACGTGCAGCTGGCCATCTGACTTCCTCAGGCTGAAGCACACTGCAAACAGACACCGCGGGGAGGTGGCATGAGCACAGGGGGAGTTGAGCCTCCATCCCGCGCCCGCAGGACGGGCACCTCCTTCGGCAGCCAAAGGACATGGGTTCCACTCACTGCCCTCATCAGAGGTGGAGATCATGCCCTGCCAAGTCATGCAAGGCTGCACAACATGCCTGAAGGAAAGCTAGCAAAGCTCAGGCTGCCCACACCAAGGCTTTCTCTCCATGCAGCAAGGAGAACAGCAGGCACAGCAACAGTGACAGGCTCCAAGACACACCGTTGCCCCCGCTCCTCCCAATTCCTTTAGCCACTGCTCCCAAACACTCTGTTTTTAGGATGGAAAATGGATTCTAGTTGGGCACCCAGGCTCAAAGCAGGAGAAAGGCATCGAGGGAGTCAAGCACTGCTACCTCTGCAGCTACGCTGCTCATTGCAGCTCGCTTGCCCCAGGGACATGCTTGAGAAAGGCTTTGATGACAGGAGGGGCAGAGGCTCTCTCTCACTCTCGCTGGAGACCTCCTGCCTCTCCCAGACTCTGCACACACACACAGGCCCCTTATCTCAGAGCCCACAACTCTGATCAGGCATTCAGGATGCTCTGGGCACACAGAGAGGTGCCTGACAGCAGGGTGTAGCCACGCTCGGCTTGTGCCAGCCCCAGAAGGAGGTTTCACGTGAAGGAAAGGGCTTCAAGGGCACTACTGTGAGAACAGCCCCTGCTCCTTGGCCTTGGTGGCAGGAAGAGGGGGGCTGCCCTTCTGCTTGCAAGGCAGCATCCTTTCCAGGCCAAGAAAGAGCTCCTCTCTGTTGAGTCCCCTCTCACTGCATACTCCCTGGCCTCTGGAAACAGCTCGCGCTGTGGCCCAAAGGGCAGGCAAACACCTCCCTCTTGCAAAGGCTTCACAAGAGCATGCAGACCTCTCCTCAGCCTCACAACATGTCCTTAGACTCCTAGCCCTGCTGTCGGCAGGTAGAAACAATCCTGCTTACTTTCGGCTATGGGGAATTGTGGAAAGGCCCCCATGTCTGGGAAGCAGGATTTGACATTCCCAAGGGTCTCCATCCGGGAAGCAGTGGCAGCAGAAACAGGAAGCCAACAGGAAGCTCTCCCAACCACTTGCTCTGTGCTGTCCATCCAGCCAGAGATTACTAGTTGTTGCAGTATGGGATGAAAGGCATTCAGAGTCACTAGGGCCATGATGTCCAAGGGAAACATGCATCTCCAAGACCAACAAGGCTACAGGCTCACCCTCACAAACAGCTCCAAGCATCTCACCTGCTATGACGCTCCTTCCCCTTGCCTTGCTCCCCCGTGCCTTCCTCCACACTAGGAGCCGCTAGTCTGGCTGGAGGCTGCCTCTCTCGGACGAGGAGGCGCAGGGTAGGAACATCCCCTGTAAGCAGCAGACAAGAAAACCCTTCAGAACACCGCCGGGGTGGCCATCTGTAAAGCAGTGATGTGCAGCACCGCTCCAGTCAGTGATAGACCTGTGAAGCCTCAAGGGGATTCCTTTGAAGCCATGTTTCCAAGGCACTCTGAGGCCCTCCCTCACTCTGGCTCCTGTCCAGCTCTTCATTTCTAGCCTAAAACACCCTTTCCTGTGGGAGTGCTTTTCTACTGCTCTACCCTGTCCACACCAGGAATAGTAGGGCTCGCAGGGATGTGCTGGTGACCTAAGAGAGACTCTTTGGGGCCCTAACTTCACACGAGGGAAACAGAGCCTGCGATACTTCGTTGGATCTCACAGGCCAGGAATCAGCTGCTCCATTACCTTTCTCAGCTTTGAGATCAGGTCTTCCCTCTTTCCCTTTCTGAGGTGGCCTTGGAGCTCTCACACACGGCTTCTCAGGGGAAGTCTCCAGCTCAAGCCTGGAGACAGAAAAAAAGGGCTCTGCTGTGATGGAAGGGCACCACATTTCCACTGCAGCCCCTCCTTTGCAAATTATGCTCACCATAGGCACACAGGTGCATGCCAGAGCTGTTAGGAACCCCACCCTTTCCCAAGTAGAATATACAGAATATGCCAGATTGTGGAGGACTGCTGTAGGAAATGCAGTAACTCAGTGCAGACCCGGCCGTTGGAAGGCGTTAGTCCCAAATCACTTCCTGAGCAGCCTTCGCCAACCCTCGCAGCACAGCACTCCCACACACGCAGTGAGAAGCTGCTTGCTGGGTCAGCTGGAGGCTAAGAAGCAAGCAAACATACTCACTTGGGAAGGACAACGCCAGGCCCAGCAAGGGCCTGAGCAGCAACCTTTCTGATGGCTGTGAGGGCTGAATTGCTTATATCTGGCACCTGCAAAGGTGAGAGACTCATGTGAGATGCTGCCAAGCAAAAGATCTCGTTGCTCACAAGGGCAGCAAACGTTTCCACTGCTCAGAGAAGAAGCTGCCTCTCAGAAACTCTGAAAAAAACCCGCCTGTTTCTCACGGCTGCCCCCCAATTGGACAGAATAGCATCTGCAGGGGAATGCAGGAGAAGGACAAATCACACTGCCGGGCTTTCGGCAAGGTCGAGAATGAAGAACCTGAGTTAGGAGAGCAGGTCTTTCCTAACGGGGAAGTCAATGGAGGGAAGCACAGGCAAAAAAAGCATTCCCCTCCAATCTAGGAAATGGGCAGTGTTGTCCAGCTAAGGAGAGAGAGAGCACCACAGGTACACTAGGGGCAGCTACATCCGCCCGTAAAGGGCAGGGTATTCCTCACACTCTCCGCTGACCCCTTTCTGCTGCAAGTCTTCCCCTCCGCCCCATTCAGACCTGAAATGAATCTGAACAAGACTGAAGAACCCTTTTTTTCCTGCTGCCCCGTCATCGACATGAGCATGAACAGAAGCTCTCCAGCTTCCACCCCACACAGGCCCAGCAGTTAGCTTCCCACCAGAAACAGGGCCCCATGCCCTGTGCTGTGTCCACAGAGAAGGCAGCAGCAACAGATGTGCTGCAAAAGCAGAGCACAGCTGGCATCTTGGAAAGCAAGCCCTGGACTAGGTCACTCAGAGCTCAAAGGAGCGCAGGGGAAGGGCTCTGGTACAGCCACTGCCCAGGGGACGATGCTTTCCCACAATTCCGGCTGCCACAAGAAGGGCCCCAAGCAGCAGCACCTACCTTCCCTGCCCTCTGAGGGCCTGCACTCACAGCACGTGCAGCTGGCCATCTGACTTCCTCAGGCTGAAGCACACTGCAAACAGACACCGCGGGGAGGTGGCATGAGCACAGGGGGAGTTGAGCCTCCATCCCGCGCCCGCAGGACGGGCACCTCCTTCGGCAGCCAAAGGACATGGGTTCCACTCACTGCCCTCATCAGAGGTGGAGATCATGCCCTGCCAAGTCATGCAAGGCTGCACAACATGCCTGAAGGAAAGCTAGCAAAGCTCAGGCTGCCCACACCAAGGCTTTCTCTCCATGCAGCAAGGAGAACAGCAGGCACAGCAACAGTGACAGGCTCCAAGACACACCGTTGCCCCCGCTCCTCCCAATTCCTTTAGCCACTGCTCCCAAACACTCTGTTTTTAGGATGGAAAATGGATTCTAGTTGGGCACCCAGGCTCAAAGCAGGAGAAAGGCATCGAGGGAGTCAAGCACTGCTACCTCTGCAGCTACGCTGCTCATTGCAGCTCGCTTGCCCCAGGGACATGCTTGAGAAAGGCTTTGATGACAGGAGGGGCAGAGGCTCTCTCTCACTCTCGCTGGAGACCTCCTGCCTCTCCCAGACTCTGCACACACACACAGGCCCCTTATCTCAGAGCCCACAACTCTGATCAGGCATTCAGGATGCTCTGGGCACACAGAGAGGTGCCTGACAGCAGGGTGTAGCCACGCTCGGCTTGTGCCAGCCCCAGAAGGAGGTTTCACGTGAAGGAAAGGGCTTCAAGGGCACTACTGTGAGAACAGCCCCTGCTCCTTGGCCTTGGTGGCAGGAAGAGGGGGGCTGCCCTTCTGCTTGCAAGGCAGCATCCTTTCCAGGCCAAGAAAGAGCTCCTCTCTGTTGAGTCCCCTCTCACTGCATACTCCCTGGCCTCTGGAAACAGCTCGCGCTGTGGCCCAAAGGGCAGGCAAACACCTCCCTCTTGCAAAGGCTTCACAAGAGCATGCAGACCTCTCCTCAGCCTCACAACATGTCCTTAGACTCCTAGCCCTGCTGTCGGCAGGTAGAAACAATCCTGCTTACTTTCGGCTATGGGGAATTGTGGAAAGGCCCCCATGTCTGGGAAGCAGGATTTGACTTTCCCAAGGGTCTCCATCCGGGAAGCAGTGGCAGCAGAAACAGGAAGCCAACAGGAAGCTCTCCCAACCACTTGCTCTGTGCTGTCCATCCAGCCAGAGATTACTAGTTGTTGCAGTATGGGATGAAAGGCATTCAGAGTCACTAGGGCCATGATGTCCAAGGGAAACATGCATCTCCAAGACCAACAAGGCTACAGGCTCACCCTCACAAACAGCTCCAAGCATCTCACCTGCTATGACGCTCCTTCCCCTTGCCTTGCTCCCCCGTGCCTTCCTCCACACTAGGAGCCGCTAGTCTGGCTGGAGGCTGCCTCTCTCGGACGAGGAGGCGCAGGGTAGGAACATCCCCTGTAAGCAGCAGACAAGAAAACCCTTCAGAACACCGCCGGGGTGGCCATCTGTAAAGCAGTGATGTGCAGCACCGCTCCAGTCAGTGATAGACCTGTGAAGCCTCAAGGGGATTCCTTTGAAGCCATGTTTCCAAGGCACTCTGAGGCCCTCCCTCACTCTGGCTCCTGTCCAGCTCTTCATTTCTAGCCTAAAACACCCTTTCCTGTGGGAGTGCTTTTCTACTGCTCTACCCTGTCCACACCAGGAATAGTAGGGCTCGCAGGGATGTGCTGGTGACCTAAGAGAGACTCTTTGGGGCCCTAACTTCACACGAGGGAAACAGAGCCTGCGATACTTCGTTGGATCTCACAGGCCAGGAATCAGCTGCTCCATTACCTTTCTCAGCTTTGAGATCAGGTCTTCCCTCTTTCCCTTTCTGAGGTGGCCTTGGAGCTCTCACACACGGCTTCTCAGGGGAAGTCTCCAGCTCAAGCCTGGAGACAGAAAAAAAGGGCTCTGCTGTGATGGAAGGGCACCACATTTCCACTGCAGCCCCTCCTTTGCAAATTATGCTCACCATAGGCACACAGGTGCATGCCAGAGCTGTTAGGAACCCCACCCTTTCCCAAGTAGAATATACAGAATATGCCAGATTGTGGAGGACTGCTGTAGGAAATGCAGTAACTCAGTGCAGACCCGGCCGTTGGAAGGCGTTAGTCCCAAATCACTTCCTGAGCAGCCTTCGCCAACCCTCGCAGCACAGCACTCCCACACACGCAGTGAGAAGCTGCTTGCTGGGTCAGCTGGAGGCTAAGAAGCAAGCAAACATACTCACTTGGGAAGGACAACGCCAGGCCCAGCAAGGGCCTGAGCAGCAACCTTTCTGATGGCTGTGAGGGCTGAATTGCTTATATCTGGCACCTGCAAAGGTGAGAGACTCATGTGAGATGCTGCCAAGCAAAAGATCTCGTTGCTCACAAGGGCAGCAAACGTTTCCACTGCTCAGAGAAGAAGCTGCCTCTCAGAAACTCTGAAAAAAACCCGCCTGTTTCTCACGGCTGCCCCCCAATTGGACAGAATAGCATCTGCAGGGGAATGCAGGAGAAGGACAAATCACACTGCCGGGCTTTCGGCAAGGTCGAGAATGAAGAACCTGAGTTAGGAGAGCAGGTCTTTCCTAACGGGGAAGTCAATGGAGGGAAGCACAGGCAAAAAAAGCATTCCCCTCCAATCTAGGAAATGGGCAGTGTTGTCCAGCTAAGGAGAGAGAGAGCACCACAGGTACACTAGGGGCAGCTACATCCGCCCGTAAAGGGCAGGGTATTCCTCACACTCTCCGCTGACCCCTTTCTGCTGCAAGTCTTCCCCTCCGCCCCATTCAGACCTGAAATGAATCTGAACAAGACTGAAGAACCCTTTTTTTCCTGCTGCCCCGTCATCGACATGAGCATGAACAGAAGCTCTCCAGCTTCCACCCCACACAGGCCCAGCAGTTAACTTCCCACCAGAAACAGGGCCCCATGCCCTGTGCTGTGTCCACAGAGAAGGCAGCAGCAACAGATGTGCTGCAAAAGCAGAGCACAGCTGGCATCTTGGAAAGCAAGCCCTGGACTAGGTCACTCAGAGCTCAAAGGAGCGCAGGGGAAGGGCTCTGGTACAGCCACTGCCCAGGGGACGATGCTTTCCCACAATTCCGGCTGCCACAAGAAGGGCCCCAAGCAGCAGCACCTACCTTCCCTGCCCTCTGAGGGCCTGCACTCACAGCACGTGCAGCTGGCCATCTGACTTCCTCAGGCTGAAGCACACTGCAAACAGACACCGCGGGGAGGTGGCATGAGCACAGGGGGAGTTGAGCCTCCATCCCGCGCCCGCAGGACGGGCACCTCCTTCGGCAGCCAAAGGACATGGGTTCCACTCACTGCCCTCATCAGAGGTGGAGATCATGCCCTGCCAAGTCATGCAAGGCTGCACAACATGCCTGAAGGAAAGCTAGCAAAGCTCAGGCTGCCCACACCAAGGCTTTCTCTCCATGCAGCAAGGAGAACAGCAGGCACAGCAACAATGTCAGGCTCCAAGACACACCGTTGCCCCCTCTCCTCCCAATTCCTTTAGCCACTGCTCCCAAACACTCTGTTTTTAGGATGAAAAATGGATTCTAGTTGGGCACCCAGGCTCAAAGCAGGAGAAAGGCATCGAGGGAGTCAAGCACTGCTACCTCTGCAGCTATGCTGCATATTGCAGCTCGCTTGCCCCAGGGACATGCTTGAGAAAGGCTTTGATGACAGGAGGGGCAGAGGCTCTCTCTCACTCTCACTGGAGCCCTCCCGCCTCTCCCGGACTCTGCACACACACACAGTCCCCTTATCTCAGAGCCCACAACTCTGATCAGGCATTCAGGATGCTCTGGGCACACAGAGAGGTGCCTGACAGCAGGTGTAGTCACGCTCGGCTTGTGCCAGCCCCAGAAGGAGGTTTCATGTGAAGGAAAGGGCTTCAAGGTCACTACGTGAATCTGGCACTGTGAGAACAGCCCCTGCTCCTTGGCCTTGGTGGCAGGAAGAGGGGGGCTGCCCTTCTGCTTGCAAGGCAGCATCCTTTCCAGGCCAAGAAAGAGCTCCTCTCTGTTGAGTCCCCTCTCACTGCATACTCCCTGGCCTCTGGAAACAGCCCACGTTGTGGCCCAAAGGGCAGACAAACACCTCCCTCTTGCAAAGGCTTCACAAGAGCATGCAGACCTCTCCTCAGCCTCACAACATGTCCTTAGACTCCTAGCCCTGCTGTCGGCAGGTAGAAACAATCCTGCTTACTTTCGGCTATGGGGAATTGTGGAAAGGCCCCCGTGTCTGGGAAGCAGGATTTGACTTTCCCAAGGGTCTCCATCCGGGAAGCAGTGGCAGCAGAAACAGGAAGCCAACAGGAGGCTCTCCCAACCACTTGCTCTGTGCTGTCCATCCAGCCAGAGATTACTAGTTGTTGCAGTATGGGATGAAAGGCATTCAGAGTCACTAGGGCCATGATGTCCAAGGGAAACATGCATCTCCAAGACCAACAAGGCTACAGGCTCACCCTCACACACAGCTCCAAGCATCTCACCTGCCATGAGGCTCCTTCCCCTTGCCTTGCTCCCCCGTGCCTTCCTCCATACTAGGAGCTGCTAGTCTGGCTGGAGGCTGCCTCTCTCGGACGAGGAGGCGCAGGGTAGGAACATCCCCTGTAAGCAGCAGACAAGAAAACCCTTCAGAACACCGCCGGGGTGGCCATCTGTATAGCAGTGATGTGCAGCACCGCTCCAGTCAGTGATAGACCTGTGAAGCCTCAAGGGGATTCCTTTGAAGCCATGTTTCCAAGGCACTCTGAGGCCCTCCCTCACTCTGGCTCCTGTCCAGCTCTTCATTTCTAGCCTAAAACACCCTTTCCTGTGGGAGTGCTTTTCTACTGCTCTACCCTGTCCACACCAGGAACAGTAGGGCTCGCAGGGATGTGCTGGTGACCTACGAGAGACTCTTTGGGGCCCTAACTTCACACGAGGGAAACAGAGCCTGCGATACTTCGTTGGATCTCACAGGCCAGGAATTAGCTGCTCCATTACCTTTCTCAGCTTTCAGATCAGGTCTTCCCTCTTTCCCTTTCTGAGGTGGCCTTGGAGCTCTCACACACGGCTTCTCAGGGGAAGTCTCCAGCTCAAGCCTGGAGACAGAAAAAAAGGGCTCTGCTGTGATGGAAGGGCACCACATTTCCACTGCAGCCCCTCCTTTGCAAATTATGCTCACCATAGGCACACAGGCGCATGCCAGAGCTGTTAGGAACCCCACCCTTTCCCAAGTAGAATATACAGAATACGCCAGATTGTGGAGGACTGCTGTAGGAAATGCAGTAACTCAGTGCAGACCCGGCCGTTGGAAGGCGTTAGTCCCAAATCACTTCCTGAGCAGCCTTCGCCAACCCTCGCAGCACAGCACTCCCACACACGCAGTGAGAAGCTGCTTGCTGGGTCAGCTGGAGGCTAAGAAGCAAGCAAACATACTCACTTGGGAAGGACAACGCCAGGCCCAGCAAGGGCCTGAGCAGCAACCTTTCTGATGGCTGTGAGGGCTGAATTGCTTATATCTGGCACCTGCAAAGGTGAGAGACTCATGTGAGATGCTGCCAAGCAAAAGATCTCGTTGCTCACAAGGGCAGCAAACGTTTCCACTGCTCAGAGAAGAAGCTGCCTCTCAGAACCTCTGAAACAAACCCGCCTGTTTCTCACGGCTGCCCCCCAACTGGACAGAATAGCATCTGCAGGGGAATGCAGGAGAAGGACAAATCACACTGCCGGGCTTTCGGCAAGGTCGAGAATGAAGAACCTGAGTTAGGAGAGCAGGTCTTTCCTAACGGGGAAGTCAATGGAGGGAAGCACAGGCAAAAAAAGCATTCCCCTCCAATCTAGGAAATGGGCAGTGTTGTCCAGCTAAGGAGAGAGAGAGCACCACAGGTACACTAGGGGCAGCTACATCCGCCCGTAAAGGGCAGGGTAATCCTCACACTCTCCGCTGACCCCTGTCTGCTGCAAGTCTTCCCCTCCGCCCCATTCAGACCTGAAATGAATCTGAACAAGACTGAAGAACCCTTTTTTTCCTGCTGCCCCATCATCGACATGAGCATGAACAGAAGCTCTCCAGCTTCCACCCCACACAGGCCCAGCAGTTAACTTCCCACCAGAAACAGGGCCCCATGCAGGCATCTTCTGCTGTGTCCACAGAGAAGGCAGCAGCAACAGATGTGCTGCAAAAGCAGAGCACAGCCGGCATCTTGGAAAGCAAGCCCTGGACTAGGTCACTCAGAGCTCAAAGGAGTGCAGGGGAAGGGCTCTGGTACAGCCACTGCCCAGGGGACGATGCTTTCCCACAATTCCGGCTGCCGCAGGAAGGGCCCCAAGCAGCAGCACCTACCTTGCCTGCCCTCTGAGGGCCTGCACTCACAGCACGTGCAGCTGGCCATCTGACTTCCTCAGGCTGAAGCACACTGCAAACAGACACCGCGGGGAGGTGGCATGAGCACAGGGGGAGTTGGGCCTCCATCCCGCGCTCGCAAGATGGGCACCTCCTTCGGCAGCCAAAGGACATGGGTTCCACTCACTGCCCTCATCGGAGGTGGAGATCATGCCCTGCCAAGTCATGCAAGGCTGCACAACATGCCTGAAGGAAAGCTAGCAAAGCTCAGGCTGCCCACACCAAGGCTTTCTCTCCATGCAGCAAGGAGAACAGCAGGCACAGCAACAGTGACAGGCTCCAAGACACACCGTTGCCCCCGCTCCTCCCAATTCCTTTAGCCACTGCTCCCAAACACTCTGTTTTTAGGATGGAAAATGGATTCTAGTTGGGCACCCAGGCTCAAAGCAGGAGAAAGGCATCGAGGGAGTCAAGCACTGCTATCTCTGCAGCTACGCTGCATATTGCAACTCGCCTGCCACAGGGACATGCTTGGGAAAGGCTTTGATGACAGTAGGGGCAGAGGCTCTCTCTCACTCTCGCTGGAGACCTCCTGCCTCTCCCAGACCCTGCACACACACACAGTCCCCTTATCTCAGAGCCCACAACTCTGATCAGGCATTCAGGATGCTCTGGGCACACAGAGAGATGCCTGACAGCAGGTGTAGCCACGCTCGGCTTGTGCCAGCTGCAGGAGGAGGTTTCACGTGAAGGAAAGGCCTTCAAGGTCACTACGTGAATCTGGCACTGTGAGAACAGCCCCTGCTCCTTGGCCTTGGTGGCAGGAAGAGGGGGGCTGCCCTTCTGCTTGCAAGGCAGCATCCTTTCCAGGCCAAGAAAGAGCTCCTCTCTGTTGAGTCCCCTCTCACTGCATACTCCCTGGCCTCTGGAAACAGCCCACGTTGTGGCCCAAAGGGCAGACAAACACCTCCCTCTTGCAAAGGCTTCACAAGAGCATGCAGACCTCTCCTCAGCCTCACAACATGTCCGTAGACTCCAAGCCCTGCTGTCGGCAGGTAGAAACAATCCTGCTTACTTTCGGCTATGGGGAATTGTGGAAAGGCCCCCATGTCTGGGAAGCAGGATTTGACATTCCCAAGGGTCTCCATCCGGGAAGCAGTGGCAGCAGAAACAGGAAGCCAACAGGAGGCTCTCCCAACCACTTGCTCTGTGCTGTCCATCCAGCCAGAGATTACTAGTCGTTGCAGTATGGGATGAAAGGCATTCAGAGTCACTAGGGCCATGATGTCCAAGGGAAACATGCATCTCCAAGACCAACAAGGCTACAGGCTCACCCTCACACACAGCTCCAAGCATCTCACCTGCTATGACGCTCCTTCCCCTTGCCTTGCTCCCCCGTGCCTTCCTCCACACTAGGAGCCGCTAGTCTGGCTGGAGGCTGCCTCTCTCGGACGAGGAGGCGCAGGGTAGGAACATCCCCTGTAAGCAGCAGACAAGAAAACCCTTCAGAACACCGCCGGGGTGGCCATCTGTATAGCAGTGATGTGCAGCACCGCTCCAGTCAGTGATAGACCTGTGAAGCCTCAAGGGGATTCCTTTGAAGCCATGTTTCCAAGGCACTCTGAGGCCCTCCCTCACTCTGGCTCCTGTCCAGCTCTTCATTTCTAGCCTAAAACGCCCTTTCCTGTGGGAGTGCTTTTCTACTGCTCTACCCTGTCCACACCAGGAACAGTGGGGCTCGCAGGGATGCGCTGGTGAACTACGAGACTCTTTGGGGCCCTAACTTCACACGAGGGAAACAGAGCCTGCGATACTTCGTTGGATCTCACAGGCCAGGAATCAGCTGCTCCATTACCTTTCTCAGCTTTGAGATCAGGTCTTCCCTTCTCCTCTTTTTGAGGCGGCCTCACAGCTCTCACACACGGCTTCTCGGGGGAAGTCTCCAGCTCAAGCCTGGAGACAGTAAAAAAGGCTCCGCTGTGATGGAAGGGCACCACATTTCCACTGCAGCCCCTCCTTTGCAAATTATGCTCACCACGGGCACACAGGCGCATGCCAGAGCTGTTAGGAACCCCACCCTTTCCCAAGTAGAATATACAGAATATGCCAGATTGTGGAGGACTGCTGTAGGAAATGCAGTAACTCAGCGCAGACCCGGCCGTTGGAAGGCGTTAGTCCCAAATCACTTCCTGAGCAGCCTTCGCCAACCCTCGCAGCACAGCACTCCCACACACGCAGTGAGAAGCTGCTTGCTGGGTCAGCTGGAGCCTAAGAAGCAAGCAAACATACTCACTTGGGAAGGACAATGACACAGCCTGAGCGGGTCTGGGAAGCAGCTGTTTCAGTGCCTGTGAGGACTGAATTGCTCATCTCAGGCATCTGCAAAAGTGAGAGACACATGTGAGATGCTGCCAAGCAAAGGATCTCATTGCTCACAAGGGCAGCAAACGTTTCCACTGCTCAGAGAAGAAGCTGCCTCTCAGAAACTCTGAAACAAACCTGCCTGTTTCTCACGGCTGCCCCCCAATTGGACAGAATAGCAGCTTCAGGGGAATGCAGGAGAAGGAGAAATAACACTGCCGGGATTTTGGCAGGGGCAAGAATCAAGAGCATCGCTTGTTAGAGTAGTTCTTTCCTAACAGGGAAGTCAAGGCAGGCAAGCACAGGGGAAGGCCTTTCACTAGCCTGTCCTCCTGGTCTCTGCATTCTGTCTGCCCATTTGGGCTGCCTGCTCGTGAGCTGAGTACAAAGCATGCATGTGTAGGCTTAACCCCAAAGTCTCTCCAGAGATTCCAGTGGCTTTCTCTGCAGTGTGGAGGAATAGAGACACAGAGCCTCTCCTTTCCCTAGAAAGGGGAAAGCTCATAATAAGCCCTTTAATAAGGGCAAGTGCAGAGTCCCGCACTTAGGGAGAAATAACTCCATGCACCAGTACAGGCTGGGGGCTGCCCTACTGGAAAGCAGCTTTGCAGAGAAGGACCTGGGAGTGCTGGTGCACAACAAGTTGACCACGAGCCAGCAATGTGGCCTGGTTGCCGGGAAGGCCAATGGTATCCTTGGGTGCATTGGGAAGAATGTTGCCAGCAAGTGGTGATCCTGCCCCTGTACTCAGCCCTGGGGAGGCCTCGAGTACTGCATCTAGTTCTGGGCTCCCCAGTACAAGAGAGACATGGAGCTACTGGAGAGAGTCCAGTGTAGGGCTACAGAGATGATCAGAGGACTGGAGCTTCTGCCCTCTGAGGAACGGCTGCAAGAGCTGGGCCTCTTTAGCCTGGGGAAGAGAAGACTGAGGGGGGATCTTATCAATGTGCACAAGTACCTGAAGGGAGGGTGTCAAGGGGATGTGGACAAACTCTTTTCAGTTGCCCTGTGTGACAGGACAAGAGGCAATGGGCAAGGACTGAAACACGGGAAGTTGCGCCTGAATATGAGGAGGAATTTCTTTCCTGTGAGAGTGACAGAGCACTGGAACAGGTTGCCCAGGGAGGTTGTGGAGTCTCCTTCTCTGGAGAGATTCAAAACACGCCTGGATGCAACCCTGGCTAACATGTTCTAGGTGACCCTGCTTAAGCAGGGAGGTTGGCCTAGATGATCTCCAGAGGTCTCTTCCAGCCTTACCCATTCTGTGATTCTGTGATTCCCCTGTACAGTTAGTAACAACGGGCACAAACTGAACCACAGGAAGTTCCGCCTGAATGTAAGGAGGAATTTCTTTCCTGTGAGAGTGCCAAACTTCTGGAGTATGTTCAAGGAGCAGTGGAGGGTCCTGGTCTGGGACCCACTGCAACAAAGGTTGCAGAAAAGGCCCTGGCCAAGAGAATGGACTGAAAAGATCTCACGGACTGGGACAGAAGGAAAACACAGAGCTGGCAAGTAGGGCTAGGCTACAGCCTGCTTGCATCTGCAGCTTAGCCCTTGAGGGGCTCAGCCTGCTTTCACAGCTGTGCTTCCCAACTGCACCTGAATGCCCAGGCTGAAGGACAGGCCTGCACTAGGGACCTGGGGAAGGGCAAGGGACTGCAGCAGCTTCCTTGGTGGCACACAGCAGTAACGTTCTACAGCCTCGGGTGAAACTGCTGAACTCCCTGCTCCACAATCCCAAACACAGCCAAAAGAGGCCCGGAGTCAAATGTAATCCTGACCTCAAGGGGTGCTAAATCCTGGCTTTCTGGAAGACTTCTGGAGGAAATCTAATGGGAAAAAAAAAACTACACAAGACCTGCCCTTCTCTTGGACTCTTTGCTGGGCATTCAGACACGGGATCCTGGGCTGCGTGGCTCTCTGCTTGGACCCAGGACAGCTCTTCCCAGGGTCTTCTATGTTACTGAGTCTGGGCAGGGAGCTGGCACTGCTCGAGACTAGGACTGCCTGCCTGTCCAGACAGGTTGTGGCAGGCCACGGGAAAGACATTCACCTGGACTTTGCTAGGGTTTCCAAAGAGCAAGAAAGCTGGAGACATGGAAAACTTACCCCAAGAAGAGCTTCTACCAGCTGTTCCTGCCCATTCAGCCTTTGCAGAAGGCCTTTGTAAAATCCCATTTTCACCTTCTTGCCCTGGATGACAAGCATGCCAATGCCCTTCAAAACAAGAGCAACGTTCTTCCCACTCGCAAGGCAGCAGGAGAGAAGGTACATGGTCTCTTCTATGCAAGCCTCCACTGTTTTCCGATCAACGGAGAAGGCCGAGGCTATGCGAGCATACTTCAGGGGCTCAGCTTGCTTATGACCTAGGCAACAACAACAGAGCAACGCAGTCACCAACACAGCACTGCAGCAGGCTCGAGCAGAGTGTTGGCAACTTGAAGCTCTCCCAGCAAGACCATGCTCCAGCGCTGTTTTCTTCAGCCCTCTGGGAAAGTCCATAAAGGAGGCTGATGTCATCCCTCCCTGGCAGAAGTTCAAAACTCTCTGCAGCCTCATAGGCCAAGGGTACAGTGATGCTTCCTTCCTGGCCAAAGCAGAAAGAAAGAGTCTCAGCCATCTCTGATGACCAGGAAGCAGGATGGCAGGACAAGGAGAGGAGAGAAGGGGTCAGTTCCCAGGAGAATGCAGTGGTCACCAAAGCACACGATCCCACAGGATGATGTGAGATCTCATTAATTGTGCCCACACACTCCGGGCATGTCAGGTTTGAAGAGACTTAGCTGTGCTGCATCACAGTGGGTGCAATGAAGAAGGAAAACACATGGACTGCACAACAGCCCTTAGTCTTACCGGGTCAGTCTTCATTAGAGATGAATATTAATTAATCATAATCATCACCTTAAACTTTCTGGTTGCCCCCAGGCCCTCAGAACTGCACGGTGCATCCTTCCCCTCCACCTCCCAGCCCCGCCCCCCAACCTCCCCCACACACACACTAGAGTTCCCTTCTGTCGCAAGGCTCTCTGTGGCTGGCTTCTACCCACTTCTCACCAGAAGCGATTTCTAAGAGATGGCAGCAATGCTACTGTTTGCCCTTACAAGGTCTGCTGTGCCATAAACATGGAACAACAGCTCCTACCACATCAGATTAGAAGCAGCAGCCCCCGAACATCTGGCATGGAGCCCACTGTTAAGGCAAGTGCGCGAGAGAGAGAGAGTTTCCTTTGCTTCTGCGTGGTGATACCATGGTAATAAGAGAAAACAGAAGCTGGTCCCAGGACCAGCCAGGTTGTATTGTCCCTGGTCCTGCCAGGCATGGCAAAGCAGCAATTATCCACACCCCACACATGCTGCCAGGCAAAGCCAAAGTTTCAATCTGTCCTCTTACCAGGAACATAAGCCTTGTCATCGGTGAGGCCATGAAGCTCTGCAAGATTCTTTGAAAGGTGAAACATGGGTCTGCGAACAGTCAGAAGACCATTCTTTCTATCAACAACCTGCTCTGTAACAACGCTGAAGGTCCCAAGTCGAATAACCCTCACGTCCTGTGAACAGAAGCAAAGAGGAGAATTAGAAGCACCGGAGATGGACAAACAGACTGTGCACTTGTCAGAGCATGACCATAGTGCTCTGGGCCCTGCCCACTCCTGCTGTGCAAAGGGGCAAGAGGGAACCCTCTGGAAAGCTTGGGAGAAGCCTTGAAGAAGCCCTTTGGGAGAACTTTCCAGATGCTTTCCTACCCCTCCTCCTCCTCTCCTTCTCCAAAGGGCAAGTAACCATCCCTCACATCCGGAAGATCCATCAACGGGTTTCCAAGAACAGAGATAACCTCAGAAGAATGTGCCAGGCTCCCTCTTTGGCCTTTCACTCTGCCAGAGGGGCCTAGACAAGACCCAGGAAGCATCGGACCCTTCCTCCAACTGAAACTGGACTGCAGATCTCTCATCAGGGCTGACGGGGAGGAAAAGGGTGGCAGACTCACCTTGTTCCGCACCAGCTGCTCCATAATGTAGGCTGACACACCTCCCCAGATACGCAGACTCTCTGGAAAGCAAGGGAAATACTTGTCATGCTCTGGGTTGGCTAGCTCACAGCTGTTCAGCACACACCTAACCAAGGAGATGACAAGAGCAGGCAGAATCCAAGAGACACCCCCTCCCCCAAACTAACCCCATGCCTGACAGGAACTGCAGAGCTGAGGCAGGCACTGCCTTCAGGCTAGAACCTGCCCTCTGACCCCAGCAGAGGTCTGCACCCAAACGAGAGGCCTGGAGAGGCACAGACATGCAGATCCTGCCACCCAACATCCACAGTGCACCTCCCAGCTCAAGGCCTGCTCTGCCAGGCTGGAGGTTACCAAGGCATCCAGGGGGAAGGACAACACGCAGCGGCTGGGCTGCCACACAGAAAGCCAAGCTGACCTGAGGAAAAGCTTGGGGATTGGCTGCGAGAACATGCAATCGCACAGACTGGCCACAGCCACTAGGAGCTGCAGGACACTGCAGCCATGCTCAGATGGGTCTCCTTGCCTTGCAGATGCAGCTCTTGCAGGGCAGTCCCCTCCCTGGGATTTCCACCCCACAGAGGACAGTGCTGTGCCTGTGGCAGTGTGGGAGTGCTAATTTCCCCTCTTCCGGATCCCTGCACATACAGGCTCAGCAAGGCCCCCGGAGCAGCTCCAGGCTCTGCATGGCCACTGGAGCAGCTCCACCCCTTTCCCCAGCTGACAGCAGGGGCAGGGGAGGGCCAGGACGCAGCAGCCCTGGCAGTCACATTGCCACCTGTGCCAAAAGGTACCATCAGTCGGGGCTCCTGGGGAACGCAACAGCCCGTCCAGCTACCCTCACAGCCCCAGGGCTTCCACAGCCATGGCCAGAGCCCAGGCTCTTGACAACAACCCTTGTGAAGGAGCTCCCAAAGGCCTTACCCTGGGGAGGGAGTGTTGGCACCCCTGGCCCACGCAGCATCCCGTGGCCAGCGTCCCAGAGCTCCATCCTTGTCCTCCTTGCTCTGGCTTCACCCTGCAGCAGGAAGGTGCCTTCCCAGTCGGCTCCTCTCTGCTCTCCTCCTCCTCCACACTTCAGCACAGCCCTTGTGCTGCCCTGCAGCCACCCCTCGGCGGCTCCCGCTCGCGGTCGGCGACTCCTGGCAGCAGAGCAGTGCCGAGAGCAGCCCCAGCGCCTGGGCTCCCCACGGCCTCACTGGGATGTGTGAGGAGGGGCTGGGGTCACGCGGGAGGCGGGAGATGTTCCTGTGACATGGGATGTCCCCTGTGAGCACAGCCCATGTCACAGAGGGGCAGAGCCCTACCTCTGCCCCAGGGCCCCCACCCAGGGCTGGCCCTGCAGCACTCAAGGGCTGCACAAGGGGGTTGTGCGGCTGTCCCAGCCCCGACACAGGCCATGCCGCAGGGAAAACCCTGCCGGGGTTCCCAGATGGGCTGGGCCCTGCAGCTGCATTCACCCCAGCCATAGCCCCCATGCATGGCCAACCTGGCTGTGAGGGAGGGCAGTGGGGCACTGCACTGTGCCCACCTCACAGTGACACAGCGGAGGCTGCTGCCATGGTGGTGGCAAGGAAGATCTGCCAACTGACTGCATTCCAACCCCTAGCAATGACCTGGCATGGATCAAACCGTTGTTCTCAGCGCTCGAAAAAATGGTTCCTTCCCTTGCCAGTTAGTCTGTTCATGAAACTTGCAGGGAACCACTGTTAAGCACCGTTCAACCTGGAGAGGTGTTTTTGACCTACTGCCTGCAGCAGCACCTTAGGGTCTGGGAGGGAAGGAAACTGATCTGTGAGAGGGACAAACTGCCACCCAGGAAGTCCTTGTGGGAGGACAGCCTGCAGCCCATCCACCTGGGGAGCACTCTTAGCAGATTCCCTGTCCATAGAATTTGGCAGGAGAGTCACGGATGGTGGAGAGGAGGATGCCTGGCTTTGAGAACACAGGCACACGTGGGGAACCCATCAGCAATGCTCATCCCCTTCCTGCAGCACCCCTCAATGTAGCCAGCATGAGTCTTCGCTCAGGGCAGTGGTGGGATTCAGCTGGTGGCCCCAGGCACCAAGGTCTATCGGAGATGCCCTGTGGTGTCTGTCCAGCATCTGCTTGCCAGGTCCTGCCTGCTGTAGGCACTTTTGCTGGACACCCAGGCATCTCGTGAGGCTCAGGAAGAATCCGTTTAGGCCACTAAATGGAGTACCTGCCCTGAATTATGCTACATGCGCCACAATGCAGGGGTGTACATGTGTCTAAGCTTCCTAAGGAATGGAGCTCTGAGGGCTGCAGGGAACTCAGTGACTAAGGAGAAGGTTATTTCTCCCAGGCTGGGGCAGCTAGTACATTTCCTATGGCCAGGGAATCCCCCAGCTGATGCCATGGAAGAGGGGGTGTTGCTCATCATTGCCCAGTGTGAGCTTGCAATCACTTGCACACGGCTTGGATCACCTCAGATTTCACTTAGTGTTTCCATGTGAGCAACTGATTCCTGTCCTCCATCGCCTTGGACTAGAATGGCAGTGGAGACAAGGAGCTTGCATGCACGCATCTCTTTGGTGCACACGGCAGCTGAGGGACGAGCAATCCCAGAACACAAAGTCACTCCTTTGGCTGGGCCTTTGCTCCTGAGCTGCACCAGGCTCCTGGCTCAGAGGGAGCTCACAGTAGCCTGGCAGCACTGCACAGAGCCAGCTCTGGCCAGGAGCAGCTCCTCTGGGAGGGGAGATTTCCTCCGGGAGAAATCCACATGGCCCTTTCCGTGGGAAGTCTCTGGCTGCAGGGCAGTGCTGCTGAGGTTACCAGAGGGCTCATCGAAAACTAGCACATCGCACAGCGGATGGGATCTTTCCTGAGAGCTCTCATCCTCTGCGGTGTGCATCAGGTGGTGTTGCTTCAGGGCAGGCCTTTGCTGCCACATCGCCAGAGGGACGGGGCATCATGGCTACACCCAGCATGCTCCGGACCCCCATAGCTAAGGCAGCACTGTGGATCGGCAAAAGCTGACTCCTGTCCTGCTTCCATGGTAGGACCCGTGAAGAGGCAGTGCCCATAGAGCTGTATGCCCCAGCTCACCAAACCCCTGTGTAGCAGACTGTTCTTGCTGCACTGCTTCTAGAGCGGCACCAGTTATTGGCCTTGTCACACAGGCTGAAGGACCGTGTGGAGCCTGAAAGCAGAGTTGTGGCTGACCCTTGCATGGTGAGCTGCACACACATTTAGTGACAGGGTAAACTCCAGATCTTAACGTGTCAAAAAGATGCCTTCAGAAGCAGCTCTAAGAAACGGACTCGCTCACGGGTGTTGCACAGATCTCTGCTTTGAACACACAAGGAGCTATGGCACCTCTGGGAGAGGAGGAAGCCATTCCACTTTCTTCTGCACTTGGGAACTTCTCTCCTTCCACTTCAAGGGCCAAGGACACTCTGGAAAGAGCAGGTGGCATTCGCTTATGGCCAGCACCTTTCCAGAGATTTCAGCCCCAGCTTGCCTCTATGAGACAAAAGAACATCAAGCAAGGAAGCAACGAGGGAGCGTTTGGCTAGCAGGTGATGAAGACAGTCTTAATCACACATAAAGAGGGAAGGATAGTTTTTAGGCACAGACAGCCATCACATTCCTCCCTTTCCAAACTCCCAAGTCCCTTTTCAGGGATGGTCGCTTCCCAGCTGTGCACCCGTGTGCTCCTGCATCCAAATGTAAGCAGAGGCAAGAGACCCACAAAGGTGCTTTGCTTTGACCAAGCAGGAAGCAGCTCAGCAAAGCCTCCCGATGTCAGTATTAAGCTGGGATTGAGACTCCTATTTCTCACTTCCATGGCTAAGTTTCTATTTCTGATCTCCTGCTCCTCGGAGATGTAAATCCAAGAGACGTACCACATACTTCTCAACGCAACTAAGAGCAGATTAAACGGGTGTGTCAGTTTTGTACTGGAAGTCAACTAAGCTTGTGCACTGGGGGCTTTGAAGTGTTAGCCAACAGCTAGGAGGGAAAGAACAGAAGCAGTATAGTGCACTGTGCTCAGCACGGTCCAGAAACAAAACCAGGGACAACAGGAAAGCTCTGTGAAAGTGCCATCCATCAAAGAATGCTCCCCCTCCCTCTGGGAAAAATGACTGGCATGAGTGCATAAAAGGAAGAAGGCAAATATTTATGGTTGCAAATACTCAGTCCTAGCTACTGGAGAGAAATACTGCAAGTGTTACAGAATCACAGAATCAGGGAATGGTTGAGGTTGGAAGGCACGTCTGGAGGGCATCTAGTCTAACCCCCCTGCTCCAGCAGGGTCACCTAAAGGACATTGCACAAGATCAGCCCCAGGCAGGTTTTGACTGTCTCCTGGGAAGGAGACTCCACAACCTCTCTGGGCAACCTGTTCCAGTGCTCTGTCACTCTCCCAGGAAGGAAGTCTTTCCTCATATTTCAGGTGGAACATGCTGTGTTTCAGTTTGTGCCTGTTGCTCCTTGTCCTATTGCTTGTCCCACCACTGAAAAGAGGTCCCTTCCAACCTCAACAATTCTGTGCTTCTGTGTTTCTGTGAGCAGAAGAGTAGCCCCTGACCTGCTGGCTACTCTTCATAAGGCACCCCAGGATATCATTGGCTGCCTTTGCCACAAGGGCACCTTGCCAGCTCATGGTCATCTTGGTGTCCTCTGGGACCCCCAGGGCTCTCTCTGTGGAGCTGCTTCCCAGCAGGTCAGCCCAGGCAAGTATAGGACGCCCCCTTGCCTTCCTCAGATGTGGGGAAGCTGGGGCAGGTGGCACCTGCTTCTGGGATGTTGCTCTGTTTGAGCGGAGCTAGAGCAGCAGTCTAAGGCAAGGGCTGCCTTGGCCAGGGCCCCTCTGCGGTTCTGTGGAGACTGATGCCATGCAGGGACGGGGCCTGGGTCTGTGAGCCATGTGTCGTTACAGCCTCTGGGCTTCCCCTGCTGCCACACAAGTCAGCTGGAAGAGACTTTTCCCAAGGGCTTGTTTTAGTTCAACCTGATGCCCATATGCAGATCTGCAAGGAGTGGTAAATACTGGAAAGCTAGGTAGAGAAGTGCTCCATTCTCAGCAGGTGGCTGGGTGCCTCCGCAGCCTTTCCTCCAACCATCTCATGCCTGTTTTGCCCCTTTCTCCCTTTGCTGTCGGCCCTGTAGCAACCGCAAGCTCTGCAGGTGGGCTTCTCCCTTGTGTTCTTGAGAGCAAGCTTTTGGCCAGGCAGGGAAGCAGCCATGGGATCAGGTAGGGACAGTTAGGATTTACAGTTGCATATCCATAATTAGTGATTGCAGTTAGTAAAGGCAGCAGTAGCATGGTATTTCTCTGGCTTTTATAACCATGGAGATGCCTATCAGTTAGTTTCATGCAAGGAACAGCAGAGTTTTGGTTAGGAAATGTGGGAGGGATCCTAAGCCATCGGGACAGATGCCACTTCCTCACTGGAGGAGCTGGCGGGGTGGATCTCAAATGTGGGCCAGAGAGCCCAGGAGGGGCAACTCTCCTGCCTTTGCCATGGCCAAACTGCTGGCACTGGCTGGGGCTTCTCTGGGCCAGAGCAAGGAGGAGTGCAAGAGTAAGTTGTGCAAGCTGTCCCACTGTTGCCAAAGGGCTGGTAGAGGTCTGTTGCTTTGCCAAAAAAATTGATGGTCTCACGTGAAAATCCACCATTTTTGTCAGCTAGCTATTGCTGCTGTGAGATGGTATTTAGAGGGAAAGTGGCACACAGAAGCATCTCTCTAGTCAGCCTTCTTCCTTAAGGCATTTGAGACTGCTCCACAGAAGTACACTTGTAAGATGAGGAGCAAGGTCACAATATCTTTGCAAGTATCTTAGGTGTGAATACTTGTGGTGTGGTGGTCTTTGGAGAAGGGCAGGCGAGTTCTTGGGAGCTGACTGTCAAGGGACTGAGTCCTTCCCATAGCAGATCTGTTTGGAGGAGTGCCTTGGAATGGGAGCAGCAAGGCAAAAATGCCCTGCAAGGGATGCGCAGCCTGGGTCTCTTTTCCTTCCACGTGCAGTCTCTGCAAGTTACCCACACCATCCTGCTGTAGCATGACCTGTCTCTGATGCAATGGGGAAATAAAAAAGCACCCCATGTGTAGACAAATTGTGCTAGATGTGGTGTGTTTAGGTGCTGACACTGCTGACCCTGGCAAGGTGGCAAGGTGCCGGATTTTGCCTGCACTTTCTGGGGGTGTGAGGAGCCCCACGTAGCTGTAGCTGCATTGCTCGGAGTAGCTGGAGTCAAGGCAGTGGTGGTGAGCACATCCATCCTACCACTAGCCTCCCAGCTGTTTGGCATGCATGCCCCCTCTCTTCTTGAAGCATTTTACCACTGGCTCCATTTGGGAAGGCCTAAATTCAAGAGCTGTGTCATGGCACGTACTGCTCTGGTGATGGCTCAGTACCACGTTTTCTCCTCTGCCATCACCCCCTGAATTCTCAGAGGATGATCAATAGCAAATGGCAAGTCATCATCAAGGCCAGGGCCCAGGTCTCTGTGCTCCCTGGATGACTGTCAGTACCAAGAAAGGGAAATGGCATCCTGTTGTCCTCATGTAGGTGCTCCAGGGCAAAGGCTCACAGCTCAGATTGTAGGAAAGGCAAGACCAATTTCCCCTTTTCTGATTTGTGCCTAGAGTGACAGAGTGGAGATGTCCGAGGACCTAGAGAGAGTCTTGGCAGGAGATGAAAGCTGTTTGTAGAAGACTGTTATGTTTGGAGAGATAACAGCATAATCAAGGGACTTGGGAGTGGCCCAAGTGAGCTTCTGCTCTGGGAGGTTTTGCACTTCCCAGTCTCTTGTGACTTGGCAACAGATAGGGCAGTAGCAGGTACGTCGATGCCGTTTGCACTTGTGAGGCGAATTGTGCCTCTGAACCTGGCAGGCCAACAGCACGCCCCTAGCTTTGGTGATGATGGTGAGGTCCCGTGTGTCTCAGCGCCTCATAAACAGGGAGCAGGCCCATTGCTGCTGCTTGTGCTTTTGCGGTCAGTTGTGCATCAGTATGTGATTGGCAACCAGCACGCACATTGCTGCTGTTTGTGCTTGGTTAGGTCAATTGTGCCCGAGTCCCCAACAGGCCAGGAGCAGATCTATGGCTTCATGGCTGACTGTGAGTGAGGTCACCTCAGCCTCAGTAGCTGGCAGTTCAGCTCGATCCGTTTTGCTGATGGTTGTGTTTTTGAAGTCACTGGGCATCAGGATCTGCTAGGCCACCAGCAGCCATATTGCTCCCTTTTGTCCTGGACAGGTGACTTTTGCTTCAAGGAAGAGCATCAAGCACCTTTCTGCTTTTGTGCTTGTGAGGTCCCTTGTGCCTCCGTGCCTCATAGGCCAGCAGCAAGCACATGGCTTCAATGCAGGCTCTGAGGTCACTTCTGTTTCAGCATGTGAGAGGCCAGTGAGGGGCATGTGGCTTCTGTTCTTGCTTGTGCGGTCACACTTGATTTACTATCTGATAGGGCAGCAGATTGCATATGGCTTTGGTGAAGACTGTGAGGTTACCGCTTCCTGAGAACGGGATAGGCAAGCGGCAAGCAAACTCCTTTGAATGCACGTGAATACACGTTCTTAGGCTGCTTGTACACTCGTAAATGGCAAGGAAGAGGCAGACATGTCACTGCTGTTTGTGGTCGTGAGGTCCCCGGTGCCTCAGTGCCTGACAGGGCAGTGCTAAGCCCCTGGCTGATGTTAGTGCTGGTGAGGTCACTTCTGCCTGAGCCCCTCCGAAGCTTGTGCCAGGCTCATGGCTGGCGTTCGTGGCTGTAAAGTCACTTGTGCGCCAGCGCCTGCTAGGCCAGTGCCAGGCCCATGGCTGCTGTTTGTGGTGGCAGAGTCACTTGTGTCACAGTGCCTGATAGGGCAACGCTCGGACACTGGCTGCTATTTCTGGTTGTGAGGTCACTTCTGCCTGAGGCCCTGATAGGCCAGTGTCAGGCCCATGGCTGATGCTTGGGATTGGGAGGTCACTTTGGCCTCAGGGCCTTACAGGCCTGTCTGGGCCCATGGCTGAGGTTAGTGGTTGTTTGGTCACCTGTGCACCAGTGCCTGATAGGCCAGTGTCAGGCCCATGGCTGGTATTAGGGACTGTGAAGTCACTTCTGCACCAGGGCCTGATTGGCCAGTGCTGGTCACATGGCTCCTCTTTGTCGTTGTTAGGTCATTTCTGCCTCAGTTGCTGACAGGGCAATGCGAGGATCCTAGCTGCTATTAGTGCTTGTGAGGTCACTTCTCCTGAGGCCCTGATAGGCCAGTGCTAGGCCCATGGCTGATGTTAGGAGCTGTGACATCACTTGTGCCTCATTGCCTTATAGGCCTGCTGCTGTTGTTGGTTGTGAGGTGACTTGCACACCAGTGGCTCAGAGGCCAGTGCTGGTGATGTGATTGATGTTTTGCTTGTGAGATCACTTCTGCCTGAGCCTTAATTGCCAGTGCTATGGGCATTGCTGCTGTCAGTGGTCGTGAGGTCACTTGTGCCTTGGTGCATGATAGGTCAGTGCCAGGCACACAGCTGTTGTTTGTGCTTCTAAGGTCACTTCTGCCTGAGGACCTGATAGGTCAGTGCTAGGCCCATGGCTGGTGTTTGTGGTGTGAGGTCATTGTGCTGCAGTGACTGACAGGCTGGTGTTAGGCCCCTGGATGTTACCTGTGGCTGTTCCTCAGTGCCTGATAGACCAGCGGTAGGTTCAGAGCTGCTGTTTCAGATGTGATGAACCTTATGGCTCAGGACCTAACAGGCTGGTGCTAGGCATGTGGCTGCTGTTTGTGACTGGGAGGTCACCTCTGCCTCAGTGTCTGATAGGACTGTGCGAGGCCCATGGCCGACGTTTCTGGTTGTGAGGTCACTTGTGCAGCAGTAACATCTCTGAGGGCGGTAGGCCTTTGGCTGCCTTTTATGGCTCTGCGTTCTCTTGTGCCCCAGGGCCTGACAGGGCAGCGCTGGTCATCTAGCTGTTTTGTGTGGCAGTGAGATCCCTTGTGCCTTGGTTCCTGACAGGCCACTACTAGGTTCTTGGCTGCTGGTTTTGGCTGTGAGGTCACTTGTGCTCCCAGAGCACAGGGCTGGTCACATAGTTGAGGTTTCTGCTTGTGAGGTCACTTCTCCTGAGGCTGTAATGGCCAGGGCTGTGGCCCTTGCTGCCTGGTTTGATTGTGAGGTCACTTGTGCCTCACTGCCTGATAGGCCAGTGCTGGTCACATGGCTGGTGTTTGTGGTTGTGAGGTCACTTGTGCACCAGTGCCTCATAGGCCAGTGCCACGCTCACGGCTGCTGTTTGTGATGGGGAGGTCCCTTGTGCACCACTGCCTCATAGGCCACTGCTGGTCATGTGCTAGCTCTTTATAGTTGTGAAGTCACTTGTTCCTCAGTACCTAACAGGCCAGTGCTGGTCACATGGCTACTGTTTGTGGTTATGATGTCAGTTCTGCCTGACGACCTGATGGGCCAGTCGTAGACCTATGTCTGCAGTTTGTGTTTATGAGGTCACTTGTGCACCAGTGCCCAATAAGACAGTGCCACGCACAGAGCTCTTGTTTCTGCTTGTGAGGTCACTTCTCCTGAGCCCTCATAGGCACATCCTGGTCACTGTGCTTGTGAGGTCAGTTCTGCCTCAGCATCTGATTTGCTGGTGCTGGGCCCATTGCTCCTCATGGTTCTTGGGAGGTCACTGGTGCCTCTGGCCTGATTGGCCAGTGGTGCTCATGTGCTTGCTGCTTGTGCTGTTGGATTGCTTCTGCCTAAGGCCCTGATTGGCCATACCGAGGCCCTTGGATGGTGTTTGCGGTGACAAGGTCACTTGTGCCTCGGTGCCTAATAGGCCAGTACTAGGCCCACGGCTGCTGCTTGTTGCTGTGAGATCATTTCTGCCTGAGGCCGTGATAAGGCCGTGCTGGTCATGGGGCTGGTACTTGTGGCTGTGACATCGCTTCCACCAGAGGCCCATGGATACGTTTGTGTTTGTGAGGTCTCTTCTTCCTCAGTGCCTGATGGGCCATTGCTGGTCATGTGGGTGCTGTTTGTGGTTGTGAGGACACTCGTGCCCCAATGACTGGTAGCCAGTACAGTGAGGTCCCTTGTGCCTTAGTGCGTGATAGGACAGTGCCAGGCACACAGCTGCTGTTTGTGGTTCTGAAGTCACCTCTGCCTGAGGCCCTGACAGGCCAGTGGTGGTCATGTGACTGCTGTTTGTGGCTGTGAGGTCACTTGAGCCTCAGTGCTGCGTAGGCTGGCCCTGGCCACATGGCTCATATTTGTGGGTGGTAGGTCCCTTG